>NC_065581.1:104770230-105081480 GCF_024542745.1 Macaca thibetana thibetana | reverse complement strand
AATGACACCCAAGCTCTATATAAAAAAAAAAAAATTATCTAGGTGTGGTGGCAACACGCCTATAGTCCTAGCTACTTGGGAGGCCACAGTGAGAGGATAGTTTGAGCCAAGAAGGTTGAGATGAGAGCCACACCCAGCTAGAGATGGGGTTTCACCATATGTTGGCCACACTGGTCATGAACTCCTGACCTCAGGTGATCCACCCGCCTCAGCCTCCAAAAGTGCTGGGATTACAGGCTGTGCCCGGCCTATTTTTTGATATTTAAATGTCAGTATTATTTTATGTAAATGTGTCATCTGTTTTCACTTTCAAATGATCACATGGCACATAGGTGCTCAATAAAATACATATATTGGACAATATAAGTGTTTTTATTTAAAAATGTATGGGATGAAATTTATGGGAAAATAATATAGGATGAAAAATGGATTTTGTCTTAAAATACTGAGTAGTTCATATTTTAAGTTCAAAATAGGATTATTTCTTTACAGAATTGTGCTTATTTTTGCTAACAGAAAGCTTTTTTTTTTTTTTTGTTTTTTTTTTAGGGAGCTACAGTGGCAGAAATTAAAAAACAATATCGTTTGCTGTCACTTAAATATCATCCAGATAAAGGAGGTGATGAGGTTATGTTCATGAGGATAGCAAAAGCTTATGCTGCGTAAGTATCAGGATCCATTACAGATTTTTAAGAATGGTACAGATAAACCAGGTGCAGTGGCTCATGCCTGTAATCCCAGTACTTTGGGAGGCTGAGGCAGGAGGATTGCTTGAGCCCAGGAGTTTGAGACCATCCCTGGCAACATACCAAGACCCCATCTCTACAGAAAAAAAAAAAAATAAAATAAAAGAATTAACCCTGTGTGGTGGTGGGTGCCTGTAGTCCTAGCTACTTGGGAGGCTGAAATGGGAGCATTGGTTGAGCCTGGGAGGTCAAGGCTGCAGTGAGCCGTGACCGTGCCACTGCAGCCCAGCTTCAATGACAGAGTAATACCCTATCTCTAAAAAAAAAAAAAAAAAAAAGAGAAAAAAAAAAAAGAAAAAGGATAGTTTTCTGTTTTAATAAAATAGTAAAATAGTTGTCATACACTTTGTCCAAGTGCTTACTTCATGTTGATTCTACCAGGTATTTAGGGGACTACACAGCAGCACTAACGTGGTAATTTAATTTAATTAAACTTTAATTTTTGCCATGTAAACTTGATTAAATTAAATGGTGAATGATAAGTTAATTGAGCTGTTTTATTAGCATCTTGATTAGAGGAGGGTATACTTAGATCTTGTTATCATTTCTATGTTTTTTTTTTTTTTAGGCTTGTTCTGTTTCTCTTGTTTTGACAGTGTATAGCTTATCTCATTTAAACTATTTAAAGACAAGTTTAATTTGGAATTTTAAGTACTTCATTTTTGGTATCTTTTTCTTCTTAGAATTTCTTCACACAAGATTATTCTTAGATAATAACTACTGTACTTGTTGAGATATGGATTTTTAAGGTCTCCTTTTTTACTGCTCAGAAACTTTCTTCACAAATCTTTTTAGAACTTCCAAATAATTTTTCTTGTTGGTCTTACACCTTAGGTAAGGTGCATTGTTATTGTGAGATACATATATTCACATATACATTATATGCACACACACATGTCTGTGTATTTGTAAAGTTTGAGGAACATTTGTGCACACTTTTGGGAAACAGAATGGAGTATGTTAAAATTAGATGCAGTTATCTCTTGGGTATTAATCTTCCAGGAGATGAAACTTAACTAGGTTCTTCAGGACTCTTGATAAGTACATCCCCACACAGCTCTTATATTGAATGAAAGAGTAAAATATGAGATTGTCTGTCTTTTGAGGACTCAGTGATGTATAATTTTGTAAACTCGTTTTAAACATGTAAGTAAATACAAGCATCCTTTGGAGATATTATAGGTTCAGTTCCAGTCTCCTACAATAAAGCAAATATTGCAATAAAGTGAGTCACATAAATTTTTTTGTTTCCTACTGCATATAAGTTGTTTCTACTATACCATAGTCTATTAAGTGTGCAGTAGCCTTATGTCTTAAAAAACAAGGTACATACCTTCATTTAAAAATACCGTATTGCTAAAAAATGCTAGTAATCTGAGCCTTTGACAAATTGCATTCTTTTTGCTGTTGGAGAGTCTTGCCTTGATGTTGATGGCTGTTGACTGATAAGGATAGTGGTTACTGAAGGTTGGGCTGGCTGTGACAGTTTCTTAAAATAAGACAACAGTGAAGTTGACTACATTAGTTAAATTCTTTTCATGAAAGATTTCTCTAGCATGTGATGCTATTTGATAGTATTTTATTCACAGAACTTCTTTCTTTTTTTGTGTAATGGAGTCTTGCTCTGTTGCCCAGGCTTGAGTGCAGTGGCATGATCTTGGCTCACTACAACTTCTACCTCCTGGGTTCACACCATTCTTCTGCCTCAGCCTCCCGAGTAGCTGGGACTACAGGCGCCCGGCACCGTGCCCGGCTAATTTTTTATATTTTTAGTAGAGATGGGGTTTCACTGTATTAGCTGGGATGATCTCAATCTCCTGACCTCGTGATCCACCCACCTCGGCCTCCCAAAGTGCTGGGATTACAGGTGTGTACCACTGCGCCCGGCCAGAACTTCTTTCAAAATTGGAGTCAATCCTCTCACATTCTGCCACTGCTTTATCAACTTAAGTTTATGTAATATTCTAAATCCTTTATTGTCATTTCAACAGTGTTCATAGCATCTTTGTCAGGAATAGATACCATCTTAAGAAGCTACTTTCTTTGCTCAACTATAAGAAGCAACTCATCTGTTCAAGTTTGATTGTGAGATTCCAGCAATTCAGTCACATCTTCAGGCTCCACTTCTTTAGTTCTCCTGCTATTTCTAGCACATATGTAGTGACTTTCTGTACTGAAGTCTTGAACTGTTCCAAGTCATCCATGAAGGTTGAAATCAACTTCTGGCTGGGTGTGGTGGCTCATGCCTGTAATCCCAGCACTTTGGGAGGCTGAGGCAGGTGGATCACCTGAGATCAGGAGTTTGAGACCAGCCTGACCAACATGGAGAAACCCCATCTCTACTAAAAATTCAAAATTAGCCGGGTGTGGTGGCGCATACCTGTAATCCCAGCTACTTGAGGCTAAGGCAGGAGACTCTGCTTGAACCCGGGAGGTGGAGGTTGTGGTGAGCTGAGATTGTGCCATTGCACTCCAGCCTGGGCAACAGAGTGAGACTCCATATCAAAAAAAAAAAAAAAAGAAAAGAAACTTCTACCAAACTCCTCTTGATGCTGACATTTTAAACTCTTCCTGTGAATCACAAATGTCCTTAATGGCATTTAGAATAGTGAATCCTTTCCAGAAGGTTTTCAATTTACTTTACCCAGATCCATCAGAGGTATCACTCTGTTTGTAGCAGCTATAGCTTTACAAAGTGTTTGTGTTTTTTTTGTTGTTGTTGTTTTTTGAGATGGAGTCTCACTCTGTTGCCCAGGCTGGAGTGCATTGGCACAATCTTGACTCACTGCTACTTCTGCCTCCTGGATTCAAGCAATTCTCCTTCCTTAGCCTCCTGAGTAGTAGGGACTACAGGAATGCACCACTGTGCCTGGCAAATTATTGTATTTTTAGTAGAGACAGGGTTTCATGTTGGCCAGGCTGGTCTTGAACTGCTGACCTCAGGCGATCTGCCCACCTCAGCCTCTGAAATTGCTTAGTGCAAGTGTTATTATTTCTTAAATAAGACTTAAAATTCAAAATTACTTTTTGATCTGTGTGCTGCAGAATGAATGTTGTGTTAGCAGGTGTGAAAACAACATTAAAATCCTTGTACAGCTCCATCAGAGTTCTTGAGTGACCAGGTGCATTGTCAATGAGCAGTAATCTTTTGAAAGGAATCGTTTTGTTTTTTTGAGCAGGTCTCAACAGTGGGCTTAAAATATTCAGTAATCCGTGCTGCCAACACATGTACTGTCATCAGGGATTTGTTGTTCTATTTATAGAGCATGGTAGAATAGATATAGCATAGATCTTAAGAGCTCTAGGACTTTTGGAATGGCACATCAGCATTGGCTTCAAGTTAAAGTCACCAGTAGCATTAGCCTCTACCAAGAGAGTCAACCTGTCTTTTGAAGCTTTGAAGTCAGGCATTTATTTCTCTCCAGCTATGAAAGTCCTAAATGGTGTTATTTTTCCAATATAAGGCTATTTTGTCTACATTGAAAATTTGTTGTTTAGCCACCTTCATTGTGATCTTAGCTAGATCTTCTGGATAACTTGCGGCAGCTTCCAAATCAGCACTTGCTACTTCACCTTGCACTTCTGTTGTAGAGATGGTTTCTTTTGGAAAATCTCGTGAACCAACATCTGCTAGCTTCTGCAGCTCCCTCACCTCTCTCAGCCTTCGTTAAGGCCTTGCTTTGGATTAGGCTTTGGCTTAAGGGAATGTTGTGCCTAGTTTAATCTTCTATCCAGACCACTGAAACATTGTTCAAATCAGCAACAAGGCTGTTTCACTTTCCTCTTATTTGTGTGTTCACTTTTAAGTTCCTTTAAGCACTGTTGCTCTGAATTCACAACTTGACTGTTTGGCTCAAGAGGCCTAGCTTTTGGCTTGTTTTGACTTTTAACATGCCTTCCTCACTAAGCTTAGTTATTTCTAGCTTTTGATTCAGAGTGAGAGACATGTGAGTCTTTTTTTCATTTCAACATTTAGAGACCATTTTAGGGTTAGTGATTTGCCCAATTTGAATCTTGTTGTGTCTCAGGGAATAAGGAGGCATGAGGAGAGGGAGAGAGATGGGGGAATGGCCAGTGAGTGGAGCATTCGGAAAACATGTGTATTAAGTTCTTTTTCTTCTGCAGGTGCAGTTTTTGTGCCAGCTCCGCAATGACAATAGAAATGTCAAAGATCACATGTCACTATAACAGATAAAATAATAGTGAAAACATTAGATATATTGTTAGACTTACCAAAATGTGACAGAGGGACATGAAGTGAGCACATGCTGTTGGAAAAATGGCACTGATAGAATTGCTTGATGCAGGGTTGCCACAAATGGCAAAAAAAAACACACGATTATCTGCAAAATGCAATAAGAAGTTTACTTGTAATTGGATACTAAGTTATAATAGCAAATTGTGAAAGTGGCATGTGAATGACAGAAGTTTGGGAGATATCACCTTACTTATTTTTGTACTTAGAGGATATTGACTATGTCCCTTCTCTCCCCTTGTTTTGTGGCTTGCTGTTTATCTGTGTGGATTACTATATGATTCTGTCATAAAGCAGTGCCATTAGGATTTCTGAAGTGTGTATTACATTTTCTGCATAACAGTTGTCCTTGAGATTGCTGTCTTTCAGTTAGTGTCTCCTTCAAGCATTTACTCTCTTTTCACAAGTATTGGTATGCCTTGATTGCTGTCTTCAGGTAATTTAAAAAGACATTTCCAGAGGAAGTCAGATAGCCAAGATTATTTAATTAGTAGCTTTAATTTTAGTGCTTTGGTGAAATTTCCCCACCCTATCCCCCCAGTCTTAAGGTATTTTAACATTTTCAAGTTTATGATTTTGTTCTCAGATTTGTGGAAATCTGTGATGTGTGGTCACTATTCTGAAAAATGCACAAGAATAATATAAGGCCTTTAGTTTTAACTCAGTTTTGTGGTTAAGCTATAGAATATTTTATGTATAAAATATCTTAAAATAGTTGACTTTCTATCAGACCAATGAAAAAGTGAAATGATCATGGGACCTAGAACCTTGAGATTATGTAACTTGCATAAATAGAACTAAATTAGATAAAGGCATATATTTTACTAACTATAAGTTCTAAGTGCTTGAGTTGAAGTTCCTATCTCGTGAATAACTCTAGCAGCCTTGGAATGCAGTTATATAGGCTTTGATGTGCAAAGTTTTTTAGAACTTGCATAGGTTATTTGAGATCATTTCTCTCTCCTTAGTTGCTTATTATAATAAACCAACTGGGTCATTTCATTTTTTTTTTTTTAATCAGATTCTAACTTGAAAGAAAGTCTGGTTATTTTTTAGGAGTTATGCCATTTAATTCTCTGGTTCATTATCTAGATAGAATTGAGATTTTGCTCTCAGATGTAAAACCTGTCTTTAAAGCTATTTTATAGCAAGTGGGCAGCATTGTCACCTTAAAGATATGTTAATTTTTATAAAAGCATATGGTTTTTACAGATGAGCATGTAACTTATAATAACTATGCATAGCCAACTCATGGTCACTTGTTTACAGTTTAGTGAAAGCATTCTCTAGATCAGGATTTGTAATCTGGAGTCCCTGAAATTATATACACAATTTATGTGTCTTTGTAATGTGCATTTTCCCCAGGGCAAAGGGGTCATAGATTTCCTTAGATTCATAAGAGAATCTATAATCATCCTCCCTCTAACCCCAAAAAAGTTAAGGGTTATAATCATGTTTAGGAAACTACACTCATTAAATTTTCAAAAATTCTCTTAGCATCATTAATCTTGTTTAAGCTTGTTAAATGTGAATTATACTAAAATTACACAAGTTTTAAGTATTTTAACTCTTAGAAGTGGTATTATACTGAAATACTCAGTAACAAAAAATCATTTGCTTCTTAAACTGACTTTAAGTTGCTGACTTATTTTATTAGATTGAATGTTCAACGTGGTTCCATCACACAGCAGTTGTAGAAGTCAGTTTAATGAGTGAGTTAATGTAAAGAAGTCAGTTTAATGAGTGAGTTAATGTAATCATAACTCCTATGTCCGTGTAGGTTGCAAAATCAGAATGTCTCTGATATGAGCTGTGCTTTATTTGACAAAATCTGGGAGTATTGTATAGAGGACAGAGCAGTTTGTTTTGCTGCCATAATGACAAAGGCAGAAGAGGACAGAGATGATTATTTTGGGCAGAAGGATCCAATTAGACAATAGTGAAAGAAACAATAGCTAAAACTCTGAGTTGGACGGACAGTTGTACAGGGAATCTAGGACAAATTTTTTTCAGAAACATCCGTCAATTTTGAAAAGAAAATCTTAACACTATTCCTTATTAACTTGCAACCTGTCTAGTAATGCTCTTCATTGGCCCCTGTATTTTTCTGTGGCCTTTAATCAAATAGTGTAAGTGGAGTTACAATTAAATAAGGATTAAAGATATCAAGGCACCTGTTTGCGTACATGACTAAATTGATAAATTTAAAAATATTTTCAAGTCATTGAAAACTGATGAATGTCCTTTTTGCTATTTTATGAAGGTATTTCTGCATCGCCTATCTCAGATTGGAGTTTTGTTAAATAGAAACTACATTGACTCTTAAGTTTTGAGAAGCAGAAGTATGCTTAAAATTAGATTTGACCATATGCAAGATCTTTTACCAATTGGTCTCCAAGAATGCCTTCCTTATTATGTTATTGGTCATTTTTGAGCATGTGTGTTGGGACGGGGAGGGGTTCTGCCTTATATTCCTTAACTACATTGTAAAATTTTCTAAGGAATTGGGAATTTATTTTAATGCCTTTCAACGTCTTCACTGGGAACTGGAATAAAACTACTCTTGACTCAGTACCTTGAGCCATTGTCAAAGTCAGGGGTTAAATTTTAGGTATCTAAAAATTACTCTTTAACTTTCACATTCCCTGGGTTAGGAAGCTGCTGTTTAGGGGAAATTTTCCTAGTTTTTCTGGCAATTGGCTTAGGAGAAAATTATGATGTTAGCACAGTGCAAATTACCTTACCCACAGCAATGGAGTTTTACATGTGGTGGTCATTTGTTTCTTTCGGAATGTGGTGCTGTTGTTTTGTAGGGAAGCTACCATTATGATTTAAATTTATGTTTTAAAAAATATGTATTTATCATTATTAATGTGTAAACATGCTCATTGAAGAAATTTTGGAAAATATGTGAGAGTATAAAGGGGAAAAAATTCCCTACAGTTCTCCCTGCCTTCTTGGAAAATGTGGTGGCCTTGAAAGTTTGGTCTGGTTGAACTGACTAAGCTTGAGAACCATGGGCCAACCAGGAATTAGTATTAAGATGCAGTAGTTAGCATTTTCTGTTAATGCAGCATTTGTTGCTCCTCCCTTTCCCTTTCTCCTGATTTCAGAGAGACTGTTTTTGATTCATGGAATCAGTATCTTCTAAGAAATGAGTTGGTTGGCTAATGGAGTTTGTCTACATGAGTGCTTATTTTTCAGATGTGGCTTTCTAATTTTGCAACTTTGTTCTTTTGATGCTAGTTTAACTGATGAAGAGTCCCGGAAAAATTGGGAAGAATTTGGAAATCCAGATGGGCCTCAAGGTATGGTAAATGATTTTAAAATATTGGCGATATGATATATATTATAAAAATGTAAACCAGATTAAAGGAATAATATTATTTTCTTACTAAACTTATACTCACGTGGAGTTTAACATAGATAAATTGAGCTCTCATTAATTTTTGCTTTATTTTTCTTTCTAAAGACTAGTTTGAACGATATAATTTAAGTTGATCCAGAGAGAAGAGTAATCACTATAATTTCCAATTACTAGTTGATAAAAATTTGGAGGAAAAAATCTATTTTTCTTTACTGACTTCATATTTTCTTATGTGTTCATAGTGTTTATGTAAACTCAGGACATATAAAATAATTTACATTTTCTTGAGAGAAGGAATTTGTACTTACACAGGGTTTTGTCTTCCTTCTTGAAAAATTTGAAGTTTCAGATATAAACTATATCCCTGAACTTTTGTGTAATGGGGACCTACTAATAAGATCGTCTTTCTCAAAGTTTGTTTTTGTGTTGTGGGGGAGAGTTTTGGGATATATTATAGATCCCAAATATATTTAATATATTTATTAAGACTGAAAGTAGAGATTCTTCAGAAACTCGTATTTTTTCTATTTCAGCCACAAGCTTTGGAATTGCCCTGCCAGCTTGGATAGTTGACCAGAAAAATTCAATTCTGGTGAGTGCATTTAAATAAGATACATTATAATGTATTAGACAAAATTTTTGTTGTGTACAATCTGTCTTGGTAATATAAGAAGAACTATTACAGAGAAAATACTGGTGTGCTATTCATTCATTTGAGACAGAGTCTTACTCTGTTGCCCAGGCAGGAGAGCAGTGGTGGGATCTCAGTTCACTGCAACCTCTGCCTCCCGGAGTCCCCTGAGTGGCTGGGATTACAGGTGCCCACCACCATGCCTGGCTAATTTTTGCGTTTTTTGTATAGATGGGGTTTTGCCATGCTGGCCAGGCTGGTCTCAAACTCTTAACTCCTGACCTCAAGTGATTTGCCTGTCTTGGCCTCCCACCGTGTTGGGATTACAAGCGTGAGCACTATGCCTAATTTTAATGTATGATAAATTAAATTGTATATATTCCATATGGTATTTCAGGAGGAGGTAGGATATCAGTCTCAATCAGTGATAGTACTGCAACCCTAAAATGGCAGGAATTATCTTACTCAGGGATACATTCCTACTTCAACTTTCTTGAAAATAATTGTTTAAAGGCTATCTTTGAGGCAATAAAAACAAAATCCACACAGTCTGTAATTTGTTTTGAAAATGACTATTAAGTTATTTTGTGGCAGATTAAAATTGGTTCTTGAGGGGTATATAGTTGCTGCTTAAGCTTGTTTATCATGCTTCTGCTTAGTAGGAATAGTTGAAAAGCAATAAGTTACTACCAGATTTAGGATCAAGTGATAGGAGAAAAATCAGTAGATAAAAATTGCTGGTCAACATTATGAAGTGGCTTCTTGATATTTCGCTAAAGGAACGTTTGGCCAGGGACTTCTTATCTCATTTGTTCCCAGGGCACACTACTGAGAGGTTATGGCTATGTAAGTACCTGCCTGACTGGAAGAGAAATGTAATTTACAAAACTGTTTTACTGGTGTTATCTGTATTGTGTCAGTAAATGACAAATTAAAAGGTAATTTATTATAGTGGATATGAACATAGGCTATAGAGCTGAACTACTTGAGTTCAAATCCTGGCTGTACAATTTACTAACTGTGTCCTAGGACTAGTTTTGTAAATGATGTGTACTGCAGGTTTTCTGCCTACAAAAGGAAGGTTAATAATGGTACCTTACTCTTGGAGTTTGAGAATAAGGATTAAACAAGATAATACATGAGGGATCCTTTTAATAGTGGCTACCCCACTGTAAGCCTCAAAATAAATTCATGGATGTTGTTTTAATTTACCTGATGAAGGCCATAATTCTTTTTGTCTTCAATTCTAGGTTTTACTTGTGTATGGATTGGCATTTATGGTTATCCTTCCAGTTGTGGTGGTAAGTTGTAGCTTTTTAAGTTAACGTTTATTTGGAAAGGAGATTGACGTGTTTTGGAGTCTCCCTATAACATTTTTAATGTATGTTAGAATATTGATCCTTGAATTTAAGAATCTTGCTGGGTGAGACAGCTCACACCTGTAATCCCAACACTGAAGCTGAGGTGGGAGGATCACTTGAGCCTAGGTGTTTGAGGTTGCAGTGAGCCATGACCCCACCACTGTACTCCAGCCTGGGCCACAGAGTGAGACCCCAACTTAAAAAAAAATTATATAACTATACTATTAAAGGTCTTCTAAAGGTGACATTACTCGAGCATGATAATATGTATATCCTCCCAATTCAAAAGTTACCCACAACTGACCAGACATGGTGGCTCACTCCTGTAATCCCAGCGTATTGGGAAGCCAAGGCGAGCAGATCAGTTTAGGGCAGGAGTTTGAGACCAACATGGTGAAATCCTGTCTCTACTAAAAATACAAAATTAATCGGACATGCTGGTTGGAACCCAGGAGGCAGAGGTTGCAGTGAGCGAAGATTGTGCCGCTACACTCCAGCCTGGGTGACAGAGCGAGACTCTGTCTCAAAGAAAAAAACAAAAATCACAAAAGTTACAATTGAGTTAACACAGATACATATATACATACGTATACATATACATATGTGTATATGTATATATGTGTAACATACATATGTGTATCTATGTATATATATTTTAAATACAGGGAAAACTGTCCATTATAATTTTATTTTTGTTACTTATTTATTTATTTTTAAGACAAGGTCTTGCTGTAGTAAGGTGCTGCAAACATGGCTCTCTGCAGCCTGTACCTCCTGGATTCAAGCAAATCCTCCCATCTCAGCCTCCCAAGTAGCTCAGACCACAAGTGTGTACCACCATGCCCCACTAATTTTTTGATTTTTTTTGTAGAGATGGGGTCTTGCCATGTTGTCCAGGCTGGTCTTAAACTCTTGGACTCAAATGATTATCCTGCCTTGGCCTCCCAAAGTACTAGGCTTACAGGTGTGAACCACCATGCCTGGCTGACACAGATATATTTAAAGTTTAAAATGAAAGTCTTCCTGCACTACCACCCTCAACTTCGTTTATTTAGGAATCATTGCCAAGTTTGGTGTTTTCTCTTTGAAATCTTTTTCTATGCATTCATGTACACACATTCATTTAAAAATTAACCTTTAATGAGATTTTACTGTATGTATGCATTATTCTGTTTTTTTTGCTTAATATATTGAGGATGCAACATATAGAACAGCCTCATTTTTCTTTTTTTTTTTTTTTTTTTTTTGAGGCAGAGTCTTCACTCTGTCGCCCAGGCTGGAGTGCAGTGGCACCAGCTCGGCTCACTGCAAGCTCCGCCTCCCGGGTTCGCGCCATTCTCCTGCCTCAGCCTCCCGAGTAGCTGGGACTACAGGTGCCCGCCACCGTGCCCGGCTAATTTTTTGTATTTTAGTAGAGACGGGGTTTCACCGTGTTAGCCAGGATGGTCTCGATCTCCTGACCTCGTGATCCGCCTGCCTCGGCCTCCCAAAGTGCAGGGATTACAGGCGTGAGCCACCGCGCCCGGCCTAACAGCCTCATTTTTTAAAGCAGCTGTATAATACTATAATATGGAGATACCATTTGATTTTTACCATTTATTACTTTTGTTACTTGTCTCCTTTCTGATCCTGGAGTTCCTTTTAGTCACATAGTGAAACTAATAATTAAGTTGTTTGTTTTGCCTTCTTCAAAGGATTGTTGCAAGAATCCAATCATATTGAGTAATATGAATGAAAGTTTCATGTCACTTGTAAAATTACGCCTACATTTGTTTATCGAGTATTTATTGAAGACATGTTTTGTGTCAAGAACCAGCTTGGTGCTTATAGCAGTGGGTAGTTTTATCCCTTTTTGGTCTTTAAGGAATTTCTATCCAAAATGGTAAATGTTTTAATTATATATATGCAGTGACTTAGGTTAGTGTTTAGGCTTCAGACAATATAAATATTTGCTAAATAAATAACTTGAAATAGCAACAAAGAGGTGCTTATTTTAAGACTCAGGTATTTTTGTTGTTTTATGAATGTTTAGAAGATTTGACCATAAACATATTCTGCATCAAACTTAACATTTATCAGGATTTTGTTTTGCCTTTTTTTTTTTTTTTTTTTGAGACAAGAGTCTCCCTCTGTCACCTAGGATGGAGTGCAATAGTGTGATCATGGCTACTGCAGCCCTGACCTACCTGGGCTCTAGCAATCTTCCCACCTCAGGTTCCGGAGCAGCTGGGGCTAGAGGCATGTGCCACCATGCCCAGCTAATGTTTGCATTTTTCTTTTTCTTTCGTAGAGACAGGGTCTCACTATGTTGCCCAGGCTAGTCTCAAATTCCTGGGCTCAAGCAGTCCTCTCACCTCAGCCTCCCAAAGTGC
This sequence comes from Macaca thibetana thibetana, assembly GCF_024542745.1. Taxonomy (NCBI): domain Eukaryota; kingdom Metazoa; phylum Chordata; class Mammalia; order Primates; family Cercopithecidae; genus Macaca; species Macaca thibetana. Next base: position 105,068,748 of record NC_065581.1, on the reverse strand, counting down.
TGGGATTACAGGCATGAGCCACCTCTCCCAGCCTATCATAGTTTTTATACTTTCTTTCTTAATTTTATTTGTGTTTTAGGGCTCTTGGTGGTATCGCTCAATACGCTATAGTGGAGACCAGATTCTAATACGCACAACACAGATTTATACATACTTTGTTTATAAAACCCGAAATATGGATATGAAACGTAAGTAAACTTAAGTAACTTTGCTATTAATCACATTATTTTGTGACTCACTTATGTGGGGTTGACATATATATATTCCTTAACTCTGTACTAGTGAGATTCCATTGCACAGTTTTATAAATAGTTAATTTATATAATTAAAGCTAGAGAAAAATGCCAGCACCCTTTATCACATTTATTAATTTATATTTCCATTGTTCACGTTTACTCATGTATTTCATCAGAAATTTTACCAGAAGCCTTATGCGTGCAAGTTTTGTAATACTAGCTAACATTTATTATTTGTTGTATGCCAGACATTGCTAGTTGCTGTACATGTCTTGACTCATTTAATTTTTGCTGTGCTCCTGTAAGTTAGTTCTGTTTTTAAGTACATCTTATAGATGAGGAAACTGAGGCACAGAAAAGTAACACACTCAGGGATACACAGTAAGTGATATCCAGGATTGAACCCAGGCAGTCTGGTTCTTGAGCCTTAAACCATTATGTCATATTGTATTAATTGTAGTAAAAATAAAAAGTCTTAGGTGTGTGAAAGAAAACTGTTAGAATATTTCATTCCCATTTCTTATTTAAAAATTTAAGAAAAAAATTTTCACTTTCTTTGATTATATAAAGCAAACATTGTAGTTTATCCCTGGGAGATAGAGTGTTGCCTTTCAGAATGATGGCTCTGCAAAAATCATAGATGCTCCTCCATCCCTCCTTAAAAAAAAGTGATAAAAGAATGTAAGTTTCAAATTGTGTTTCTGGGACCAAAATGGACTTTTCTGTATTTTGGATTTGGCAATTTTACTAATTAGTAATGAGAAAGACTTACGATCGTATATGACTGTGTGTGAACAGATTTTACATTTCTGAATGAGTTAATACTACTTTGCCTTACCGAAAATATTACCCTTCCTAAAGCTGGATTGAAATGTTAATACAGAATCTTACTCCCTTATGAAAATGTTTCATGTTTATAATTTTAAGTGTGCTTTTTGCCTCAATCGTTTTGATTTCTGTTTCTTTTCTGAGGATGGTATCCTTACACAGCTTTGTCAGGAAGCATTGTTTAGCTGGTGGATTTCTTTAGACATTCTAGGTTATTTTAGCTGTTTTAGGAACAATTTTTATTAAGTAAACATTTGAGGGTAGTAATAGTAATAGCTCACACAAGTACTGTGCTTGCTGTGTGTCAGGCACATATGAAGAAGCTGAGATACACAGATATGAAGAATATTATCCTAGGTCATTTAGCTAGGAAGTAACAAAATACCAAGGTCTGTGAACTTAACTTCTATACTATCCTGCATTTTGTGAGTACATTACATGAATTTTTTTTTTCTCCGAGACGAAGTTTCTCTCGTCTTCCAGGCTGGAGTACGGTGGCGCAATCTGAGCTCACCACAACATCCGCCTGCTAGGTGCAAGTGATTCTCCTGCCTCAGCCTCCCAAGTAGCTGGGATTACAGGCGTGCACCACTATTGCCTGGCTAAGTTTTGTATTTTTAGTAGAGGTGGGGTTTTACCATGTTGGCCAGCTTGGTCTCGAACTGGCTGGTCTCGAATTCCTGACCTCATGATTCTCCTGCCTCGGCCTCCCAAAGTGCTGGGAGGCGTGTAGGCGTGAGCCACCACTGGCCTGTGGGTTTTAATCATGTGTATTTCCACAAAGTCCTCTCGGGTTCCATAATACAATTTTTTGGAAAATGACAGTGCATGTTAGTTTACACAAGGCCTTGAGAAGTCATGTAGTAAAGAAACCTTTAACTTGTTTACATTATTTTCAGCTTTATTTAACCATAGGGCCCCCTTTTTTCTTGTAAGTTATTAATACCACACAGAATACTAATGTTCTATAGAAAGTTTCTGGGGAACTTTCAGTGATTTTAATGCCTCTGGTTGCTTTGGTGTGCTTTATTTGATCTATACTTCTGTTCACTTGTGGTGGTTGATACTGTGTACATTTTAAAAAGGGAGATGTTACTTTTTTTATGGAAGGAATGAATACTTGTCAGTGGAGTTCAGATAATTTTTAGCATTGTGCATGTTTAGAAAAGTGCTTCACTTTCAAGTGAATTAAGTATCTCAGGGGGGGAATTAATAAATGAGCATATTTATTTGCCTTCATATTTTGTTTTCTTAGGTCTTATCATGGTTTTGGCTGGAGCTTCTGAATTTGATCCTCAGTATAATAAAGATGCCACAAGCAGACCAACGGATAATATTCTGATACCACAGGTTAGGCTAATCTCCCAAATCCCCCGATGAGCAGTTAAATATTAAAGTGAATACTTTAAAAAAAAAAACACTGTGTTTTTGAATAATTATTTTATTTATTCTAGCTAATCAGAGAAATTGGCAGCATTAATTTAAAGAAGAATGAGCCTCCACTTACCTGCCCATATAGCCTGAAGGCCAGAGTTCTTTTACTGTCTCATCTTGCTAGAATGAAAATTCCTGAGACCCTTGAAGAAGGTATTTGTGATTCTGGTATCTACAGTTTTAGTGGGGTGAAAGCAGCAGATTTAATTAGACTTAATGGTGTGTATTAGTTTGTACTCCATTGCTCTAAAGAAATACCTGAGACTGGGTAATATATAAACAAGAGGTTTAATTGACTCATTGTTCTGCAGGCTGTACAGGAAGCGTGGCTGGGGAGGCCTCAGGGAACTTTTATTCATGGCAGAAGGCAAAGCCAGAGCAGGCACAGGCAGAGCAGAGGTCTTCACACGGCCAGAGCAGGAGGAAGAGAGAGTTGGGGGAGGTGGCACACATTTTTAAACAACCAGGTCTTGTGAGAACTGATGTTGAGAGCAGCACCAAAGGGAGAACTCTGCCCCCCAATCCAGTCACCTCCCACCAGGCCCCACCTCCAGCATTGGGGATTACCATTCAACATGAGATTTGGGTGGGGATACAGACCCAAACCATAGCATGGTGGTGCAATGTTTTTTGTTGCTGTTCTTTTTTGGGCAAAAAATTGCTCAAGGACTTTTTAAAAAAGAAGTGTATATGCTACATAATTACTTCACAAATGGTTTGAAGATCTAAGTAAGTCAGATATTTTGGCAGGTGTTAAAATTTAGTGTTTCAAGGTGAGAGAATGCTCTGTATGAGAAATGTTTAGTTAGTTGCAGATGATACAAAAGTTCCTAATGATTTTTTTTTTAAACGACTCTGTAAGTTTTTGGAGGGAGCAAAATGGATTTCACAACAACCAACACGTCTCACCTCAGCATCTGCAAGCTTCCTCCAACAGTGGTTACCAATAATGTCTGTTTTATGGTTATTTAAAGCTTCATAAGTACTTGAAGCCATGTATTTTGCTTAAAAGAAAAGTAGTTGATTGAGGCAACAGTGTTTCCAGGGATGTCATTAATTATCTCTTTTTCACCAACATTATTTGAATTACAGTTTTAAAAGACAGTTATTATCTCTAGGAAATAAATGTTCTTTTTGAATGATATCCTACCATCCCCCACCTCCTTTAAGGCAGTAATGCAATTAAATGCTTCTGAAAACAAGGCCATGGTGATACTTAGTAATTGGTGATAGGACAGGATGCTTATGGTGGAATGAAGGAGCACTATTTAGGCATTATCATTGGAGTTGCTTTGAAATACTGAATTAACTAGTAATTCTGTTGCTAATGTTCTGTAGAGATGCATAAGCATCTCTATTTTTACTTACCTGTAAGAAGCAGGAAACAAATCATTGTTAGGTTGAGTATCAAATCCATAGGTTAATGTGGTCTTAATAGTTAACTGTTATTAAATGCAGTATAAATGAAAGAGTCTCTCTCTTTCTCTAAGTTGCCCTCTTCTTCTCTTCTGTGTCTCTCATCTCTCCCCCTGTATTTAGTTGACATATTTATTTTGACATATTTAGTTGATCCGCCCACCTCGGCCTCCCAAAGTGCTGGGATTATAGGCGTCAGCCACCATGGTTTATTACGCCTAACGTTATGTTATTAAAAATTTGTCTTTGAAATGTCTAATCTGAGCTAGGGTTTTATGGCTGATTTTTGACATAGTGATACTGAGGAGAAACTCTTCCATTCAATCTGCAAAATTCTGAGATCATGTGAAATATTTGTGGCATAACATTAATATTAGTTTTGGGTCACAGTGGTAAAGATGCTTTAACTGTAAAATTAAAATGATCTGTTTCAGGTTTTTTATTCTTTTGCAGATCAGCAATTCATGCTAAAAAAGTGTCCTGCCCTACTTCAAGAAATGGTTAATGTAATCTGCCAACTGATAGTAATGGCCCGGAACCGTGAAGGTGAGGAGGAAATATAGTTAATTATGTTATACTTTTTATTGCAAGCATATGCAGATTATACTTCATATTTTAGGATTTATGGGTACTCAGTATAATTCTGTCTGCCAGTTCAGTGAACTTTTTCAGTTTTACTCATGGCTTTTCATATTTTTTTTCTATATTTTCTGTTATTTAAAGTCTATATCACAGCCCACTGTGGGGTTTTTGTTGTTGTTGTTTGAGATGGAGTCTTGCTTTGTCACCCAGGCTGGAGTGCAGTGACAAAATCTTGGCTCAGTGCAACCTCTGCCTCCTGGTCTCAAGCGATTCTCCTGCTTCAGCTTCCTGAGTAGCTGGGATTATAGGCGCGTGCCACCACGCCTGGCTGATTTTTGTATTTTTAGTAGAGATGGGGTTTCATCATGTTGGTCAGGCTGGTATTGAGCTCCTGACCTTGACCCGCCTCAGCCTCCCAAAGTGCTGGAATTACAGGCATGATAATTTAATTGTTTTATTGTTCAATTGTTTGCAAAGATTTAAAATTTCCTTTTTCTTTGAATAATTTTTGAGTTAAGTCATTTTTTTCTAACAGTGAATTTGAAATAATTATTTAACTGATACAATAGTGATTCATATGTTATGTAATTTTTATTAATTAATTATAGACAGCATCTACCAGGGCTGGAGTCCAGTAGAGTAATCATAGCTCACTGCAGCCTCAAACTCCTGGGCTCAAGCAGTCCTTCTACCTTAGCTATCTGAGTTGCTAGAACTACAGGCGCACACCACAGCACAGAGCTAACTTTACATTTTGTGTAGAGGTGGGATCTCACTTTGTTGCCCAACTGGTCTGGTTTCCAACTCCTGGCGTTAAGCAATCTTCCCACTTCAGCTTCCCAAAGCCCTGGCATTATAGTCATGAGCCACATGCCTACAGGCATCTAGCCATTTTTTTTTTTTTTTTGTATAGAAGGAAAAGAATGAGGAAATTTGTGGTCGGTAATGGAAAGGAATACCCTTAAAAAAGGATAGTGGTATGGTTTGTTGTTACGGGCGATGTTGGTTCTTGTCATGGTGTCATATGTTGGTGATACTGATAATGTCTGATAATTTACTATTATTTGAGGTGAAGCAAATAATTTTTCTTTTAAAAATCAATGGTTGTTGCTGGAAAATGTTCATTTGATCAAGTTTGTGTAATTTTAGCATCTTCTCTGGTAACTTTTAAAGGAAAATCTTCATTATGATCCTCAAATTTGAGATGTTAAGGATTTAGTGTGAATTGTGTTTTTTGTGATGAATTGTATACTCCTGAACATGTAAAAAGTCCAGCCCTGTTTCTTTTTTTCCTATTCTTTCTAAGAAAGGGAGTTTCGTGCTCCAACTTTGGCATCCCTAGAAAACTGCATGAAGCTTTCTCAGATGGCTGTTCAGGGACTTCAGCAATTTAAGTCTCCCCTTCTGCAGCTCCCTCATATTGAAGAGGACAATCTTAGACGGGTTTCTAATCATAAGAAGGTAATTCTTGGCTACTTTAAAGTCAGTTTTGAGCAGTTTGTCCTGTCACTTAAAGGTAACATGAATAAAAGTTTTCTGGAAATAATTACTATGCATTTTTTAGATTTAGAATGTCTTAAATCTTCTAAAACTTTCAGGTGGTTCTGTTAACATTTTCATGACTAGGTAGCTGTTTTATAGTACTTTACTATTGTAAGTGGCTTTACTATTTTGGGGGTTGGTGCATTTAAACAGTCAACAGTTAGGTCCTTATATTATGTTACCAAAAATAAATGTACTGTCTACTTTCCAATCATTTTATTCTTGGCTTAAACGTTGGGCAATTGTTTACTGGTTAAGTATGAACAACAAAAACATTTAATTAAATAAAGACTGTTCTTATTTAGAATGTGTAATCTATAGTACAAACATGATAATGAATCTTAAGGTATAACAAAAATTTGTATAAATGAGGAAATACAAGAAACTGAAGTTCAATTCTAGTAGGAGATTTTAAACATTATTTTGTATATAATAGATAAAACGAGCAGAGAATAGACATTGGATTTGATAGTATATTAATGTAGAATTAATAAATACATGTTGGAAATTTATATCAGAGTTCTCTGTCCTTTCAAGTACTCATGTTCCCCTTATAAATTTGATTATATGCTAAGTAATAATTAAACACTTTAGAATCTAAAAGCAGAGATTTTACATGCCTCATGATCTAATCTGTGTCTTTGAAAGTGAAAAATAACTAGCACCAAAGACCTGGAAAATTAAAGAACATGCTCCTAAGTAACCATTTTGCCAAGATGGGTATTACTACAGTAACAGCTATATTTTAAGAATAACAAAAATGAGAATGTTGTGTAGTAAAACCTTGAAGGTGTGCCTTTATTGAGGTTTATTTTTACTTTTGTTAGGTAAAAGTAAAGGTTTATTAGTACAGGTTTGGTAATAGTAAACCTATTAATTGCAATTAAAGGTTTTTGTTATTAAAATTGAAAATTAACTGAGGACATCAGTTGACAAAGTTTTTGGTTGAGTCAAGATTCTTATTTTTTTCCCCTCCAACTTTATTTTTTCTAATTTTAAAAAATAAGCCTGTATTAACTTTATAATTTAAAAATTTTTAATTCATATTTTCTTGGAGAAGAAGGTCATGAAATGCCATGTGGTTATTTTGTGCTTTGAAATGCACATTAATCAACATTTTTCTAAAAGTTGCTGGATTTTGTTGTAGTTAAGGTGTGAGTAATTTTCTTTTTATGAAAAGCTTTGTGAGTTAGGGAATTATATATTTTCTTTTTTTTTAAATTCAGTATAAAATTAAAACTATCCAGGATTTGGTGAGTTTAAAAGAATCAGATCGTCACACTCTACTGCACTTCCTTGAAGATGAAAAATATGAAGAGGTTATGGCTGTCCTTGGGAGTTTTCCATATGTGACCATGGATATAAAATCACAGGGTAAGTGGGAGGTTTCTCTGTTGAACATTGCTTCCCTTTTGATAGACTGGTTCTCATTTATTTGACTCAGGATTCTCAAAACACTGTACTTAATAAGAGAACTTGTTATTAGACTTTGCAGAACTGTAGTTTACCTGTCAGATTTTGTGTGTTGGAAAATGATTTATACCTAATAGTTTGAGAACACTGATGGAGTCCTACTTTTATTATCCTCATAATGGGATGAAGCCTGAGAACTCTGTTCTGTAGTTCAACTTTTAGCAATTTCTTAACTTTCCAAAGAATGGTGAAGACTTCCAGGCATGATAAAAGAATGAGATATTTGAAATATATTATTAGTATGAAAGAAATAGCTGCTTAGTTGTAAAATTAAATTTTTAAAACCCAACTTGTTTATGTTAATTAAATGTTGAAAATTACTGTGTTTTACGCCACATTTCGTGTGTTTTTCTTACCCTACCTCTATATTTTCTTTGAGGGAAAAAAAATAAAGGTTGTTTTTCTACCTATATAATTGCCCTGTGTTTCTGTTTCAATATCTGAATGGTCTTAGAATACTGAGAGAATTAGAGACTATCTGCTCCATTCTTCCATTGTGGTGGTGGTCTGAGCTTTAACATTCGCTAAGTTACCATTATGAGAACATTCTTTTAGTTACCAAGAATACAGGGATGTATTAATAATGGTTTCTGTCTTTATTTTATTTAGTTATTTATAAATAATTTTTGAGATAGGGTCTCACTCTGTCGTCCAGGCTGGAGTGCAGTGGTGCGATTTTGGCTCACTGCATCCTCTGCCTCCCAGGCTCAAGCAGTCCTCCTACCTCAGCCTCCTGAGTAGCTGGGACTACAGGTGCACACTACCATACCTGGCTAATTTTATTTTTTGTGTTTTTAGTAGAGACAGGGTTTCACCATGTTGCGCAGGCTGGTCTCGAGCTTCTGGGCTCAACTGATCCACCTGCCTTGGCCTCCCACAGTGCTGTGATTATAGGTGGGAGCCACCGTGCCTGGTTTGTGTCTTTAAAGAGAGCTTATTGTCCAGTTGAAGCAATAGGATTAAAAACAAGGGCTGGGCCCAGTGGTGTCATGCCTTTAATCCCAACACTTTGGGAGGCCAAGGCAGGGGGATCACTTGAGCCCAAGAGTTTGAGACATGCCTGGGCAACATAGGGAGACCCTGTTTTTATAAAATTTAAAACACACACACACAAACCAAGATAACATATGCTAAGTGTTAAAATGAATGACACAGACATTGTACCATTTATTTATACAGCAAATACTGAATGCTGTGCATTCTTCTAGGTCCTGGGGAAGCTGTGATAAGACAAAGCCTCTCCTTATTGAGCTTGTATTCTAATAGGAATTGAGGAAAGGTAAATGGCTCCCAAAGATTGGCATGTTTGGTAAAGGAAGGCAGTCAGTGCAGTTTGGTTTCAGTTTGACTGGAGTGTAGCATACGTGTTATGAAAACTTGGTTTGTTGGCTGGGCGCGGTGGCTCAAACCTGTAATCCCAGCACTTTGGGAGGCCGACACTTTGGGCGGATCACGAGGTCAGGAGATCGAGACCATCCTGGCTAACACGGTGAAACCCCGTCTCTACTAAAAAATACAAAAAACCAGCCGGGCGAGCTGGCGGGCGCCTGTAGTCCCAGCTATAGGGAGGCTGAGGCAGGAGAATGGCGCAAACCCAGGAGGCGGAGCTTGCAGTGAGCTGAGATCCGGCCGCTGCACTCCAGCCTGGGCGACAGAGTGAGACTTTGTCTCAAAAAAAAAAAAAAGAAAACTTGGTTTGCTTTGGTGAGGAGTTGGGGTTGCCTTGTGGGGCCATGAGTTTTCAGACTTTAAAAATACTAATGTAAAAGCTGTATTTAGGACTGTGCTGATTTAATGAAACCGTCCAAATAAAAATTTTGGTACTTACAGAGATACTTTTTGATATTAAGAACTGTTAAAATACACCCTTTTCTTTCTTTCTTTCTTTTTTTTTTTTTTTTTTTTTTTTGAGACAGTCTCGCTCTGTTGCCCAGGCCGAAGTGCAGTGGCACTATCTTGGCTTACTGCAACCTCCACCTCTAGGTTCAAGTGATTCTCCTGCCTCAGCCTCCCGAGTAGCTGGGATTACAGGCATGTGCCACCATGCCCAGCTAATTTTTGTATTTTTAGTAGAGATGGAGTTTCACCATGTTGGCCAGGCTGGTCTCGAACTCCCAACCTCAGGTGATTCACCCACCTTAGCCTCCCAGAATGCTGGGATTGTGGGTGTGAGCCACCATGCCTGGCCAAAAGTACATACTTCTTAGAAAAATGAATATTAGAAGAGATTTTCTTATAGGAAGTAGAAATTTAAGAGTGTTTAGCCTCACCGACAAATATTACCATATGTTCCACTCCATAGCATCTTGTATAGACAGTTTATTTATATTTTTACAATGCTGCCTAATTAATAATAGTGCTATAGTTGATGAAGGAGGAGTAGAAGTAGTATAGAAGCAGGAAAGGGGCATCTGCCTGATAGTAATACTGGAGATGGTGGATCTCCTTCCCTACCTTGCAAGAATCTGTAATAGAATCTATTGTTGTCCTTTTCTTCACTTTAAAGCACCAAACAGCAGGTCAGCATTCATGTGGTTATTTCACATGACATGCTTGTGCACATACAACTGTGCAAAATGAAAAATATAGATGAATATGTGGCCCAGATTTGATTTTTGATAATGGAGACTTCCAGGGTGAAGAAGGGATATTATACCCTTTGTTGATACCCAGCTGCTGCACCTTATAGCCAGTAATGGAGATAGCAATTGTAGATTATTGGAGGTCATTCTTTTCAATTGATGGTATGTTAGTAAATGCCAGACCAGTATGAAAAGCAAACGTAACAAACTTAAAATTGTAGGTAAAAATATATAAGAAGAACTATCTTACAGATAAAATCTGTAGAAAAAATAAATTAAGGATCACATTTGAATGGAAGGTATATTTGAGTTATTTTTATTTATTTTGTTTTATTAACTTCATAGTAGAGTTTTTGGGGATATGTGTGGGAAATGTGGTTTTAAAAATTAAATAATTGCAAAAACATGTATTTAGTACCATTTATTGAAAAAATACTTTTTCACAAGTGCTTTTTAGTGTAAAGAGGATATATTTGTTCCTGCCTTTAAAAAAATAAGTCTCTTTTGTGTGGTTAGGAATACTAGTTTTCATTATTTTATTCAGACAGACATTGATCATACAGGTAAAATCTTGTGAATGTAAGGTTTGCACAGTTTAATAGGGTGACAAAAGCCTATTTTTATGTCACTATGAGAGAACTGTGTTATGGTAAGTCTCACATTATACTGTGTTTTCAAAAACCTGGGTTTGAAGCTTAGCGTGCGAATGCAGGTGTTGTGTGGGTTTGGGTTTGGGTATTTTACTTAAATATTTCCGAACCTTGGTTTCTTTTTTTTTTTTTTTTTTTTTTGAGCCGGGGTCTCAGTCTGTTGCTCTGAAGTGCAGTGGCGCTATCTTGGCTCACTGCAACCTCTGCCTCCCAGGCTCAAGCTGTCCTCCACCTCAGCCTCCCGAGTAGCTGAGACTACAGGCTTGCACCATCACGCCTGGCTAACTTTTGTATTTTTTGTAGAGACAGGATTTTGTCATGTTGTCCCACTGATCTCGAATTCCTGAGCCCACGCCATCCGCCTACCTTGGCCTCCCAAAGTGATGGGATTACAGGCATGAGACACCACGCCTAGCTAAACTTTAGTTTCTAAAAGTTTCTAAGTAGTTTCTATACTTTGTAGGGCTATTTTAGAGATGAAATGAATTATTAAAAGCATCTACTGGAGAGCCTTATACAGAGTAGTCAATCAGTTTTTTTTTTTTTTAACAAATTTAAAATACAATATGCTTGAAATACTGAAGTGCCAAACTAATTTAGGTAAGCCAAGTTTTGCTGTTTGCATTGACATAGAACTTGATTTTTATTTTTTGCTGTTTTTTTTTTTTCTTCCATCTTAACAGTGTTAGATGATGAAGATAGCAACAACATCACAGTAGGATCCTTAGTTACAGTATTGGTTAAGTTGACAAGGCAAACAATGGCTGTAAGTAGTCTATCTGTATTTTTATGCTTTAAGAGTTGTGTGTCAAGGCTTTTATATTTATTTCCGTCATTCTCAAAGTCAAAACTGTTGTAATACCAAGATCTAATTTTGCAAATTCTATTAACTCTTTTGAAATTTTCAATTAATTTTCATGAAACAGTTTTCACATACACTAATAAAACCTGGAAAATAGTCCTTTGTGTGATAGTTTAATTCTCTATAAAACAATCATAGCAAAGTAATGTGGATATAGTTCTTAAGCTGTGAAGTGCTATACAGAAGTTGTTACTGATGAGAATTTCATCACATTTCTTTTTAGTGAGTTCTATAGAGAATTGACTCTTTTATTTATTTTTTTGTTTTTTATTTTTTTTTGAGATGGAGTCTCGCTCTGTCGCCCAGGCTGGAGTGCAGTGGCCGGATCTCAGCTCACTGCAAGTTCTGCATCCCGGGTTTATGCCATTCTCCTGCTTCAGCCTCCCCAGTAGCTGGGACTACAGGTGCCCGCCACCTCGCCTGGCTAGTTTTTTTTGTATTTTTTTTTTTTAGTACAGACGGGGTTTCACCGTGTTAGCCATGATGGTCTCCATCTCCTGACCTCGTGATCCGCCCATTTCAGCTTCCCAAAGTGCTGGGATTACAGGCTTGAGCCAACGCGCCCGGCCGACTCTTATTTTTCATTTCAAAATTTAAGAATTACAATAAAAATAACATTTTTTTTTTCCTGATAATGTGAAACATTTATGTTGTCTGGAAAAAATTTAGGCAATGCAGAAAAGTATAGGAAGAAATTAAAATTACCCGAAATCCCACCACTTCGAGATGATTCATTTTGAGGCTTATCACTGTAATGTAGCCTAATGCATGTATACCTGTAGAGCTAAATGATGTTTTTGTCATGGATCTCTTCTCTCTCCCATTTATTTCCTTCCTTCCTTCCTTCCTTCCTTCCTTCCTTCTTTCCGTCCTTCCGTCCTTCCGTCCTTCCGTCCGTCCGTCCGTCCCTCCCTCCCTCCCTCCCTCCCTCCCTCCCTCACCTTTTTTTTTTTTTTTTTTTTTAAATGGAGTTTCATTCTTGTTGCCCAGGCTGGAGTGCAGTGGCATGATCTTGGCTCACTGCAACCTACATCTCTTGAGTTCAAGTGATTCTCCTGCCTCAGCCTCCTGAGTAGCTGGGATTACAGGCACGCACCACCACACCTGGTTAATTTTTGTGTTTTTAGTAGAGATGGGGTTTCACCATGTTGACCAGGCTGGTCTTGAACTCCTGAACTCAGGTGATACACCTGCCTCAGCCCCCCAAAGTTCTGGGATTACAGGAGCTACCGTGCCCAGCCCATCTCTCATTTTCTTTAGGAAAACCCCTTGTCAGCCTCAAGTGACCAGAATGCATAATCTTGTTGTTTTGTATCTTCTCCTATCTTTCTCCATGCTCATATTTACCATCTGGATCTTTATAGTGCATACGTACATATAGGCACTTAAATGTGGATTGATACTTGTCTCATGCTTTTTTGTTAAATCTGGTGCAATCATTTTGCATATATTTCCTTCATCTTCTTTTTTGAGATGGAGTCTAGCTCTCACCCAGGCTGGAATGCAGTGGTGCAATCTCAGCTCATTGCAACCTCTGCCTCCCAGGTTCAAGTGATTCTTCTGCCTCAGCCTCTCCCTAGTAGCTGGAATTACAGGCACATGCCACCACACCTGGCTAATTTTTGTATTTTTAGTAGAGATGGCGTTTCACCATGTTGGTCAGGCTGGTCCTGAAATCCTGACCTCAAGTGATCCACCCACCTTGGCCTCCCAACATGCTGGGGTTGCAGGCGTGAGCAACTGCACCTGGCCTATTTTATTTTTTGTTGAGACACGGTCTCACTGTGTTACCCAGTCTTGAGTGCAGTGGTGCAATCTTGGCTCACTGCAACGTCCGCCTCCTAGGCTCAAATGATTCTCCCACCTCAACCTCCTGAGTAGCTGGGACCACAGGTGTGCACCACCATGCCCAGCTAATTTTTTGTATTTTTAGTAGAAATGGGGTTTCTCCATGTTGCCCAGGCTGGTCTCGAACTCCTGTCCTCAAGTGATATGTTTGCCTCAGCCTCCGAAAGTGCTGGGATTTAGGCATGAGCCACCATGCCTGGCCTAATATATATATGTATTTTCAAATAGAGATGCGGATCTCTGTAGGTTGCCTAGCTGGTCTCAAACTCCTGGGCTCAAAGGATCCTCCTGCCTTGGCCTCCCAACGTGCTGGGATTACAGGCATGAGCCAGCATGCTTGGCTCTCAGTTTCTTTTATTTATATTTTCTCCTGAGTCAACTGGTAGAGACTGAAGTATTTTTACTCAATTTATTCAACTAGTGGTAGATTTTAGCCTTTTGCCCTGAGGTTTTTGAGCATCTGCAAGAAATATATGCCACATTTATATCCCATGCCTAAAATTGCTGGTAGGAAAAACATATATATTTTTTTCTTATAGAGATGGGGGTCTCACTGTGTTGGCCAGGTTGGTCTTGAACTCCTGACCTCAAGTGATCCTACCATTTCAGCCTCCCAAAGTGCTGGGATTACAGGTGTAAGCCACTAAGCCTGGCTTGAAAATCATATTTTGTAGTAGGATATATTGAATCCAAGATGTTGGTTTTATTATAGCAAGTGATAAGGAAGCATTTGTCGTGGACTCTGGGTGAGAGAGGTGCCTCCTGGGAGAAGAGGAACCGAAACCAATGCTAAAATTGGGTTTAGAATCCGAATCTAGACTACCCATATCCTTTGGACTTCCCAGCCTGAAAAATGAGCAAAAATTTGTTCTTGAACTATTAATGTTTCTGGAGTGATTGGTAGAAAAAAGAATGGAACTGCCCTGGAGTAAAGAAAGAATTGTTTTTATCTTCCCATTCTTGTATGAACTGTCCCTTGGAGTAATCAAGTAGCAGAACCCAGCTAATAAGTGAAAGGAGGAAGTTATGATAGAATTAGACTAGGGAGTGGCAACCTTTTTCTTTAAAGGTCCAGATAGTAAGTATCTTAGGTTTTATAAGTGATACAGTGTTTGTAGCAACTACTGAACTTACAAATGGGTGTGGTCATGTTCCAGTAAAGCTTTGTTTTAAAAAGCAGGTGGCAGGGCAGGCACAGTGGCACAGCTACTTGGGAGGCTGAGGTGGGAGGATCCTTTAGCTCAGGAGTTCGAGACCAGCAGCATAACAAGACCGCTGTCTTTTAAAAAAAAAAAAAAGGGCAAGTGGTATGGACTGTTCAGAGTTGACTTCTGAATTAGGCTCTCTTTATTGTATAGAGCCTAACAATTATAACTGCTTTTACTTGTTAGCTTTAATAATTCTAGGGAGTTTATTAAACACAGTCTGTATGTCATCTAGTATAGATGCTTACTGGGATTTAAATCCTAAATTTATCGGTTCTGTACTGATTCTAAATGGATTGTATGGTTGGTGGATATAGCTTTAGGATATGTAGATTTTCTTGGTGATTTTTTAAAATAGATGTGGGGTCTCACTATGTTGCCCATGTTAGTCTCAAACTTCTGGGCTCAAGCAATCCTCTTGCCTCAGCCTCCCAAAGTGCTGAGATTATAGTCATGAGCCACCGTGCCCCACCTGTGATGATTCAGTTCTTAGTCTCAGGTCTCAGGTCCATTAAGTAGTATCACTGACTATAGTGAATAAACTAATACTAGTCTCAAGGGTTTTTTTTTTTGTTGTTGTTGTTGTTGTTATTTTGCACATCACACTGACTTATTGTCAAGGTTTTAATGCAGAAAATAGTATACTCATAACATTAAAATACTCATGTTTGCTTGCTATTAGAATAAAATGAAATTTTAAATATTTTTACTGTATGTATCCTTACTCCATTTGTAAACTTGAGTAGACTGTACTTTCAAAACTTGTTCAAGACAGATGTGCGATACAAGGTATCTACTTGCATATGCACACAGTCATCAGCTAGTAATTGCTAAATGTCTCCTCCTTCTTCCTCAATTGTAGCCAGTTAAAAATACTTTAAAAATACAGTTTGAAAGATTGCTTTGTCTGAAAGATAAATATAGGTTGACAGATTTTGTATTTCTCTTTTTGCTACCCCTTAGGAAGTATTTGAAAAGGAGCAGTCCATCTGTGCTGCAGAGGAACAGCCAGCAGAAGATGGGGTAAAAACTTGGGTTTCCGAACCTATCTTTCCTAGTGAAAGAAATATTTTATTTACTTCTCCAGTTGACTTATATTGCTCTGGGAGAGTAACTCGGTTTAACCATTTCCACCTAAAAATTACTGTAACCTTCAATTGAATATCTATTGCTATAACTTACAAGTATGACATGTTATGATTTACAGCAGGGGGAAACTAACAAGAACAGGACAAAAGGAGGATGGCAACAGAAGAGTAAAGGACCCAAGAAAACTGCTAAATCAAAAAAAAAGAAACCTTTAAAAAAAAAACCTACACCTGTGCTGTTACCACAGTCAAAGCAACAGAAACAAAAGCAGGCAAATGGAGTTGTTGGGAATGTAAGTTTATTGTTATCGTTATTATCATTGAGCTAAAATATACAAACACTAAAATGATCAAATCTATGTGTACAGCTTCAAAAGTTTTACATATTTATGCACCCGTGATACCCTAGAAAGCTCCTTTGTGCCCTTCTCAATGAGCCCTCCACCCATCTCCCCATCCCTCTACCTCCCACTATTCTGTCTGTAATTGCCATAGATTAGTTTTGCCTATTCTTAAAGGTCATATAAGTGTCATATTTTATGTATGACTCCTTTCATTCAGCGTTATGTTCATGATAATCCCTCTGTATTCGTAGCAGTAGTTAATTCTGTGTTTGTGTGTGTGTATATGTGTATAGTATTTCATTGTATGAATATACCACATTTATCTGTTTTGTGGTTGTTGGACATTTGGGTTGTCTGTAGTTCTTAATCTAATATGAATAAAGGGTGCTATGCTTATTCTTATACATGGCATTTTGTGGACAGTCATTTTCCACCTAGCAGTGGAATTGCTGGATTATAAAGTAGGTGCATGCTTAACTCATTAAAAGAGCCTATTTGCCAAAGTTGTACCATTTTATGCTCCTTCCTATAACATTCGTGAGTCTTTTGTTCTACATACTCACCAATACTTGGTTTTACCAGTCTTTTAGCCATTTGGTAGATCTGTAGCGATATCTCTTCATGTGATTTTTGTTTGCATTTACCTGATGGCTAATGATGTTGAACACCTTTTCATGTGCTTGCTGGCCATTTGGATAACTTCTTTTTCTATTAGGTTGTTTGTCTTGTTACTGAATTTGTAGGAATTCTGTATATATTCTGGGTAAGAGTCTTTACATTTTTACTCTCTTATTGGTAGCTTCTAATGGTTCTTATTTTAATGAGGTCAATTTCATTAGTCTCTTTTTTTCATCAATGAGGTCATTTTTCATCAATGGCTAATGCTTCTGTGTCTTAAAAATTAAGACATCCTGACTGCTCCAAAGTCAGGGAGGTATTTTTCTGTTTTCTTCTGGAAACATTACCTTAGTTGATAAAACTATCTTGAATTAACTTTTCTTGAATGGTGCAAGGTAGGGGGTATGAACCACTTACACCATCACCATTCATTGAAAAGGTCATTCTTTCCTCAGTAAATTGTAATGGCACTTCGTTGTAAAACAGATGACACTGAGCCCAACAAGGCTGCTGCGGCCTGTCTCCTCTCTGGGCAGGGCATCTCTGAAAAAAAGGCAGCAACCCCAGTCAGGGAATTATAGATAAAACCCCACCTCCCTGGGACAGAGCACCTCGGGGAAGGGGCAGTTGTGGGTGCAGCTTCAGCAGACTTAAACATCCCTACCTGGCAGCTCTGAAGAGAGCAGCAGATCTACCAGCACAGCATTCAAGCTCTGATAAGGGACAGACTGCCTCCTCAAGTGGGTCCCTGACCCCCATGTACCCTGACTGGGAGACATCTCCTACAACAGACACCTCATACAGGAGAGCTCTGGCTGGCATCTGGCGGGTGCCCCTCTGGGACAAAGCTTCCAGAGGAAGGAAGAGGCAGCAATCTTTGCTGGTCTGCAGCCTCCACTGGTGATATCTAGGCAGACAGGGTCAGGAGCAGACCTCCAGCAAACTCCAGCAGACCTGCAGCAAAGGGGCCTGACTGTTAGAAGGAAAACTAACAAATAGAAAGGAATAGCATCAACATCAACAAAAAGGATGTCTACTCAAGAGACTCCATCCGAAGGTCACTGACTTCAAAGACCAAAGGTAGATAAATCCATGCAGATGGGGAGAAATCAGCCCCAAAAGGCTGAAAATTCCAAAAACCAGAATGCCTCTTCTCTAAAGGATCACAACTCCTTGCCAGCAAGGGAACAGAACTGGATGGAGAATGAGTATGATGAACTGACAGAAGTAGGTTTCAGAAGGTGGGTAATAACAAACTCCTTCTAGCTAAAGGAGCATGTTCTAACCCAATGCAAGGAAGCTAAGAACCTTGACAAAAGGTTAGACAAATTGCTAACTAGAATAACCAGTTTAGAGAAGAACATAAATTACATGATGGAGCTGAAAAACACAGCACGAGAGCTTCGTGAAACATTCACAAGTCCCGGTAGCCAGATTGATCAAGCAGAAGAAAGGATATCAGATTGAAGATCAACTCGATGAAA
Source organism: Macaca thibetana thibetana (assembly GCF_024542745.1). Lineage (NCBI taxonomy): Eukaryota > Metazoa > Chordata > Mammalia > Primates > Cercopithecidae > Macaca > Macaca thibetana. The sequence continues at coordinate 105,050,556 of NC_065581.1, read as the reverse complement.
TAAAGCGAGAAAACAAGATTAGAGAAGAAAGAGTGAAACGAACAAAGCCTGCAAGAAGTATGGGACTCTGTGAAAAGACCAAATCTGTGTTTGATTGGTGTACCTGAAAGTGACAGGGAGAATGAAACCAAGTTGGAAGATACTCTTCAGGACATTATCCAGGAGAACTTCCCCAACCTAGCGAGGCAGGCCAACATTCAAATTCAGGAAATACAGAGAACACCACGAAGATACTCCTTGAGAAGAGCAACCCTAAGACACATAATCATCAGATTCACCAAGGTTAAAATGAAGGAAAAAATATTAAGAGGAGCCAGAGAGAAAGATCGAGTTACCCACAAAGGGAAGCCCATTAGACTAACAGCAGATCTCTCGGCAGAAACCCTACAAGCCAGAAGAGAGAGTTGGGCCCGATATTCAACATTCTTAAAGAAAAGAATTTTCAACCCAGAATTTCATATCTAGCCAAACTAAGCTTCATAAGCGACGGAGAAATAAAATCCTTTACAGACAAGGAAATGCGGAGAGATTTTGTCACCACCGGACCTGCCCTACAAGAGCGCCTGAAGGAAGCACTAAACGTGGAAAGTAACTACTGGTACCAGCCACTGCAAAAACATACCAAATTGTAAAGCCCAAATCGACAGAATACACATTCTCCTCAGCACCACATCGCACTTATTCCAAAATTGACTGCATAATCGGAAGTAAAACACTCCTCAGCAAATGCAGAAGAATGGAAATCATGACAGTCTCTTAGACCACAGCGCAATCAAATTAGAACTCAGGATTAAGAAACTCACTCAGAACTGCACAACTACATGGAAACTGAACAACCTGCTCCTGAATGACTACTGGGTAAATAATGAAATGAAGGCAGAAATAAAGATGTTCTTTGAAACCAATGAGAACAAAGACACAACGTATTAGAATCTCTGAGACACATTTGAAGCAGTGTGTAGAGGGAAATTTATAGCACTAAATGCCCACAAGAGAAAGCAGGAAATATCTAAAATTGACACCCTAACATCACAAGAACTAGAGAAGCAAGAGCAAACAAATTCAAAAGCTAGCAGAAGACAAGAAATAACTAAGAGCAGAACTGTAGGAGATAGAAACACAAAAAACTCATCAAAAAAATCAGTGAATCTGGGAGCTAGTTTTTTGAAAAGATCAACAAAATAGATAGACCATTAGCCAGACTAATGAAGAAAAGAGAGAATAATAAAAAAGATGCAATAAAAAAATGATAAAGGGGATATCACCACTGATCCCACAGAAATACAAACTACCATCAGAGAATACTATAAATGCCTCTACACAAATAAACAAGAAAATCTAGAAGAAATGGATAAATTCCTGAACACATACACCCTCCCAAGACTAAACCAGGAGGAAGTCAAATTCCTGACTAGATCAATAATAATCTCTGAAATTGAGGCAGCAATTAATAGCCTACCAACCGAAAAAAGTCCAGGACCAGATAGTTTCACGGCCGAATTCTACCAGAGGTACAAAGAGGAGCTGATACCATTCCTTCTGAAACTATTCCAAACAATAGAAAAAGAGGGAATCCTCCCTAACTCATTTTATGAGGCCAGCATCATCCTGATACCAAAACCTGGCAGAGACACAACAAAAAAAGAAAATTTCAGGCCAATATCCCTGATGAACATTGATGTGAAAATCCTCAATAAAATACTGGCAAACCGAATCCAGCAGCACATCAGAAAGCTTATCCACCACCATCTAGTCGGCTTCATCCCTGGGATGCAAGGCTGGTTCAACATACGCAAATCAATAAATGTAATCCATCAAATAAACAGAACCAATGACAAAAACCACATGATTATCTCAATAGATGCAGAAAAGGTCTTCGACAAAATTCAACAGCCCTTCATGCTAAAAACTCTCAATAAACTAGGCCTTGATGGAACGTATCTCAAAATAAGAGCTATTTGTGACAAACCCACAGCCAGTATCATACTGAATGGGCAAAAACTGGAAGCCTTGTCTTTGAAAACCAGCACAAGACAAGGATGCCTTCTCTCACCACTCCTATTCAACATAGTATTGGAAGTTCTGGCCAGGGCAGTCAGGCAAGAGAAAGAAAGAGTATTCAGTCAGGAAAAGAGGAAGTCAAATGGTCTTAATTTGCAGATGAGATGATTGTATATTTAGAAAACCCCATCGTCTCAGCCCAAAATCTCCTTAAGCTGATAAGCAACTTCAGCTGAGTCTCAGGATACAAAATCAATGTGCAAAAATCACAAGCATTCCTATACACCAATAACATACAAACGGAGAGCCAAGCCATCAGTGAATTCCCATTCACAATTGCCATAAAGAGAATAAAATACCTAGGAATACAACTTACAAGGACCTCTTCAAGGAGAACTACAAACCACTGCTCAAGGAAATAAGAGAGGACACAAACAAATGGAAAACATTCCATGCTCATGGATAGGAAAAATCATGGATAGGAAAAATCAATATTGTCAAAATGGCCACACTCCCCAAAGTAATTTATAGATTCAATGCTATCCTGATCAAGCTACCATTGACTTTCTTCACAGAATTGGAAAAAACTAAATTTCATGTGGAACCAAAGAAGAGCCCGCATAGCCAAGACAATCTTAAGCAAAAAGAACAAAGCTGGAGGCATCACGCTACCTGACTTCAAACTGTACCACAAGGCTACAGTAACCAAAACAGCATGGTACTTATACCAAAACAGATATATAGACTAATAGAACAGAACAGAGGCCTCAGAAATAATGCCACACATCTACAACCATCTGATCTTTGACAAACCTGTTAAAAACAAGCAATGGGGAAAGCATTCCCTATTTAGTAAATGGTATTGGGAAAACTGGCTAGCCATATGCAGAAAGCAGGAACTGGATCGTTCCATACACCTTATACAAAAATTAACTCAACATGGATTAAAGACTTAAGACTTAAAACCATAAAAACCCTAGAAGAAAACCTAGGCAATACCACTCAGGAAATGGGCATGGGCAAAGACTTCTTGACTAAAACACCAAAAGCAATGGCAACAAAAGCCAAAATAGGCAAACGGAATCTGATTGAACTAAAGAGCTTCTGCACAGCAAAAAACAAAAAACAAAAAAACCCAAAAAACAACCTATCATCAGGGTGAACAGGCAACCCACAGAGTGGGAGAAAGTTTTTACAATCTATCCATCTGACACAGGGCCAATAGCCATAATCTACAAAGAACGTAAACAGATTTACAAGAAAAAAACAACTCCATCAGAAAGTGGGCAAAGGATATGAACAGACACTTCTCAAAAGAAGACATTTATGCAGCCAACAAAAATATGAAGAGAAGCTCATCATCACTGGTCATTAGAGAAATGCAAATCGAAACCACAGTGAGATACCATTTCACGCCAGTGAGAATGACAATCAGTAAAAAGGAAACAACAGATGCTGGAGAGGATGTGGAGAAATAGAAACGTTTTTACACTGTTGGTGGAAGTGTAAATTAGTTCAACCATTGTGGAAGACAGTGTGGCGATTCCTCAAGGATCTAGAACTAGCAATATTTACCCAGCAATCCCATTACTGGGTATATACCCAAAGGATTATAAGTCATTCTACTATAAAGACACATACACACGTATGTTTATTGTGGCACTGTTTACAACAGCAAAGACTTGGAACCAACCCAAATGCCTATCAATGATAGACTAGAAAATGTGGCACATATACACCATGGAATAGTATGCAGCCATAAAAAAGGATGAGTTCATGTCCTTTGCAGGGACATGGATGGTGTTGGAAACCATCATTCTCAGCAAACTAACACAAGAACAGAAATCCACACACTGGCATGTTCTCACTCGTAAGTGTGAGTTGAACAATGAGAACACATGGACACGGAGGGGAACATCACACACTGGGGCCTGTCAGGTGGTGGTGGGCTAGGGGAGGGATTGCATTAGTAGAAATACCTAATGTAGATGATAGGTTGATGGGTACAGCAAACCACCATGGCATGTGTGTCCCTATGTAACAAACCTGCACATTCTGCATATGTACCCTGGAACTTTAAGTATAATTAAAAAAAACAACAGGTGATACTGTATATGATGTGTAGGTCTGTTTATGGACTGTCCATTCATTCTATTGATTATTTGACTATTCTTATGCCAGTGCCATACAGTTTTAATTGTTGTAGCTTTATGTTAAGTCTCAAAATATGTAGTGTAAGTGCTCCAACTCTGTTTTACTGATCAAAATTTTCCTGATCAAAATTTTCCTGTTTTAATTCCTTTACATTTCCTGCCAGTTTTTAGAATAAGCTTAACAATTTCCCCCCAAAAAAGCTGCTGAAATTTACATTGATATTGCACTGAATCCATGGTTCAATATGGGGAGAATTGACATGTTAACAATACTGAGTCTTGTTATTCATGATTGTGGTTTATCTTCATTAATTTGGATCTTCCCTAATTTTTCTCAGCAGTGTTTTGTAATTTCCAGTGGCAGAGGTATGGCACATCTTTCGTTAGATTTACCCCTATGTATTTGATCCTTTCTGATATCACCGTAAATGTCATTAAAATTTTTATTTGGTGTTTGTTGCTGGTGTATAGAAATAGTTGCTTCTAAATATTGACCTTGTATCAAAGAGTCTTAATGAATTGGCAATAATTCTAACCATTTGTAGATATTTTAATAAAGATTTTCTACATATACAGTGTTGCCATCTGTGAATAAAGACAGTTTTACTTTTTTCTTTTTAATCTTTATACCCTTTCTTCCTTTCTGTCTCACTGTGCTGACTAGAACTTTCAGTGTAATATTTATTCAGAGTTATGATAGTAGAAACCTTATCTTATTGTTGGTCTTAGGAAGAAAGCAAACATTATTTTACCACTAAATGTGATATTAGGTGTAAGTTTTTTGTAACTATTCTTTGTCAGGTTAAGGAAGTGTTTCCTTTTATTTCCAGTTTGCTGAGAATTTTTATCACTAGCAAATAGTGAATGTTATTAAAGGTTTTTGTTTTTTTTTTTTTTTTTTTTTTTTTTTTTACTTTTTTTCCTTTCTGTTGAATTTGATGGATTTAAAAAGTTTGAAACCATCCCTGCATTCCTGGAACAAATATCATTTGGCCATAACTTAGTATCCTTTTTTATATTTATCTGGATTTGACGGTATTTTCTTTGTATTCTCACATCTAATTTTAAGAGCAAATATTGATTTGTCATTCTCTTTTTTTGTAATATCCTTGTCAGGTTTTGTATCAAATTTATGCTGGCGTTATTAATCAAGCTAGGAAGTATTCCCTTTTTTGCTCAGAAGAGTATGTGTAAGCTTCAATTTGTTTTTTTAGTCTGTGGAAGAATTCTCCAGGGAAAACATCTGGGCCTGGAGTTTTCAAAGGGAGTTTATTTGTGGAGTTTCTTTCTTTAATATATATTCTGCGTTTTTCTTATTGATTTTAGCAAATTGTGTTTTTCAAGGAATTTGTCTATTTCCTCTTATTAAATTTGTTGGCATAACATTATTCATAATTTTCTTTTAATGTCTGTTGGATATAGTTACGCCTCTTTTGTTCATCATATTGGTAATTTTTATTGTTTCTTTTTTTTTTCTTGATCATTCTTGCCTAGGGGTTTAATCAATTTTATTAACCTTTTCAAAGAACCAACTTTTAGTTTTAAGTTTCTTTTTCTATACCTCTCTCTACTTTTTTTTGTTTGTTTGTTTTTTGAGACAGAGTCATACTCTGTTACTCAGGCAGTGGCTCACTGCAACCTCCGCCTACCAAGTTCAAGTGATTCTCCTGCCTCAGCCTCCCAAGTAGCTGAGATTACAGGCATGTGCTACCACGCCCAGCTAGTTTTTTTTTTTTGTTTTTTGTTTGTTTTTTTGTTTGTATTTTTAGTAGAGATGGGGTTTCACCATGTTGGTCAGGCTGGTCTCAAACTCCTGGCCTTAAATTATCCACCTGCCTCAGCCTCCCAAAGTGCTGGGATTACAGGCATGAGCCACCGTGTCCTGCCTATTTCTGCTTTCTTTGCATTTAATTTGCTGTTCTCTTTGATTCTTGAAGTGAGCTAGTATTTTGCTAGAGATACTGCCTTGCCTTACTGCATCATGCCCTGTTAAAGAAAGTGATTCTATACTTCCAAAGAAGCACTTTTCCTTCCTTCCTTCCTTCCTTCCTTCCTTCCTTCCTTCCTTCCTTCCTTCCCCTCCCTCCCTCCCTCCCTCCCTCCCTCCCTCCCTCCCTCCCTTCCTCCCTCCTTCCCTCCCTCCCTCCTTCCCTCCCTCCCTTTCTCCCTCCCTCCTTCCCTCCCTCCCTTTCTCCCTCCCTCCTTCCCTCCCTCCCTTTCTCCCTCCCTTTCTCCCTTTCTCCCTCCCTTCCTTTTTTGAGATAGGGTCTTGCTCTGCCACCCACACTGAAGTGCTGTGGCATGGTCACGGCTTACTGCAGCCTTAAACTCCTGGGCTCAAGTGATTCTCCCACCTCAACCTCCCAACTAGCTGGGACTACAGATGTGTACCATCATGCCTAGTGATATATATATATATATATATATTTTTTAAAAGGGATCAGGTCTTGCTATGTTGCCCAGGCTGGTTTGAACTCCTGGCCTCAAGCCGTCCTCCTGCTTCTGCCTTCCAAAGTGCTAGGATTACATGCATGAGTCACTGTGGCTAGCCCCAACATTATACTTTTCTATAAACTACCTGTTTCCTTAAATAAAATATAATTGATGTTTTTGAAAGCAGAACCATCTTAGCCTTTGTGTTACTGGGCTTTACAAATAGAAATACTTTCATTTGACAAATTATGAAGAATGAATAAAATAACTAACAATAGACAGACTAGCCAGGTACTAAATTCTTCAGTCTGACTCCCACATCTTTATAAGTAGGAATGTTTATAATTTTAAAAAATTATATATGAATAGTGAAATTGTCATCGAGTCAGTTTAGTTATGTTGACAATAAGTTAACTTCAGGGATTCAGATTAATATGTGCTCATTGAGATACGCAAAATCTTTGTGTTTGCTTTTTCCTTTTAGGAAGCTGCAGTAAAGGAAGATGAAGAAGAAGTTTCAGATAAGGGCAGTGATTCTGAAGAAGAAGAAACCAATAGAGATTCCCAAAGTGAAAAAGATGATGGTAGTGACAGAGATTCTGATAGAGAGCAAGATGAAAAACAAAACAAAGATGATGAAGCAGTAAGCCTTATAGGTTTAAATAATTGGAATTATACCTCTGATGATAGCTTTGGGTTTTGTTGTTGTTGTTCATTTGTTTGCTTGCTCGCTTGCTTTAAATATTACCTGTATATTTTATAATTTTATTACTTTGAAAAACGTTTTTAAGGAATGGTAGTCAAGGTTATAAAGAAAAATGATTTCTAACAAGGATTGGAAATCCTCATTTTCTTAAATATTAAATTGTTAGGTGGAGTAGGACCTGGTTTTGAGGTTAGGTCAGTTGATCTCATAAGGGGATTTTCAGTGTTGGGGTTATCTCTGGAAATACGAGTAAGGAAAGGTGTTTGTGAAATGCATAGTGCTTACTTGGAAGGCTGTGTCATGAGCTCCAGGTCATGTTTACTGTAGAGAAACAGTACTGTGGACCCTGATGTCAAGAGGTTGGTTAAGGGAAAAGCTAACTTTTATAGAATACCACCTTGTTTCGTGGGTGTATATAAGATATATTAAGGACAGGGGAAGTCTTTAGAGAATTTATTAATATGGTATGAAAGTACAGAGTATAGAAGAAAAATCTCATGGCATTAAGTTGCACATGATTTATGGGAGAATTATAGAGAAGAATGTGGTCCTTAGAGTCTCACTGCAAATAAACTGGCCATTTCCTTTAGGTTTTGTTAGCGTTGTTCTTTTTGAGTGGCCATTGATCTAAAAGTAACACTGTAGTTTAGGAGATAAAAAGGGATTGCCTGAATAGCCTCAGAGGCAAACGAGAGGCCAAAAAAGGAGGAAGGAGGTAAAGGGCAAAGGATAAAAGTATAAGGGAGTAATAACACACTTGGCCTTGGGAATGGTAGAAAACAAAGGCGACTACTGTTAGCATTTGCAGGGCCTTGGCTTTTTTTGTACTTGGAGAATTAAATTGATTGCCAGGAAACTAAAATCTGTCAAATACCTTATATCCCTGGCCTGACTTTGAGAATTAACATATTCCTCAGTATATTAGGGTTAGTAGCAGTGACTCTTAGGGTGTTGACAGACTGATTTCTTCATATGACCAAAAATACATTCATTAAATCAACAAATCATTATTAATTATCTGTCACATCCCAAGGCTATCTGAGATTAAAGAATTACAAAGCCAAATGTGAAACAGCTGCAGCTCTTGAATGATACGTAGGCTAATGGAGCAGGCAGATTTGTAAATAAATATTATAGTACATACGAAATTATACACATCTTATGCAAGGTACGTAAGGAGGGAGTGATCAGTTCAGTCCTGAGATAGAAGGGAATTTATGGGAGGCTTTACTCAGGAGTTCATACTTTGGGCTTTAGCTGGTCCTAAATAATAATGAGTAGTCAGAGAAAGGGAGAAACCAAAGTCTAAACAGGGTTTAGGAAGAGTAAAATAGTTTGGTAAGTTCAGGGAAGTATAGGTAGTTTGAAATGACTAGAATAAAAAGCACAAGGAGGGAGGCAGTGACAGGAGACCGAAGAGAGGTAGGCTAGGGTCAGATAATTAACGGCTATGTAGTTGGTACTACAGTGGTTAGATTTAATGTATTTAAAAAGGCATTGTAAGGATGAGCAGGGAGATGATCAGATTTGTGGAACTGAACTTGTTCTAATCCTAAGTAGTTAATTAGCATTGTCAGGAATAATACCTGGAAACTTCTCAAAGTGATAAAACACATACTAGATTTTAAATAATTTTTTTGTTTACTAGGAGTGGCAAGAATTACAACAAAGCATACAGCGAAAAGAGAGAGCTCTACTGGAAACCAAATCAAAGATAACACATCCTGTGTATAGCCTTTACTTTCCTGAGGTGAGTTATATACAGGCTAGTGTGTTCCTTATTCCATTCACTTTCTCCTCCTGGATTTGTCAGTTGACTTTTAGCCCTCTGTCGTGTGTATTAGTTCATATGTGCTAAATGTGGTCTGTCCTGAAAGGCCATATTTTTAAAGGGAATATTACAATAGGTATTATACTTAGGGAACGTGTTGCTTAAAAAAGAGATGGTTAGCTTCTTAAGTATTTCTGTGGTTTTCTTTGCTGCTATCTTTTCTGTGCCCTAATTACTGAGTGTTGTGCATAATGGTGATTTCTTATTAGCAGATTAGGCAGTCTTCATCAGAAAAATGCGTACTTTGCCGTTGAATACTTAACTATTGTGAATCTCTCACCTCTGCCAAGTTTTAAATAGGATAAAAAAATACTTAAATTTTCCCTCTGAGAATCCTGCTGGCCACATGGAACCATTAGAATTGCTCTGACCCTGGTTATTGTTGTCCCAGTCCATGGAAATGTGTGAGCCCATGGCTGTGGGACCAACTGTGTTCTTGGCTCTAATAAATAAAGTTCCATAAGAGCTTGATCATGACTGAGCCCCGGGCTCAGGACAGGTCATTACAATGCTATTTGTTGCCTTGTCCTTGTTTACTTTGTAATTGCAGCCTGCTCAACTTTAGATCTCCTTGATAGCCTGTGTTGTTCATCTTTCAAATTACCTTGGGATTCCATTGACATTTTGCATTAGAGTATAATTCTGTCTGGAGCAGAGGTCAAGAACTGGTTCCCCCAGTTCGGGAAACTGTTCCACAGACTACCTCACAGCTTTGCCACAGAACCTTCTGCTCACCACTTGTGTTTGGCAGGTGATTTCATGTATAAATCTACTTTCTGCTTGAGAATGTCAATCTAGAGTTTCTGGGGACTGCTTAAGGCAAATTCCTAAATAATTTGGCTCTCTTAGTAATAAATGAGTGGCTCTGCACAGACTGTTGTTTTGACTTGGAGAGAAGTCTGCCCAGGATTCCATCTTAATGCACACGCTGATCTTCTGGCATGTCCTGAGCTTTAGTCCATCTGTTAGGAGCATTTTGCCCATTGCAGAGGTAGCCTGCCAACACCAGGCATCCTGAAATGAAGCAAGTAAATTCCATTCATTGATTGTTGTAAAAAGTGCCGTGGGGTGCTCAAAGCTGCCTAGTGTGTACCCATATAACAGACAGTTTCATTTTAGACCATGCTTAGTTAATAAGAGAAACATTCATTCACTCCCTCAGAACATTTGTTAGTGGCCAAATGCCACTAATGCACATTAGTGGCTCATGCCTGTGGTCCTAGGCTACTTGGGAAGCTGAGGTTGGAGGATCACTTGAGCCTAGGAGGTTGAGGCTGCAGTGAGCTATGATTGTGCTACTGAATTCCAACTTGGATGACAGAGCGAGACCCTGTCTCAAAAAAAAAATCATTTTTATCAGCAAAATGCCTTTTTCAAATTTAATCTGCATCTGCATGGTAAACATTTAAGATCATTGTTTATCAGATAAAATTTATTTAGGGCCGGGCTCAGTGGCTCACGCCTGTAATCCCAGCACTTTGTGGGGCTGAGGTGGGTGGGTGGATCACCTGAGGCCAGGAGTTTGAGACCAGCCTGGCCAACATGGCAAAACCCCGTCTCTACTAAAAATACAAAATTGGCCGGGCATGGTGGCACATTCCTGTAATCCCACCACTCAGGAGGCTGAGGCAGGAGAACCGCTTGAACCCAGGAGCTGGAGGTTGCGGTGAGCCGAGATGGCACCATTGCACTTCAGCCTGGGCAACAAGAGTGAAACTCTGTCTCAAAAAAACAAAAAATTAGTCGGCTGTGGTGGTGGGTGCCTGTAATCCCAGCTACTTGGGAGGCTGAGGCAGGAGAATTGCTTGAACCTGGGAGGCGGAGGTTGCAGTGAGCCAAGATTGTGCCATTGCATTCCAGCCTTGGTGACAGAGCGAGACTCTGCCTCAAACAAAACAAAACAAATGAACAAACAAAATTTAGGGTCTTCCTAACCTCTTTATGTATCTACATTTCCATGTTTCTTACCTAAGTAACCTAACTACCAAACTACCCACTTAGTAATATTTGACTTACATGTTAGTGAAATTCATCTATTGTATTTAATGTGTTAAGAATGGTTGGGAATCTCACACAAGAAAAATGGTTTTGTCTAAAGTGCAAACTCATAGAACATCTGTTTCACTTTTAACATGTGCATCAGAGTCTAGGCACAAGTATAGTGCCATTAATTGATATTCATTGGCTTTTTAATATTCTTTTTTTTTTTTTTTTTTTTTGAGCCAGTAGCTGGGATTGCAGGCATTTGCCCCCACACCCAGCTGATTTTGTATTTTTGGTAGAGACGGGGTTTCTCTGTGTTGGTCAGGCTGGTCTTGAACTCCTGACCTCAGGTGATCCACCCGCCTTGGCCTCCCAAATTGCTGGGACTACAGGTGTGAGCCACCGTGGCTGGCCCTTAATATTGAGTGCATCTCATTGTAATTAAATAGGCTGAGAGGTTGCAGGGAAAGGCATTCTCTAAGTAGGGAGGTGAAGAAGTGCATAATCTTCAACATAATCCTGTGCTGCTTACATTCCCTACTTGTTGTGGTAATGATGTTTCTGACAAATGTCAAAATGACTTAAGTAAAAGAACTGTTATTGTACCTCATGTCACTAATAATCATAACTGCCATTTATTATACTGCATGTGCTAGGCTTTCTAACATACATTTTTTATTTGTATTTTCTCAGATCATCTTTGCAACATGGCCAGAAGTAGGCACTGATTGTTGAAAAGAAAATGAGATTTTAGGGAGGTGAAATAACCCAGGTTTCTGTGTCTTTAAAACAGATATTTTTAAACTGCAGTCTACAGGCCAGATCTGGCTCCCTTCCTGTTTTTGTCAATGAGGCTTTATTGTAAATAAAGTTTTATTAGAATACAGCCACATTCATTTTTTTTCATGCTGCAAGGGCAGATTTGAGTAGCCGCAACAGAGGTGTTAATATTCCACTTTGAGGCTGTTATGTATTTACACACATAAGTTATATATACAAATATGCCTACGGTAGTAGTCCTAACCCTTGGTTTAAGCAGAATTTAATTTTCTTGTTAGCTGCTGCTCATGTCACCATGTACTTGTCATTTATTTATTAGGCTTATTAATGTTGCAGTGCTTTATCTCCTAAGGTATTTAAACAGAAGAGTCTTTAGTTGTGCTTAGTATAGTAGTGTTTGAAAGATAAACCAAATTTTAATCTATTTTTATAGTTAAAATAGAAAGTGCAGCAATTTTAGTTTAAAAACATAAATATGGGCCAGGTGTGGTGGCTCATGCCTGTAATCCTAGCACTTATGGGAGGCCTAAGTGGGAGGATTGCTTGAGCCCAGGAGTTCAAGACAGCCTGGGCAAAATAAATGAAATCCTGTTTCTACAAAAAATACAAAAATTAGCCAGACGTAGTGGTGCATGCCTGTAGTCTCAGCTACTCGGGAAGCTGAGGTGGGAGGATCACTTGAGCCCCAGAGGCAGAGGTTGCAGTGAGGTGAGCTGAGATGGTGCCACTGCACTCCAGCCTGGGTGACAGAGTGAGACCCTGTCTCAACAAAAAACAAAACAAAAAAACCCCACGTTTTCTCAAAGAAACTGTTTCAGTAAGATGATATTTTAACCCATTTCAGACAATTGAGAATTCAGAATAGTCTAGTACTATTTTGGTTAAGTAAATATTTAGAACATCCTAGAGTTTATTTTAAGCTGTAAAACATTTTTCTTTAAACTGTTTTAGAAAGATACTTCCCTACCCAACTCTTAAACAGGTGTTACTAAGCAGATGACTAAATAGTTAACTGAAGTGTGCTGTAATGGAGCAGTTGTTGCTGAATGCACGGAGGTTTGGTGCTTTTAGACTTGGCTTTCTAAAATACATACATATATATATATTTTTTTTATTTTTTATTTTTTATTTTTTTATTTTTTGAGACAGAGTCTTGCTCTGTGCCCAGGCTGGAGTGCAGTGGCGCGATCTGGGCTCACTGCAAGCTCCGCCTCCCGGGTTCACGCCATTCTCCTGCCTCAGCCTCCCGAGTAGCTGGGACTACAGGCGCCTGCTACCATGCCTGGCTAATTTTTTGTATTTTCAGTAGTGACGGGGTTTTACTGTGTTAGCCAGGATGGTCTCGATCTCCTTACCTCATGATCCATCTGTCTCGGCCTCCCAAAGTGCTGGGATTGCAGGCGTGAGCCATTGCACCCTGCCTAAAATTTATGTATATATTTAATACTTTTCTGTCTCTTGTTCTCTGATTTTTCCCTGCTGTCATTGTGTACATTCTGATATTCTGGTGAATTTTTTTTTTTTTTTTTAAACCCAGCTCTTTTTTCTGTTCCTAATTTTTTTGGAGTTCAGCTAGAAATGCCAAGTTTAGTACAATCATGGGCAGTAGAAAGTATAAATAGACTCTTACAATCTGAAATATCCTCTTAAAAGTGTATAAAGTATTTAATGTATTGATTTTTGATTTGGCTGCCCAAGTTCCTTCCACTCCTACTTTGTGGCTTTTTCTTATTACTAGGTAAGATTACTAAGATTATTTGCTACATGCTGTTGTAATAGTTGTATATATTTAGAATAATGCTTGTTCCTTAAGGTTAGTCATGGGGTTTTTAATATGAAAGCCAATCAATAGGTTTCAAGGAGCTATTGAAATCCCCAAAATTGGATACGGAATGTTTTTAGGCAATGGCTCTACAAATGTTAAGAACAGCTTATTCTTTCAGTAAATATTCATTTGAACACCTATTTTGTACCAAGCACTTTGTCAGTGCAGAGAATCTCTAAGATAAGAGAGGCCAAAATTATGTTCTCTCTAGTTCTTTCTGATTATTTATACTCTTCTTCTTCTTTTCTTTCCAGGAAAAACAAGAATGGTGGTGGCTTTACATTGCAGATAGGAAGGAGCAGACATTAATATCTATGCCATATCATGTGTGTACTCTGAAAGATACAGAGGAGGTAACTATCACACAACATGATTTCAGTATTTAAAAAGGCACAGCTGTCACTATCATGCTGCTTCATATATCTTCATATATCTTTTTTTTAAAAAGCAGTTTATCATATTTAGCATATTGTATTCTGTTCGTTGCCTGCATTTTGTAACTGTTCTCTGATGTTTTGGGGGTGAGCTCGTTGGAAATTTATAAATAATTGTTAAAGGTAGGCAACTTAGTCAATGTTTTAAAAACTTGTTCTTAGCTTGTTTTGGGAGTTTTCACTGTTAGTGTCTAAGAACATATGCCTTTCCTCCTCCTCTCCAGAATTTAGTAATAGGATTTTTTTTTGTTCTTATTGGATTAGTGTTAAGTATTAGATCTTTTGTCTTAAAAAATATAAGAACTGATGATGTGGATTTTTTGAGTGGAATTTTTGATTACGTGATATTGTTCACTGTTAATGACATCAGTGAAGTAACATTGTGATGAACATATTTACCTTTGGGAACTGCATTTTTGTTGTTGTTTTTCTTGATTTTTTTTTTTTTAATAGGAAGAAGGTTCTGTCTGCCTGTACTTGGTGGACAAAAGCTTTTCAAGATAGCCCTGTGATGTTGATTTTTACTACATATTTTTTAACCCTTTGTAATCAAGTGGTAAATGCATGAAATAGGTTAATAATAAATTTATAGAGGTTGAATTGATGGGCCAGAGGCTCTGTATGTTTGTAATTTTGATCTATATTGCTAGATATTTTATTTCTCTATAAAAAGAATGAATGTCTAAATATGCCTAATGCCTCTCAGCATGTCATACATTTTGAATATCATTGCTAGTTGGAAAGGTGAAAAATAGCATCTTAGATCTTTGGGTTTTTTGTTTTTTTTTTTAAATTTTTTCCTCTGATCATTTTTTTGAGACAGGGTCTGGCTATGTCACCTAGGCTGGAGTGCAGTGGCACAGACTTGGCTCACTGCAACCTCCGCCTCCCAGGCTCTCCCACCTCAGCCTCCCAAGTAGCTGGTACTACAGACATGCACCACCATGCCTGGCTAATTTTTGTATTTTTTGTAGAGACGGGGTTTACCCATGTTGCCCAGGCTGGTTTCAAACTCCTGAGCTCAAGAGATCCGCCTGCTTTGGCCTCCCAAAGTGCTGGGATTACAGGCATGAGCCACTGTGCCTGGCCTCTCTGATCTTTTAAGTTTTAAAACCTATTGAAAAGTTACAAGCACAGTATCATGAAACCTCCCTAGATCCCCACCTATCTTCACCAGTTGTTTACATTTAGCTGTTACTTGTTTTATCTTTCTCTCACTGTATGTGTACATACAAAACATGCACATGTGTGTGTGTTTTCCCCTGAACCATTTGAGGTACTTGTAGATACCATGACATGCTACCCCTAACTACTTGACATGTATCCCTTAAGAACCAGGGCCTTGGGCTGGGTGCGGTGGCTCACACCTGTAATTCCAGCACTTTGGGAGGCCAAGGTGGCCAGATCACTTGAGCCCAGGAATTCAGGAGCAGTCTGGGCAACATGGTGAGGCCCTGTCTCTTAAAAAACAAAAACAAAAACCAGGACCTTCTCCATAGGCCCGCTACAATGATTATACTCAGGAAGTTTAACATTGGTATGGCATAATTATCTAATATGCAGTCTGTATTCAAATTTCCTCAACAATTCCACTGATGTCTGTTACAGTTTTTGGTTTTATTTTTAAACTCAGGATCTAATCAAGGATCACACATTGTAGCTGGGTGTGGCGACTTGTGCCTGTAGTCCCAGCCTAACTCAGGAGGCTGAGGCAGGAGAATCACTTGAGCCCATGAGGTTGAAGCTGCAATGGGCCATGATCATGCCACTGTACTTCAGCCTGGGCAACAGAGTGACCTGTCTCGAAAGAAAGAAAAAAAGACCTTTTTACATTGTATTTGGTTGTCATGCCTCTTTAGTGTTGAATGCTTTCTTGTCCTTGTTTTTTTTTAATCTTTGCATGCCGCTGACATTTTTCAAGAATCCAGGCAAAGTGTTTTGTATAATGTCATTTAATATGACTTTGTCTCGTTGGTTACTCTTTATTCATCTTCGTGTTTTTGGCAAGCAAGCTATGTTGGTGATGTACTTCTTACTGCATTATGTTAGAGGTACAGTATATGCCTCTGCCCTATGTTGGTGATATTAATTAAGGTTGCTCATTTAGCTATGGTTTTTCTCTATTGTAAAGGTATTTTTCTCCCCCTCTAATCTGTGGGGTGATATTTGGGCCCTGTGTGAATGTCCTATTCTCCAACATTGTTTTAGCCAGTCATTTTAAGCATATATTGATGATTCTTGTCTGAATCAATTTTTACTCTGCTTATTCTATTCAGTGTAGTTTTTATTTCTCTGAAGAGTGAAACTTAACTTTCAGTATGTTTGAGTCATCTTTTTAATGTGTCTGGCCATTGTTCACTTTTCTTGAGTCTTAAAAAATTGGGATTTTTTTTTTTTAATGTTAAGAAATCAGCCCTTTGTGATATGTGTTACAAATATTTCTCCCCAGTTTGTTTTACTATTCTGGTTGTTTCTACCAGGCAGAAATATAAATACCTATTTGTTTATCCATTTTCTTATTTATTTTTTGTAGTATGATTTTAAGAGTTTTTTTTTTTTTTAATAATTTCTAGGTTTGTGTTATAGTTAGGCCAAACTGAGATTAATTTAAAAAAAAAGATTCCTTCATGATTTTTTCTAGTTTTTTTTTTAAACTGGCATATTTTAATATTTAATCTTGACTATAAAATCTGGATTTTGGAGATTAGAGGCAGATCACCAGAGCTTACAAATGTCATTTTAAAAAAAATTGTTCTTCTTTTGTCCAAGTGGAATAGAAACTTTTTTAAGGTTTGTTATTTGTATTTGAAGTTTATGATTTGATGGTAAGTAAAATACCTTCTTGACCTTTGGTATTGGGCATTTATTCTAGAAATAAGAAAATTTGGCAAGAAGTATCTCCTATCTAGTGAAGTCTGTTGTTTAATTCCAACATTTCATTTGTGCTTTTATACCTACTTAATTTCTTCAAGGTGATAGCATAGAATTTGGTTGCTTTAAGTACTTTTTTCTTAAATTGTGGAGATACAAATTAACCTCATCAGTTCTGCATAATTTGATCTCCTCTTTGTGAGGTATTTATAATATGTAATACATTTCACTTTTCTTTATTATTGTTTATAAGGACTTCAGTAACATTTGTTTGGGCTTTCTGTATCATCTGCAGAAAAAACCTGGCTGTTAAATACTGTGGTCTAGGAATTTTAGGGAGTGAGCTGTTTCCTCCCCATAATACAGATATTTAAGTTCTGATTTTATCTTCTAGGTAGAGCTGAAGTTTCCTGCACCAGGCAAGCCTGGAAATTATCAGTATACTGTGTTTCTGAGATCAGACTCCTATATGGGTTTGGATCAGATTAAACCATTGAAGGTAAGAATAGTGACTCTTCAGTAAATAAGAGTTTTCTGTATACATGTTTAATATACTAGGAAAACAATTCTAGTTTTGAAATGTAGAGTTATGGAAGGAAAAATAAATCATCTCTTGCTTTATATGTGATATACTTGATGGACTAGTCTTTCAATAATAAAGTTTTAGGTTTTAAGGAGTATAACAATTTAGAACATTGAATATAAATTACTTTAGGGATACATTTAATGTGTTGTAACTTTATAAGGCCTCAGCAAATGGGTTCTTTTTTCTTTAGAAAGACACTTTTTTTTTTTTTTTTAACCACAGATTCTATTTGGAGTGTTTATTAATTTCTGAAACTAATTTATTTTTGTCATCTTACAGCATACACTTCTGTAAGTATCATTTGCAGCACACTTTCATCTTTGTTTACCAATTCACTTGAACTTTTTATAAAAGGTGTCCTATTATATTAGAGAGATGGTGCTAAAAGTATTATTGCATTGTAAAGGGTAAAAGTAGCCAATAAAGGCAAACCTTTTTTTCCATGAGGGTTCCATATTTCTTTTATTAACTGTAGAATTTTACGTCACAAGTCTAGCGACTGCAAAATATCTCAGATTTTTCTTCCTTAAAGCAGAAGGCTTCTGTTAAAATATGACTCAGTGTTCTTGCTCAAGAATCACAATTGTTTTATGCCACAGAAATACATTCATAAGTAGTATAACATATAGAATCAAAATATCAAACTGTATTAGAAATTTGACTACATTTACCTATGGTTAGATTTACTTGTTTTATTTCTGGGATGAAGTGTCTATTCTAAATGAATGAGTTGAATTTAGAATTGTATCCATAGAAATCTATTTCTTCATAATTGCTATGGGCAAAGAAAACCTTTTGTTTACCAAAATTTCTTTCATTATTTCTCCCCAAATTTCTGATGTCTACATTTAATTCTTCTTTCTAGTTGGAAGTTCATGAGGCTAAGCCTGTGCCAGAAAATCACCCACAGTGGGATACAGCAATAGAAGGGGATGAAGACCAGGAGGACAGTGAGGGCTTTGAAGATAGCTTTGAGGAAGAAGAGGAGGAAGAGGAAGATGACGACTAAGCAGTACTCTGAACGGACCACAGTGTTTGCACATATTTGCAATTTTTTGCTGTTTTGGAAGTGTATAATAAACCAGAGACAGTACAGAACTGATGTTGAGGGAGGTGTAGTTTTTTTTATTCTAGAAATGGGTGCATAATATAACTAGGCAGTGGTGCCTTGGTACAACCTGAAAAATGTTAAGGCTTATTGAAACCTTTCAAGTATGGGATGGTGCATTTATTTCATCTGCAAATGATAATAAATCCTTTGTTATTATAACTGTCCAGAAGTGTGGGCTATGTATTATCAGTCTATGGTCCCGGTAAAAGTAAAGATGCAGGAAACACAGTCTATAAATGAGCGACTTTTCTTTGTTCAGCTTTAGTTTTAGCAAACACCACAAATATGTTTTAAGTAACATTGCTCAAGTTTATAATCTCTTGATAAGCTCTATTATTGACATTTTGCAGTGATACAAGACTGTAACAGCTCCATTCATAGATTTAAACTTTTATTTTTACTTATCTTGGTCATAAGTCGGCATTCTCTCACATTCCACATGATATAGAGGGCTACATTTTGCAATTTTTCTTAATTGTCCAGTTATCGGACAGATTATAAAAATGGCTTTTAATGGCTTAAAACATTTCTAAACCTGTATCTTAGCAGATCAGTGCAGGATCTAATTCTTTTGATAAGCTGTAGCTCTAAAGTGATAGTGGGACCGTATGTTTTCTGATATTGGTGGCTTATGTTATTAAACCTTTTATTAAAAAGGTTCACTTTAAAAGCTGAACTACATCCTTAGTTTTCAGTCTACCTGACTCTATCAGGAGCTTTTTAAGGAAAGTAAGTATAACATGCAAAGGAAGCTTTTTTTGTATTCATTTTGGACTCCTGTCAATAAAAATAGAAGTTTGTTGACTCGTTTTATGTTTCAATGGTGTGTGTCTTTTTACTGTCAGGGCATAAATAGGGCAATCCACTTCTTTATTTTTCAACTAAAAATTGAATAGTATTGTACATTACTGCTAAAGTGACTGCTATTTCTGTATAGTATAGAAAAACCCAGGAGTAAGAGGGATTTCCCCTTGTAGTACAACTGGAACGATAGTGCTTGTAAAGAGTAGAGATGTATACATGATGAATCACTGAGGGAGGGTGGATATTTTTATTCCTAGATGTGGAGGAAGCATAAGTCTGTAGTATTATAAAACTGATTATAATAATCCTTTCCCATCAAAATTTCCATAGGTCAAAATATTGTTGGAATACTACAATTTGCAACCTTGTTTACTTAAAAGGTTGCCACTTTCAGTGCAGAATTACCACTGCTATCTTATTACTGCAGTAGTTGGAAATAAAAATTGAAAATTACCAAAACCATGAATGGTTTTTTTGGTTCTAAATTTAGGATGTAATATTTTCTATCAAATGGTCAAAGCAGTTTTTTTCACTGTAACCTCAATCACCAGTTTAGTGAGACCCTTTCTTGGCAGGCAGGAGGCAGTGTCACTGAGGATTTTTTTCATTTACTTCATTGAACAAGTAAGAGGGTGAATTTAATTTTCAAATCAGGTTCTGCTGTGAAGCACTAGTGTCTTGAGGCAGCTACTGATTACTTAAGTGTGGTGGCAGGGGGTGAGCCAGCTGGTGTTAAGTGAAAGGAGGGATTAGAGAAAACAGGTGTGGCACAAAGGCAAGGAAAGAGAGCAGACAAGACACAACAATGTGTAGAATGCATATTTCCTAGTTTTCTTGAAAGATTTCAAGAAAAGTATGTTTTTTCTAGTGGCTACTTTGCCTTAAAGAGGCTTTGTAAGTTCATTCACACAGCTGGCTTCTCTCTGGGTTTAAGATTCTGGAGAGGAGGGTAACCTAGTAACTCACCACAGTGCTTAAAAAACCACCATCACCAGAAAATTCCAATAGTTGATTTTCCTTTTCTCTGTGTGTGATGTGTATGTACTTCCCAACTAAGTAAAATAAAATATCCTCTAGTGAGTACTTTAGGTAAACTCTTTCCATATGGCAGTAGTGAAAGAACTGAGCCTTCAGTTGATAGTTCTTATCTGTCCAGCAAGTCGCTGAAATCCACATCCCTTTGTTTTTCCTCTGGAATGAGAATAGCAAACTATGTATCCTAGTTTGCATTTAATCTGATGGAAACTTGAGTGAAGTTTCAGTGTTCTTCCTATAAAAAAACTGACACGTTGTCAACAGTTGATGAGCCTATAGATGATACAGTGTATAGGAAGTGAAATTGAAAGTTACTTAAATTATGTGATATTTTTCTCTAATTGGTAAAGTACCTATTAAAATACAGCTGTTCATGAGGAGACTTATTTACCACAATTAAAAGTGTAGCAGTTGTGATTTTTAGCATTATAATATTTGATTGAGGCCCTGAGGTGTTAATATGTCAATCTCAGAGTTAGATGTTCATGTCCTTTTTGAATTGTTTAAACATTTTTCATGAATTTTTTTTTTTTTTTTTTATGTTAGGGAGCACATTGAGTGAAGTTCTCTGTGTAGAAAATACCTTCTGCTCTGCGTCTCCCAGCTTGCACTGAGGGCTGGAAAAGGACAGGCCTGTCCAGCTGTACTGTCCCACTGTGTGCAGGGAAGCTTAGGCTCTGGTGGAAGCAGGGGGGCGTAGATGTCAAACAACTGATGATGAAACAGGGAGGGAGAGATATAATAAGGCTCTCTAGGCATGTTATTTTTGACCACAAGCTTTGTTCAGTTTGCTTCAGCCAATCCAAACCATATACTAGTGTTCTGTAGTCACAATTCTTATTTCAAATGTAATTCAGCACCTTACATAATGTTTGAGGAGTTGTCATTCATCACATATTTACTGAGTTTCTATGTGCCAGGCTCTGTGATTGGATACTAGAGCTATCAAAAAAAAAAACAAAACAAAACAAAAAAAACTCACTTGCTGGTGTTAGATCAGGTAGATGAGTGGCAATCCATTTAAATCCATTTGCCTTGGCCATTGTTTGGAATGCCTTTTTTTTTTTTTTTTTTTTTTTTTTTTTTTTTGTCTACTGTAGGCAGAAGAATTATTTCTTTAGAGGCTAGCTATTTAATTTGCTGGCCTTTTATTTTCTCTCTCTCTTTTTCTTCTTGAGATGGAGTCTCGCTCTGTCGTCTAGGCTGGAGGAATGCAGTGGTGCAATCTCAGCTCACTGCAACCTCCGCCTCCCAGCTTCAAGCGATTCTTCTGCCTCAGCCTCCTGAGTAGCTGGGACTACAGGTGCATGCCACCACACCAGCTAATTTTATGTTTAGTAGAGACGGGATTTTGCCATGTTGTCCAGGCTGGTCTCGAGCTCCTGGCCTCAAGTGATCAGCCCTCCTCAGCCTCCCAAAGTGCTGGGATTACATGCATGAGCCACTGCGCCCAGCCAGTTGGGTGTTTTTGGAAAAAAAAAAAAAAAAAAACAAATCATGATCCTTTGCTTTAAAATGTTTTTTTAAAACAACTTTCCCACAAATAACCTGATTTAACTCCATGAAATCCCCTATTTAGACTGCCTTAAAGTGAAATAACTATTGGTGAACCGTAACATGACATTTTACCAGCTGTGTAGTGACCAGTCCAAATATGTCTCAAGAAGTTAGCACCAAGCATTCTCATCCATTTAAACTTGATGCTAGGGCTATTTTGCAAAACTTAAAAGATGTGATCTTGTACATATTTCTGTAACCTGAGCTGAAAACCCAAATAACAATCATTGACATACTTTAGGGCTATTGTTTCAGGTGGGGGTGTATACATCCCAGGGGCGTGGAGATGATCAGTCCATTGAGGAAGTATTAAAATGATTATTTGTATTTAATCTCATCCTTTTAAATTTCTATTTTTGTGTGTTTTATAATGTACATAATATATTGTACAATTGTACACTTCTATTATTTATAAATAAATATACATTTATTGGTGCATTACATTGTTTTTTCTGATTTGGGTGCATGATCAAAACATTTGGGCACCACTGCTTTGTGGTATTGATAGGGTGACGTTTGACACCATCTGAGATCACAGAGTGATGTACTCTGGAGTTGGTGGGTTGGCATTCACTGTGTCCAGCCCTACTGTAGCTCCCAAGAGCAGAGTGAGACTTTTCTGAGATAGAGCTGAGTAGGTCTGGAGGTGGGATTGATAGGCAAGGGGAGGATTCTGCACAGCGGTTTTCTGTGGAATGCAGGTGGTGCAGGTGTGGAGCAGCAGTGCTGGGGTCGACTTGCTGGGACTTTGAGCAAATCACAGCCTGTTACTGGTCCTGGCAATCAGTGACGGCTGCAAATGGAAGGTGCGTGTGGGAAGGACTGGCCACTCTTTTCAGCACGAAGTTGTTCAGGTTAACCTATCAGCCTGGGTACACAAAGGGAGCTGTATCCCTCATACCTTACCAGAAACACCTGAGGTTTACACTTTTAACATCTGGATAATAGCAGCAATGGACTTCAGTGTGAACAGATTCCATTAAGAGTTAACTTCAAGCTATTTCTCTGTATTTTCCAGCCTCGTTCCAGTAGAGGGCGATAGGGCTGTAATTTTCTTTAACAAAGAATGGTGTGTTTCGTTTGAGACTAAAAACCACGATTAAAGAAATGCATTGTAATTTATTTCTATCTGCATCTTCTGGGATTACCTCCCTCTCTTGATCTTTTATGTTTCCCCCTAAACTCCGTCTTCCTTACATGTGTCCTTTGTTATTTATTATTTTTTTAGAGACAGAGTCATTCTCTGTCGCTCAGGCTGGAGTACAGTGGTGCAATCATAGCTCACTGCAGCCTCAACTCCTGGAATCAAGTGATTCTCCTACATCATCCTCCTCCGAAGTAGCTAGGACCACAGGCACTAACCTGGCTCATTGTATTTATTTAGAGACGGGGGTCTTGCTATGTTTGCCAGGCTGGCCTTGAGCTAGCCTCAACCCTTGGCCACCCAAAGTACTGGAACTATAGGCATGAGCCACCGCACCTGACTGTGTGTCCTTTAACCCATTAAATTTACTGTCTGGAAACATTAAGTCTCTTTGCAACCAACTCCAAAAGACAATCCATATGTATTCAATGTGCTGGAATTGCAATTTGCATTTGTTTGCTTGAGAGAGGTGGACAAATAGGACATGGAAATTCCTTAACTCTACAAAATCTAATCTGTTTGCTTGATAGGTGTCAGCTATTAAGAGTCCAGAGTTTTTACATGCAAGCTAACAAGTTAACCTGCCAGTGTCATGGATGCTGACAAAACAGAGGACTCCAAAGACAGAGGCACAGTAGGCGGCATGAGCTTCATGTTCCCCATCTGTTCCTGTTGTCCCCCAAATTCCCATGGAGGCGATGCGGAGTGGCCAGGCAGATGCTGTTCATATCACAGCTGAGGAACTCCAAGCTTGGGAGACCTAACCCTGTCAAGGGCCTGCAAGCAACCCTGTCTGATCTTACTATCCCGGACAGCAAACAAACTCGCCCTCTTTCTGGGAGGGAGACACTGCCTTCCAAGGCTGTTTGCTATACAGACACCCTTGAAAAGATAGTCTAGAACAAAAGCTTGTGTGTCTCTGATCACAGGCGTGCAGAAACATGAGAGATCCATGGAAAACTGTCTCTCAACAGTTGGAATTCAATACATGTAGGACCTGTATTTACAAAGAGATATAGAACACTGATTTTTCAAAGGGAATGAGGTCTATTTAGTGAAAACTAGGACCACTGAGGCAGTTTCCTTGAGAATAATGTACATTTAAACCCCTTGGAAATGTTTTATTGTCAAAGATAAACATGTTTATGTTGCAATTGAAGATAATTTACCTGTGCACCAACTAAACAATATCCAGAATTTTTAAAGTTGAATCCAGTCCATTGTGACAATGCAAAACAGGGTGTATAGAAGAAGGAGCACTATACCTCTTCTATGTGGTAACCATAAGAGCTTTTTATTATTGCTTTCTGCACTCCTTCCCCAAACCTTCCACCCCTCCCCGCAAAACATAAAACCCATACCCTTCCTTTCTGGACAAACTGAACATTTGCCTCCAAGGGAGTCTGGTTCCTTGTAGAATAGTTGCCATTCCTTTAGTGTTCTTTTTCCAAATATGCTGCCCAAACTTAGGGAGGCTGCAGACCTTTGGTTGAAATAACTGAGGAATCTTTGAAATACTATTTTGAACAGTCTTCCTGGTACCCAGTCATCCTTTAGGGGGAGATGTGTTTTTGTTTTTAACTACAAAAGTTCATTTAGAAATGATACACAGTAGGAGGGATCAAATGCACTGATGGGTATTTTGATTTAAAAAAAAAGGCATGTGACAAAAATTCAATAAGAGACTTAAAAAATCCTGATCTTCCAATCAGGTTTGACGATTACCAAGGAGACATCATTATTCAGTAGTGTTCGTGGGATCGTGATAGCCTCCCTCATTCATATGCATTAGCCTGCATCTGTATCTTTGTCCGATTAGTCTGTGTGCTTTATAACCACATCCAACGTTTCCGCAGCTTTTTTATTTCCCGATTCTCCGCCACGTTCTTGGGACTCCAGTCATTGGCTAGGCTCTATGTCACTTTCCAAGTTCCTCCCAAAGCTTACTGTTCCTCTTCTTGACCTGACAGCATCTATTAAACAGGGAGAGAGCCAGGAGAGGTGGCTCAAGTTGAAAGATGGCAAGGCACCCCCTTTCAAGTATCTTAGAGTTGCTGCTCTTCCCGCAGCCTAACTCCTGGTTCAGAACTCAGTAGTCACTCTTTTTCCCACGATCCCAAGGAAATCTTGCCCCACCTACCCACCCCTACTCACAAAACACTGATCTGGGTCTATTATCATGGAAATTATAAGGATTAATGTGATTAGCAGCAAAGTGCTTTTGAGAATGGGAGATGAAACTATAGTGTTATGATCCTCAGCATTATTTCTTTATACACTGAAAACCCTCACATCTTTCAAGTCTGCTGACTTAATGACAGGGTATCACACTAAATGTCAGGAGTGACACTTCAGGAACAGCACATTGTAGACGCTGTTTAAGTTTGATAATACTAAAACTGAGTTTTGAGTAGAATTTTGAATGTTTCAGTGTGTTAAAAGGAATTCTTTTTAGAGTGAGAAAAAAATCTTTTAAAAAAACCAAGCCTTTCTCTATGTCACTCAGTATGATTTCTAAAGTTTTCTCTGCATTTGCATCTGATTGAACCAAGTCCCTTCTCCCTAATCCCCTCCACAGCCTAATAGAAGCAGAGCTGGAATGTAGGGATAGAAACAAAACCCCCGACTTTAGTCTTGATTATGTTGCCCATGGAGGTAAACTACATGAGATAGACTGCTGCCTCCATGGGCAGCGTTATCATGGGAAGGGAATAAAAGCATGTGTGTAAGTGCTGCATACTTGTATTTATGGGGCACTCATGCTGCAGCTCTGATTTGGAGCAAACTGCAGTCCCTGTTGTGCCCACAGAGGGTCAGATATTGATATGAAGGGGGGGATAGAGACACAAAGATCCAGAGACGAGGAGTGACTTGGCACCGCGGATGAACTGGAGCTGGGACCCAGGCATCTTCCCCTGCAAGGTGCTGCACCCCGTTCCACAACCCTCATTCTCCATCTTTCCATTATGGAAGGCCAGGAAGGAAACCAGCACACACACACACACACACACACACACACACACACACACACACGCAGCCCTTATTAAAGTGGAAGCTGGCCGGATCAGGTCTAGTGTGACCACCTGCTGTATGTAGCCCACCACAGCTACTAATGTTCTTGGAGAATGGGCGCATGGTTATACTTGAGTCAGATCCTCCCCTCTATCTCAGAGCCCCCATGCTGTGTTGAAATGAGATCCCATTGTGCCAAGATATGTGGGCTTCCAGGTTAGGTGACTTCATGTTAGCCAAAAGGGTGAAGGGGGACCAGGCATGGTGGCATGCACCTATAGTTCCAGCACTTTGGGAGGCTGAGGTGGGAGGATCACTTGAGCCCAGGAGGTCGAGGCTCCCGTGAGCTGTGTTTGCACCCCTGCACTGCAGCCTGGACAGCAGAGCTAGACTGTTTTTAAAAAACACACACACACACACACACACACACACACACACACTCTCACACACACAGGCAAAGGGACCTTTAAGATCCATCGCAATCTAAAGTGTTGCAGCTTATGCTTGCAGAAAAATGATTCCAAGTGTTACAGTTCTAGGTAATTGTCTTGACAGAAGCAATATATTCTTCCTCAGCCTTGAATGTGATTACCTTGAGGTAGAGCAGGGCTTCATCCCCTGGGTGTCCAATCTTTGACCAAGATAGTGTCATAGACTGCCCAGTCTGGTTTCCTTGCATCTATTCACCCTCTTTTTTCTACTGAGTGGGGATTCTAAAGGATCTATTTGAGGTTCTAATTCTAAACCTTAGCAGCCTTCTTACCGGGCCAAATATGTGTTTCTTGGATAATTTCTTTGATTGTATTTAAATATTACTTTTTACATCAGGACTGAGGACGGAAGCTGAGGGAAAATGAAGACACCCGTTCTGTGAAGAATAGAGTTCTAGAAATGACTATTAGGGTTAATTTCGAGCACTCTAATCCTTTCTGCTGCCATCCAGTTACTAAAATGCACCCCAGCAATATAGCAACATAAAATAAGATGAAAACACTTTGGAATTTTCCAGGACACTGCTTACAGTGTCCTGAATTTTTTGCATTTGCTTCTGTTTCCCACCAGTGTGGGAACTCTGAAGGAACTCTGAAGGTTGCTGAAGTCTAACTTGCTGCATGGCACATATTTATTGAATTGAAATTTGAGCAGGTATTCTGAGTTAGCAGAATGAATATTTGAAGGTTAGATTCCTCCTATTGCTGTCAATAAGCCTTTCCCAATTCAGTCTAAATAGTCTACTATTTATTCACATGTGCACCCATGGTGGAAGAGTTGATGGACAAGGACCTCATTACAGTTACTCCTTGGATGTCACCTCTGGAGACAGAAATTTGCTGGGAAGTGCTCTTATCCCAAGAGCAGGCAAAGTTTCTGCTTCAAAGAGCAACTGGATCATTGCCCAGTGTCTGGGGTATAGCCTGTGGCTTTCTGCCTGGGCAAGGCAACCTAGCCTAGTGACCCAGTTGGCATCATGAGAATTTCTCCAGCCTACTGTGTGCAAGTCATCCAACACCTCTGAAGCTGAAATCCCTGACCCCTGGCAGCCAGTGCATCTCTGCTGCTGAGCAATTAAGGAGGATACAGAGCTGGGGCAGGGTAGGGGAGGAGCCTGTGGTACAGGTGAACACTTGTGTTCAAATGAGCATATAAACCACGGCAAAATTCAGGGATGTCAGTGAAAGAACTGATGGTCTCTCTCTGATTTCTCTAAACCTAGAGGACCATTTACAGACAGCGTTTTTGCTGTGAGGCCACAGACCCACTCCAGCATGACTCTAGATTCCTGCTGATTGCAGAAAAATCAACCTGAAGTTAATATTCTTAGGCCTTTTTATTTGGCCCATCTAAGTGGGATTAAAAGAGAATGAGAATTAATAAAACCAATATATAAAAAATACAAGTGAACATAATGGTCAATGGTGAAAGACTGAAAGCTTTTTCTCTAAGGTCAGGAACAAGGCAAGGATGCGCGCTTTCACCATTTCTATTCAACATAGTGCTGGAAATTCTAGCCAGAGCAATTAGGTGAGAAAAAGCAAGACATGGCATCCAAGTTGGAAAGAGAGAAGTAAATTATCTCTGTTCATAGATGTTATATCACCTTATGTGCAGAAAATCCTAATGATTCCACACACAACAAGAAAAAAACTGTTCGACCCAATACACTACTCAGCAAAGTAGCAGGATACAAAGTCAACACACAAAAATTCAGTTGCATTTCTATACATTAACAATGAACAATCTGAAAAGGAAATTACAAAAATTATTGATATGGTTTGGCTGGGTCCCCACCCAAATCTCATCTTGAATTGTAGCTCCCATAATTCCCACATGTTGCAGGAAGGACCCAGTGGAAGATAAGTGAATCATGGGGGCAGTTTCCCCCTTCCTGTTCTTGTGATGGTGAATAACTCTCATGAGATCTGATGGTTTTATAATGGATTTCCTCTTTCTCTTGGCTCTCATTCTCTCTTGCCTGCTGCCATGTAAGATGTGCCTTTCACCTTCCACCATCATTGTGAGGTCTTCTCAGCCACATGGAACTGTGAGTCCATTAAACCTGTTTTTCTTTATAATGAAACCTCTTTTTCTTTATAAATTACCCAGTCTCAGGTATGTATTTACTAGCTGCATGGAAATGGACTAACGATTATATTTACAGTGACATCAAAAAGAATGATGGATGGATCACTTGAGGTCAGGAGCTCGAGACCAGCCTGACCAATATGGTAAACCCCAACTCTTAAAAATACAAAAATTAGCCAAGCGTGGTGGTAGGTGCCTGTAATCCCAGCTACTCGGGAGGCTGAGGCAGGAGAATTGCTTGAACACAGTAGGTGGAGGTTGCAGTGAGCCAAGATTGTGCCACTGCACTCTAGCCTGGGTGATAGAGCAAGACCCTGTCTTAAAAAAATAAAAATAATAATAATAAAAAATACTTAGGAATCAATCAAAGAGATGAAATTCTTATACAATGAAATCTATAAAACATTGCTAAAATATTAAAGAAGATATAAATAAATGGAAACACACCCAACATTCATGGATTGAAAGACAAAATTATTAAGGTGTCAGTCAATACTATCAAAAGTAATCTACATATTCAATGCAATCCCTATCAAAATCTAGTAACTTCCTTGCAGGAGTAGAAAAAAATCATCTTAAAATTCATATGGAATTTCAAGGGACCCTGAATAGCCAAAACAATCTTGAAAATGAAGAACGAAGCTGGGGGATTCACATTCCTATTTCAAAATGAAATACAAAGCTACATAATAAAAACAGTGTGGTACCGGTATACAGACAGACATATAGACTGACGGAATAGAATAGAGCCCAGAAATAAACCTTGCATATATGGTAAAATATTTTTTCACAAGGCTGCCTATATCATTCAATGGATAAATGACAGTCTTTTTAACAAACGGTGCCAGGAAAACTGGATATTCGCATGCAAAAGAATGAAGGTAGACCATTACCTCAGACCACATACAGAAATTAACTCAAAATGTATCAAAGACCTGAATGTAAGACCTAAAACTATAAAACTCTTAGAAGAAAACATAGGGCAAAAGCTTTATGACATTGGATTTGACAATTATTTCTTGGATACGACATAAAAAGCATAAGCAATAAAATAAAAAATAGACTGGACTTCATGAAAATTAAAAAATTTTGTGCATCAAAAGACACTACCAACAGAATAAAAAGGCAACCCATAGAATGGGGGAAAATATTTTTAAATCACTTATCTGATAAAGGATTAATATCCAGAATATTTAGTGAACTCCTAAAACTCAACACAATAATAACAACAACAAACCCACCTGATTAAAAAAATGGGTAAAGGACTGGAATAGAAATTTCTCCAAAGAAGATATACAAATAACCAATAAGCACATGAAAAGATGCTCAACATCACTAATAATTAAAGAAATACAAACCAAAATTACAATAAGATAACATCTCACACCTGATATGATGGCTACTACTACAAAAAAAACAACCACCACCCAGAAAATAACAGGTGTTCATGACAATGGAAAAATTGGAACTTTTGTGAAACATTGGTGGAAATGTAAACTGGTGTGTCTGCTTTAGAAAATAGTACGATGGTTCCTCAAAAAATTAAAATTAGAGGTACTGTATGATATATGATCCAGCAACTCTACTTCTGAGTATATACCTGAAAGAACTAAAAGTAGGGTCTCAAAGAGATATATGCATAGCTATTCACATCAGCATTATTTACAATAGCTAAAATGTGGAGCAACCTAAATGTCCATTGATAGATGAATAAATAAAACAAAATGTGATATAGACATACAATGCAATATTATTCAGCCTTAAAAAGGAAAGAAATTATGATACATGCTAAAACACAGATGACCCTTGAGGACATTATGCTAAACATTATGTTAAGTAAATACACCAGTCACAAAGAGACAAATACTGTATGACCCCACTTACATGAGGTACTTAGAGTAGTCAAATTCATAGAGAGAAAACAGAATGGTGGTTGCTGGGATGGGAGGAGGAATGGGGAGTTAGTGTTTAACTGATGTAGAGTTTCAGTTTCACAAGATGAAAAGAGTTCTGGAATTGGAAGTGGTGATGATTGCACATTATGAATGCATTTAATACCACTGAACTGTACGTATTTATTTATGTATTTATTTATTTTTGAGACAGAGTTTTGCTCTTGTTGCCCAGGCTGGAGTGCAATGGTGCAATCTTGGCTCACTACAACCTCTGCCTTCCAGGTTCAAGTGATTCTCCTGCCTCAGCCTGCCGAGTAGCTGGGATTACAGGCACGCACCACCATACTTGGCTAGTTTTTGTATTTTTAGTGGAGATAGGGTTTCATCATGTTGGCCAAGCTGGTCTCGAACTCCTGACCTCAGGTGATCTGCCCGCCTAGGCCTCCCAAAGTGCTGAGATTACAGGCGTGAGCCACCGTGCCCAGCCTAAACTGTACTCTTAAATATGGTTAAGATGGTGAATTTTATGTTGTGTGTATTTTACCACACTTTTAAAAATTGGGGGAAAAAACCAGTGGGTATTGGACAGTGTGGTATTGGGACAAAAACAGACAGATAGGCCAATGATACAGAATGGAAATCCAGAAACAGACCCACATATGTGGGCAGACTCACACTTGATGTACGGGACAAGTTGGTATTACAGCACTGAGGGGAAAGAAGGCATTTTCAAAATATAGTGCTAGGGCAATAGCATATCCATCTGGGAAAAAAATGTTACACGGTCCCAGCCTCACGCCTTACGAAACGATTAATTCCAGGTAGCATATACATGTAAATCTGAAAGGTGAAACAATACAAGCTTTTTGAATATAATATAGGAGAATACATTCATAACCTTAGGATAGGAAAATATTTCTTTTTTTTTTTTTTTTTTTTGAGACGGAGTCTAGCTCTGTCGCCCAGGCTGGAGTGCAGTGGCCAGATCTCAGCTCACTGCAAGCTCCGCCTCCTGGGTTTACGCCATTCTCCTGGCTCAGCCTCCCGAGTAGCTGGGACTACAGGCGCCTGCCACCTCGCCCGGCTAGTTTTTTGTATTTTTTAGTAGAGACGGGGTTTCACCGTGTTAACCAGGATGGTCTCGATTTGCTGACCTTGTGATCCGCCCGTCTCGGCCTCCCAAAGTGCTGGGATTACAGGCTTGAGCCACCGCGCCCGGCAGGAAAATATTTCTTAGACAGGATACAAAGAACGTATATAGAAAGGAAATAAATTGATAAATTAAATTACATCTAAATGAAGACCTTCTGTTCTTCAAAGACACAATAAAGAAATTAACAAGGCAAGACACAGTGAGAGAAGATATTTGCCACACATGTAATTCACAAAGGACTTGTATCCACACTAAACAAAAAGCAGCAAATTGGTAAGAAAAAACCCAGACAATCCCATAGGAAGATGGGCAATAGGCTTTTTTTCAAAAAGGCACTTCACACCGCAGATGGAGTTCTTCAGAAGCAGACCCTGGAAAGGAGTTTGTGGTGCAAGATGTTTATTAGGAATCAAGATGTTTATTGTGAACCAAGAGGGAAGAAGCAGGATTGGGCAGAGAAAGGAGTTGAACTGCGATGTAGCCTAGCACAGCCTGGGCCAACCTGGTGGGGCTCAGGAGTGGAATTGCTTCTCAATCTGCCCCATTCAGGCTGAACGGCTGTGCTTTGGCCTTCCCTTGCTCAGTCAACACTCAGTCATACTCAGGAAGAGCATGACTTTGGACAAGGTAGTTCTCTGCTGTTCGGGCAGACCCTGAAGGAGCTGGTGACCATCTGCAAACCACACTCCCCACAGCTGAGCTGCAAGTCCTTGCTGGAAGGAAGACTTGAACACCCTAGCTCCATGTCTACTGCGTGTCCCAAGACAGCATATCCTAATGGCCAAGAAATACATGAAAAGCTGTTCAAGCTGTTTATCCATCAGGGACATGCAAATTAAAGCCACGATGAGATATTAATTCAAGCTCACCAGAATGGCTGAAGTTAAAGGGATGGACCATATCAAGTGGAATTGAGAACATGTAATAACTGGAAATCTCATATATTCCTGGAGGGAGCGTACATTTGTGGATCACTTTGTAAAACAGTTTGCCATTAGTTACACTTATAGATATTTACCCGAAAGAAATGCGTGCACGTATGCACCAATAGACATGAACAAGAATGTTCACAGAGGCTCTATCACAATAGCCCTAAACTAGAAACAACCCAAATGTTTACCACTAATAGAATGGATACATTTTTCTATGTTTATCCAAGGGTTGTGGTAGGCAACCTCTCAGATGATTCCTGCCTCCTGGTGCTCACATCTTCGTGTGGTTCCCTCCCTCGTGGGCCAGGGTTCTCCTGTGTGATCAGTGGCTTATGGGCAGCAGTGATGGTGTGTCACGTGACAGGAAACGTGACATTACAGCTTCCATCTTGGGAGCTCTGTCACTCACACTCTGTCTCTTGGCTTATTTGCTCTGGGGAATCTAGGTCACGAGCAGCCCTCTGGAGAGGCCCAAGTAGTGAGGAACCAAAGTCTGTCAACAGCCTTGGGAGTGAGTTTGGAAGTGGCTCCCTCAGCCCCAGTTAAGTCTTCAGCGATGACAACTTCAGGTGGCAGCTTTGCTGCAACTGCATGAGAGGACCGTGGGCCAGAGCACCCAGCGAAGCCACTCTCGAGACTCCTGACTCTTAGAACATGTGTGAAATCATAAACGTTAGTCTTAAGCTGCTACGTTTTGGGGTAATACATTATGCAGCAGTGGATAAATAATGCATTAAGATTCCGTAAAGTAACTAGCTGGGCATGGTGGCTCAGGTCTATAATCCCAGCACTTTGGGAGGCCAAGGCGGGTGGATCACAAGGTCAGGAGTTTGAGACCAGCCTGGCCAACATGGTGAAACCTAGTGTTTACTAAAAATACAAAAATTAACCGGGTGCAGTGGCAGGGGCCTGTAGTCCCAGCTACGCGGGAGGCTGAAGCAGAAGAAATCGCTTGAACCCGGGAGGCCGAGGTTGCAGTGAGCCGAGATCATGCCATTGCACTCCAGCCTGGGTGACAGAGCGAGACGCTGTCTCAAAACAAAACAACAACAACAACAACAAAAAGATTCTACAATTTAGCAAAAACAAATGAAATGTAGTTATACATGTTGACATGGGTAAATTTTACATCTGTAAAATTGTGTTATTTCATTATCTGAAGATCTTGTGTTATTTCATTATCTGAAGATCAAAAAAATGGGTAACAATGAAGTACAGTGTTAGGGGATGCAAGCCTAGATGGCACAAAAAAATAAATTAAGGAACTGATTATCATAAAGGTCAGGATGGTGTTTACCCTTGGGGGCAGATGGGGTGGACACCGGGAGGGGCATGAGGAAGGCTTCTGAACTCTTGCCAGTGTGCTATTTCTTGATCTGGTTGGTGGTTGTAAGGGTTTTGGAGAAATTATCAAGCTGGATGTTTCTGGTTTTGCCCTTTTTCTCTGTGTGTGCTATATTTCACAATAAAATGACAGAGAATTGGAGGAGAGAACTTGGAGAGAGTACAGACTTTTTAGAGGAATTTTGTTGCAAGCAGGACAAAAAACAAAAACAAAAACTAGTAGTAGCTGGAAAAGAAGTGGGATCGAGATTTTCAAGGATGAGAGAAACAACAGTTGCTTTCTGCAGAAGGAAATCACCCACTGGAAAGGGAAGGTGATAAGACGGGAGATGGGGATTGCTAGAGCCATGCTCTGGAGTGGGTGAGGGGAATGGGCCTGGGCTGAGCTGATGCCAAGGCCCTAGGGACCTTCAGTCAGGGCTCTCCAGATAAATTGAACCAACAGGAGATTGACAGATACACACACACACGGAGGCATATATATCTCCTGTTAATAAATCTCCCTTTATTTCTCTAGATAGATAATCTATCCATATAGACATATAGATGTCCCTCTCTCTATAGATAGATAATAGATAGATGGGTAGATCTGTTTTCCTTTCTATCAAAAGAGGCAGAGAAAGACTGATTGATTTGTAAGGCACTGGCTTCTGTGATTGTGGAGGCCAGTGAGTCCAAAATCTCCAGGGTAGATCAGCAAGCTGGAGACCCAGGGAAGAGCTGCTGTTGCAGTCTCAAGACGGAAGGCATCCTGGAGGCGGAATTCCCTCTTCCTCAGCAAGGTCAAGCTTTTTCCTTTTCTTAAAAGGAAAGGACCTTTAACTGATTGGATGAGACCCACCCACATTATGGAGGGTAATTTACTGAATCTACTGGTTTAAATGTCTCTTTCTCTCTTTCTTTGAAGATAGGGTTTCATTCTGTCGCCCAGGCTGGCAGTGGTGTAATCTCAGCTCACTGCAGCCTCAACCTCCCGGGCTCAAGCAGTCAATAGCTGGGACCACAGGTGGAGCCACCATGCCTGGCTAATTTTTAAAAATTTTTGTAGAGATGGTCTCATATGTTGCCCAGTTGGTCTTGAATTCCTGGACTCAAGTAATCCTTCTGTCTCAGCCCCACGTTAAATGTTATTCTTATCTGAAAAACACATTCACAGCAACATCCAGACCAATATTTGACCAAATATCTGGGTACCTTGGTCTGGCCAAATTGACTAATAAAATTAGCCATCTTGAATACAGTGTTGGCTCTAACCACTTTGCTCTTAACTCGCTCTGGGACCGGCGGGGTGGGGGAAGAGCCGCGTGGGTGGTAACGACAACTCTTGCCCTTGATTTTCACTCAGAACACGTGAGTCTGGATTCTTCCCCCTCTTAGAGAACATTCCCACAGCCTTGAGGGAAGGGGAAAGAGGATAAAATCATTGTGTGAATAATGTAAACCAAGTCCTCAGACCTCGATCTTTTCATTTTGGGTTAGCAGCAAGAGCCTGAGGATGTTACTGCTGAGTGAGGAGGATGTACATATGTATTTTTCTTACAGCTTCACCAGTCTTATATTTGAGAAGATAAGATTTCCCTGTCACACAAGGTGGCTAACTGGTGGGGCCAGGAGAGCATTCAGTTCCCCAGTGGCCTAATGCCTGCAGAGGGGAGTCGGCAAAGGTGCTCTCAGGAGCGGCGAGGGATCTCCCTTGGGGACATCGACCAGAGGCTTCGTTCTGCCGCCAGAATTTGGTGAGCAGGTAGATGCTCCGTGGGATTCACAGCTGGGATTGCTTTGCCCGTGAAGACACTGCACGTGGTGTCTTCGGTGGAAACGGCCACTGTCTTCTTCCTGCCCTATGAAGCCTTAGCTCCCTCGAGGACTCTG
Source organism: Macaca thibetana thibetana (assembly GCF_024542745.1). NCBI lineage: Eukaryota > Metazoa > Chordata > Mammalia > Primates > Cercopithecidae > Macaca > Macaca thibetana. Next base: position 105,014,511 of record NC_065581.1, on the reverse strand, counting down.
TCGTGTCCCCTCCCTCCTTCCGGTCCGGGCGCTCAGCCAGATTCCAGCAGCTGCAGGAGAAATGAGCGGGCGGCTTCTCCCTCTGCGGCCACCAGGGGGCGCGAGGTGGCCGACCGGGGCCCGGCCAGGTTGGTCAGGAACTGGGAGATCCGCTGCCTCTTCTTGGAGTCCCGGGCAGGCCAGTGGGGCTGGAGCGAGGCTGCGGTGCCCCCGGCTCTCCCGGACCCCCGCAGTCGCGTCCCGGGCTCCACCACTCTGGAGCTCAGGGTGGCCTCCGGCATTCGTTGAGCCAGACCCAGAGTCCGGACCGTCTCCCCCTAGACCCAGCTGTTTCTCCTTGGACTCAGACGCAAAAAAGGGGTCCCTGTCGCTTCTCTAGTTTCTAGCGCCTTGCCTCCTACGGGGGCTCCCCAAGGCCCGACCCCCCGACCCCCGTCCTCGGGGGGGAACAGCTGCAGTCATTGCCTCAGAGCCTCTCCTAGCCGGGGGACAGATACAACCGGCCCGGGCCGTCAGCCGGACTCTCAGTAGGACGCCCCTCACACAGCCCGTGCGTTCCGGCATAAGATGGTCCCCAGATCCAGCACCCCAAAAAAGATGCCCAGTTAAATTTGCATTTCAGATAAACAACAAATGAATTTTTAGTATAAACATGTCCCATGAAATATTTGAGATGTACTTACACTTCGAAAAAGCTTTCATTGTTTTTCTTGAAATACCAGTTTGACTAGGTGTCCTGTATTTTTTTCTGGCAGCTCTAGCCAGGAACGGATTTAGGTGCAGGGAGGGAGGGGGAAGCTTGAGGAGAAATAAAAGAACGTGGAAACCCTCACTATGCAAAGTACTTATTTCTATTTGGTCTTTTGAAAATCTGTCTATATAATTCCATTTATAAAAACCCAGCTAGCTTTTTAAAAATCCTGCTTCTCTCTGTTTTGTTTCAGGTAAGATCAAGTACAACCTTGTCTGTGACTTTTTTTATTTTTATTTTTTATTTTACACAGGGTCCCACTCTGTCACCCAGGCTGGAGTGCAGTGGCACGAACACAGCTCACTGCAGCCTCTACCTCCCCAGCTTAAGCAATCCTCCCACTTCAGCCTCTGGAGTAGCTGGGACCACTGGTGTGCATTACCATGCTCAGCTAATTTTACATTTTTTTTCTAGAGACAAAGTCTCACTCTGTTGCCCAGGCTGGTCTTGAACTCCTGAGCTCAAGCAATCTTCCTATCAGGGCCTCCCAAAGTGCTGGAACTACAGGCATGAGCCGCCATGCCTGCCCCCCACTCCACAACTTTTTTAAAAAGTCATTAGTTTTCTTAGCAGATTTTTAAAAGAAGTGACGGATCATTTAAGTCATGGCACGTAGCTAAAGCTGCTGCCCTTCATGTCTATAGAACATTTTCTTCAGAGGAGCTGAATATATTTATATTAATTTCTGTTTATGGGCAAATCTATATTTTGCTATTTTTGGCAGGGATTTACTTTTTGATGGGGGTCCACACTGAATAGGAATGATCCTGTGGGGTAGACATAGGGACGAAATGATACAGGTACCACCTGTACACCATCCTGAACAAGACCTTGTTCAAGACAAGACCCTCCTGGGGACCTTAACTCCTGGGTAACTATTTCACACCCACTATCCTATGGGACACACACACATGCACACACACAACAAACATGTAATATGTTTCTATCACATTTAGATTTTGGACCTAGGGTCTCAAAACGTCCTAAGGAACCCAACCACCTATAATATTCCTAATAACACTGCCTGGCCCTGCTTGAGTTCGTTGCCGTCGCTCCAAAGATGGGTGGCTCAGATGCAGATGTGCTCTTCTCCTTGGCCCTGACCTGCCTGGGTCTCAGAGGAGAGGAGGCCAAGGGATTCATCTGCTAGGGCTGATGTAACAAATGCCGTAATTGAGGGCGCTTGGACAACAGAGCTTGATTGTCTCACGGTTCTGGAGGCAGAAGTCCACACTCAAGTTGTCACAGGTTTGGCTCCATCTGAGGCTGATGAGGGAAGGATCTGTTCCAGACTCTTCTTGGCTCCGGGATGGTTCTCATCTCCCTGTGTCTCTGCACTTCCTCTTCCCTCTATGCGTGCCCATCTCTGTGACCAAGTTTGTCCTTTTTATGAGGACACTGATCACATGGGAGCCAACCTAATGACCTCGCTTTAACTTGATTACCTCTGTAAAGGCCCTATTTCCAAATCAGGTCACTGTCTGAAGTACTAGGTGTTAGGATTCCAACATACCTTTTTTGGGGTGAACACTGTTCAACCCATAACACCAAGGAAACCCTGATGAATGGAGGATGAGTTCATTGGTGCTTGACAAAGACCCTTTTCAGGATCCAATCAACTTCTTAGTGGACAGGCTGCCAGGCTAAGGCTTTAGCCAGGAAGGTCCTAGAACTTGGGGACTGCTGGCCTCCTGGGAGAGTGGAGTCTGAGGCCAGCCCCGGACTGCTGGTAGGAGGCTCACTCAGGGAACGTCCTTCTCTCTCCACATCAGAGGCCCACTTGTCTCCTGTCACTGCAGGTAGGGACAGGACCTTCGCTGGAACATTCCCCACAGATTTGCCCAACACATGTGGCACCCAAGTTTAATGGGGAGCCAGGCATTGTTCGAGGAAAGAAAACAAGGGCCCAGCATCTGGAAGATACAAGGTAAAAATATAAATGTAGTAAATGTTCACAGTAATTTGGGTCTCATAAAGTGCTGTGTCTCCACACCGTATCCTCTTGCTCAGATGATAAAACTCTAATGTAACTGTTCTGTCACACACAATTGAAATCTGAGGATCCCAAGGAACACCCTTGTCCACTTCTTTCTAAGGGAGCGTCATCATGAAGAGTTTCAGATTCAGACCTGGGTCACCTTATCCTCTCAAGATTGTAATGTTCTCATTAGTAACAGGAAATCTCTCAAGCAAGTGAGAAAATCCCTTTTCCTCCATTCATTCTTAAAGAAAAAATCATCCAGGCAATCATTCTGTAATTTCTGGAGAACCATCACCTTTCCAGTAGCTGCTAAGGCCAAGGTGAAAACAAGCTAACAGTACATGCCATCTCCTCCCATCGCCAGGCCCCAGAGCGTCTCTAGGCTCCAGCAATGTTAGCTGGTGGTCAGGGCCACTGGGTCCCACTGTATTAGGACAGACTGACCTCTAAGCCTAATTTCAGATGATCCTTTTTGCTGACGTGAAATCCTTTGTGTTACTATGTTGGGGATAAGATTTTTTTTTTTTTTTCCTAGCGCTGTCCCCCTGGCTGGAGTGCAGTGGCACATTCTCAGCTCATTGCAAACTCCACCTTCTGGGTTCAAGCGATTCTCCTGCCTCAGCCTCCCAAATTGCTGGGATTACAGGCATGCACCACATGCCCGGCTAATTTTTTGTACTTTTAGTAGAGATGGGGTTTCACCATGTTGGCCAGGCTGGTCTTGAACTCCTGACCTCAAATGATCTGCCTGCCTCAGCCTCCCAAAATGCTGGGATTACAGGTGTGAGCCACCATGCCTGGCCTTATAATTATACATTTTTGTTGTTGTTGTAGAGTCGAGGTCTTACTATATTGCCTGGGCTGATCTCGAACTCCTGGCCTCAAGCAATCCTCTGAGCTTGGCCTCCCAAAGTGTTGGGATTACAGTTATGAGCCACCACACTCAGCCAGGGATATGATTTCTTAGTCTCCCTAAAATATATATGGAGTGTTAGAGGTACAAAATTTGACATGAGGACAAATGGGGTGGGGAATTGACTGCAGTGAGGGAAAGCTACCTGCCTTCCCCGCTGGGGATATAGGCTCACTGTGATCTCGAACTCTTGGCTTCAAGTGATCCTCCTGCCTTAGCCTCCCAATTAGTGGGACTACAGGCCCGTGCTACCACGTCCAGCAAATTTTTAAAATATTATGCAGAGACAGGCTCTCACTATGTTGCCCAGGCTGATCTCCAACTCCTGGGCTCAAGCGATCCTCCAGCCTTGGCCTTCCAGCGTGTTGGGATCACAGGCATAAGTCTCTGTGCCCAACTGCAGAGCATTTGAATCACTGGCTTCTTGATACATTGTAAACGCATTAGTAATTTTTTCTTAATACATTTAAGGTAAAAAGAGATTGTGATAGAAGACCATTCTATTTCTGTACTTGGGGACCAGCACCCTTTTTTCTGCCTTCCCTCTTTGGCACCCTCCCTCCACAACAAATATCCCATCGAGTTTTCTTGCTGTCAAACTCATCGTCTCCCTTTCTCTTACACAAATTCATGTCTATTTCCCATCATTTAATAGATTTGTTGCATGGTTTACATTTTATTTTTAAATTTTTCTCTGTCTAGCATCTAGCTTTCCTGTAGCAAGTACATACTCATTTTGTTCTGTCTTTTCATACCGTATCCTTGAAGACGTCTCCCACCCAATTTGCCATCATTATTTTTCTCTTTGCCGTTAAACTTTAAAAACATTTCCCCATTGTTTTTGCTTTGTTTTGCTTCTCTCTCTCTCTCTCTCTCTCTTTCTCTCTCTCCCTCCCTCCGTCTCAGTGGTGGAGAAAGCACAGTGCATTTTCCAAAGCTGGCCAACAGTACATTGGCAGCTGCACTGGCCAACCTTCCCATCTCTTTATTAGGGTCTCCCTAATTCTGTGAACACCAGTGTGTGGTAAAGCCCCTACCTACACCCTCTAACTGGTTTCTGAAAGTTTGGGTGGGTTATCCCTGCCTGGAAACATGTTCAATCTCCTTCTCCCCCAAAGTTGAATGTGTCTCTGGGGGCAGTGCTCTTCTGCAGTCCCCACTCCGCAGGGCCTGTGGGCGATACAGCACAGATGTTACCGGCAGGGCCAGTGGGCAGAGGAGGCAGGTTGATGAAGACGTGGGCGGGTGACAGAATTGTACTTGCGTGTGTGGGAGTTGTTTTCCTGGGTGATTTTGAATAAGGCACTTCTCTGTGCTTTGGAATTCCTGGTGGTCAAAGGGTACTTTACTGAAAGTTTTCAGATTGGTGCAAAATAGGTTGCTCTAAGTTTGGTGAAGTTAATTCTAGATTTGTTTTTAAATTTCAGGTTGATGACCTTTAAAGGGGCACTGGAACAATGTTTCTGATCACTCTTTGGGAGTCTCCTGCCTTTCCCCAAAAATATAATATGCCTTTTTTCTCTGGCTATCTTTGGGATTTCCTGTCTTCTACTTTCAGCAGTTTGAAAATGATATACCTAGGTATGACATTTTTGATCAATCGTTTGTTTTTGTGTTTCGCTTGATGTTTCTGAGCTTCTTAGATCTGTGGTTTGGTATCTGTCATGAAATTTGGAAAAAATCTTGGCCATTTGTTCTTCCAATATTTCTTCTCAATCTCTCTTCTCCTTTTGGTGTTTTGATTGCATGCATATTAGGCAATTTTATATTGTCTCACATTAAATATAAAAATACATATTTATTATAAGGAGAAGAACGAAAAATAAACACCATGTAAACATTAACCACAAGAAAGCCAGAACAGCTTATTATATTAATATCTGTAAAGTACACTTCCGAATAAGAAATATTATCAGGAATTGTAACGTTACATAATAAGAAAAGGGTCAACTCTCCAAGAAGACATAACAAGTGTGTACATACCTAACATCGGTGCTTAAAAAAACATGAAGCAAAAACTGCTAGAACAGAAAAGAGAAAGAGACAAATTCACATTTACAGATGGAGATTCCAACATTCCTCTCTCAACGGTTGAAAGAAAGAGTAGACAGAAAATCACAAAAGACCAGGCCGGGTGTGGTGGGTTATGCCTGTAATCCCAGGACTTTGGGAGGCCGACATGGGCAGATCACTTGAGATCAGGAGTTTGAGACCAGCCTAGGCCAACATGGCAAAACCACATCTCAAAATACAAAAATTAGCTGGGCGTGGTGGTACACACCTGTAATCCCAGCTACTTGGGAGGCTGAGGCAGGCGAATTGCTTGAACCTGGGAGGTAGAGGTTGTAGTGAGCCAAGATTGTGCCACTGTACTCTGGATAACATCAACCAACTTGACCTAACTGACATGTATACAATACTCTACTCAGCAACAGAATACATAATTTTTTATCTTCTATGTAGACTTTTCACCAAGGTAGAACATATTTTGAACCATAAAGAAAATCTTAAAACACTTTAAAAACTGGGAATTTCACAAAGTATGTGCCTGGAGCATAATGGAATTAAGCTAGAAATCAGTAAGTAAGATATTTGGAAAATCCCCAAATATTTGGAAATTAAACAACACACTTCCGTATAATCCATGAGCCAAAAGGAAAGCCTCAAGGCAAATGAAAAAAAATACTGTAAACAAAATAAAAACAAATTATATCTAATCTGTGAATTACAACTGAGGCAGTGCTTTAGAGGAAAATTTATGGTATTAAATGCTTATATTAGAAAAGAAGAAATGTCTCCAATCAATAAACTAAGCTCCTACCATAAGAAACTAGAGAAAGAAGAGCAAGTAAACCCAAAGCAAGCAGAAGGAAGGAAATAATAAAAGGCCTCCATCAATAATATTAAAACGAGAAAAACCTTCCCACCTCTTCCCACAAGAGCCCCAAGTCTCTGTGAAAATCAGTGCATGCAAATAGTGGTGTGTAGGGGAGGAGGATTTTATCCAATCACACAGGTCAGACTTGGAGGTATCGGCCCTCTCCTACCCAGGATCTCTGTGAAACTAGATGTAGAATATGGTTTAAAAATACTATATTCTATTTATATCATTTTTAAAGCTGACATTTGTTGAGTGCTTATGATACACCAGGTCCTGTTCTAAGCACTTTGCATGTATTTGTCTATAATAATTCATACAACCAATCTATTTGGATCCCCATTTTACAGATGTGGGAAGGAAAGCATGCAGAGGTTAAGTAATCTGCCACATTACTGCCTGGATTGGAGTCCAGACAGGCCGGCTTCACAGCTCAGCTGTAAAGGAGTGTTTTCACTTCTAGCTGTGGGCAGGTGGTGCGTGACGGAAGCAGCTGTTTCCCCAGTGCTGGCACAGTGTCTGGCATGGGGAACCTCTGGATAAGTGGTACTTGGCTGATGTACAACTTGAAACCACTTTAAAATAAAACGGGGAAGAATGTTAACCTATTAGAAAGGTGATGACTACAACTCCACTGTATTTATTTATTTATTTATTTATTTATTTATTTATGAGGTCTTGCAGTGTTGGCCAGGCTGGTGTTGAACTCCTGGCCTCAAGCCATTCTCCCACCTCAGCCTCCTGAGCAGCTGGAATTACAGGTGCATCCCACCTCTCCCAGTTAACTTTTTTTTTTTTTTTTTTTTTTAGCAGTTTATAAGTTACTGCTGTCGGTCAATACCAATGACCCTTCATTTTATACCGTGTGATGCAATATGATGGTTGAGAGGAGGGAGATGGTGTTTGGGGATTGAGTAGGTAGGTGGGGAGAGATGTTTCTCTGATGAATCACAAAAATCACAGAGGATAGCAAAAAGAATTCAGTCTCTGGAATCTTCATGTACTATTATGTATTCTAGGAGTTAATGTTACTCCCACTCTGAGGGCTCCAGAGAGAGGTTGAGTAGCTTGCTCTGCCATGCACGGTAGATGAGGGGTCACAGAGCAGGTGGATACCACCTCACCCCTTCCCACTCTGCATTGCCTCGGAGCAGCACGGGTTCAGATGGCTCCTCCCTTGCTGCCTTCAGATCTGAATGCACCTTCACCTCCATGGGACTTTGGCGACTAATTTTAATTGCAACCCTTCTCCCCCTCATCACATTTCTGACATTCCCTGTCCCTGTTTGCTACTTAATTTTTCTCTGTAGCAATTATCACTATGTAACATATGCATATTTTACTTATTTGTGCTGTTTATTATCTCTCCCTACAGTAGAAATTAAGCTCTGTGAGGCTAGAGATTTGGGTGTGTTTCGTACACTAAGCCTAGAACAGTGCCTGGCACTCAGAAGGCATTCATTGCATACTTGTTGAATAAGTGAATGAAGATTCCCTGTTTCAGCTATCATAGGTTAGAAGGACACTCTACTCAGGAATCTGTGAGATATAATGTGTTAGGTAGCTCAAAAAGTGTCATATTTATTATGGAATCCCTGTCTGTGGTAGGTGTGTGCCAGGCACCTGGTGGGTCACATCATTTATCCCAGACCAGAACCCAATCATTAATATGGCACGGTCTATGCGTTCAATGAACTTGAGCCCTGAAGGTAGGATATTAGATGCTCACAAGTGTTTAATGAATTAGGATTCCTCATTCACTCGTTTATCATTTCACATACATTTATTGAGTTCCCACCATGTTGCAGCCACTGTTTTAGGCACCGTACTCTTCCTTGGATCTCTGTTTACAATAGAAACACTCCAAGAAAAAAATTATAGTATCCAACTACAGAGCCATGATTAAGGATTTTCATAAAGCATATGTAATAACAAATTTTTATTATGAGTAAAAAGCAGTCAAACTCGGTTTATTTTTAAAATTGTGTTTATAATTTTTATTTTAATTTGGGATTAAATTTTATTATATATTTTAAAAATTACAACTTAGATATTTAAAAAGTCATATTTGGATGGGTGTGATGGCTCACACCTGTAATCCCAACACTTTGGAAGCTGAGGCAGAAGGATTACTTGATCTCAGGAATTTGAGACAAGCCTGGGCAGCATAGGAAGACCCCATCTTTACAAAAAAGAATTTTTTTAAAAGTCATATTTATAGTACTTGTGAGCTCCCTCACTCTCGGGGTAGAGAACCAATGATTTTCTCTTTTTCTGCTTTTTTGTGTCTTCCACATTTTTTAACAAGGATGCTTAAAAATTTTAATTTAATTCTTAAAAATCAGTTGTGTATGAGTCTAGCTTTATCAATAAGGAGATTTAAAAAGCAAATCATTCTATAAGATTTTTATCAGACTTTCTCTGTTCCTCCATCCCTACTTTCTAATGGCAATCATGTTTTTAGTTGGTTCTTCTGATATTTGCCTGTAAATTTCTTTTTTTTCTTTCCTATTCTTTTCTTTTTCTTCCGTCCCTTCCTCCCTCCCTTTTTCTTTCTCTTTCTTTGTCTTTCTTTCTTTCTTTTTTTTTCTTTCTTTCTTTCTTTCTTTCTTTCTTTCTTTCTTTCTTTCTTTCTTTCTTTCTGTCTCTTTCTCTTTCTTCTTTCTTTCCTTCCGTCTTTCTTCTTTTCCTTTCTTCCCTCCCTCCCTTCTTTCTTTTTCTTCTTTCTTTCTTTCTTTCTTTCTTTCTTTCTTTCTTTCTTTCTTTCTTTCTTTCTTTCTTTCTTTCTTTCTTTCTTTCTTTCTTTCTTTCCTTCCTTCCTTCCTTCCTTCTTTCCTTCTTTCCTTCTTTCTTCGTTTTTCTTTCTTCTTCTTCTCTCTATCTCTGTCTTCTTTTCTTTTAACAGGGTCTGTCTTTGTCACCCAGGCTGGAGTGGTATGATCATGGCTCACTGCTGCCTCAACTTTCCAGGGCTGAGGTGATTCGCCTTCTTCAACCTCCCGAATAGCTGAGACTACAGGCATATTTCACCATGCCCGGTTCATTTTTGTATTTTTGTAGAGATAGGGTTTCACCATGTTGCCCAGGCTGGTCTTGAACTGCTGGCCTCGAGCGATCCTCCTTCCTTGGCCTCCGAAAGTGCTGAAATTACAGGCATGAGCCACTGCACCTGGCTTTGCCTCCAAATTTCAATTAACCAGCATATACTGCTATTTCTGGACTATCTTTTGTTGTAGACATAGTTCGTTAACTTTCTACTTTGGAAGATGAGGGCTTAACTCTTGAATGCCTCATTCTACCCTTCTTCCCTTCATCCTCCCAATAAAATTACATAATAATTTTTAGTGAAATCAATCTTTAGTGATTATTTTTCATATGCAATTATTAATATTTGCATGTGTCTCTATTTCTTGTTGTTTGGTTTTCTAAGCGTCTATCACAAACCATCCCCCAGAGATGTAACTCTTGTTACTTTCAAGCATTGCCTTACCTTCTTGTTTGATTTTTCCGTCTGGGGAGATACCTCAAGGATGGGCAACTCTCTAGGTCCATTGCATATCATGGAGTATCAATGTCATTCTGGAATTCCTCTCGCCGTTACTTTAGAATGAATCACTCCTACTGACTGACCTATGAGGGTGATGATTTAGATTTATGTGTCCGTTTCAGACACTCTTGAATCAGGCCTTCGGGGACACTGGGGGAGGCCGGAAGGCTGGCCTGACAGTGCGCCTGTCAATGCGGCTTAAGTTCCTGTGCTTGTGCTTCATGAAAGCCCCATCCAGAGCTCGGCATCTGGTTTCCTTTGCAATCCCTGGTGTTTGCTGCCTGGGGAGAAAGGGAGGGTTAGTTGTTACTCTGGGGCTTTGTTGTTACTAGTTGTTACTTAGAGCCACAGCCCCGACCAGGTGTGGTGAGCCCTGCCCTGTTACCTATGAAGAGAAACTTAAGGAAGCCCCTACTACCCTCTTAATAATGGTAAGGTCAGCCAGGTGCAGTGACTCACACCTGTAAACCCAGTACTTTGGGAGACCAAGGTGGGAGGATCACCTGAGGTCAGGAGTTCACGACCAGCCTGGCCAACATGGTGAAACCCTCTCTCTACTAAAAATACAAAAATTAGCTGGGTGTGGTGGCGTGTGCCTGTAATCCTAAATACTCGGGAGGCTGAGGTAGGAGAATTGCTTCAACCTGGGAGGCAGGGATTGCAGTGAGCTGAGATTGTGCCACTGCACTCCAGCCTGGGCAACAGAGCGAAACTCCATCTCAAAAAAAAAAAAAAAGTAAAGAAAATAGTAGTAATAATGGTGAGGTTACTCTGGGACACACTGGGCTATGATACCAATTGGAATATAATGCAAGCCAAATAGCTTGTCCTGTGTAGAGGGTCAGTTGCAACTGGAGGGGTAATTTAATCAGAACCCAGTAGGCAGGGTTATGGCACTCCTGCGGCAGTCAGGACCACTGACAGTTGGTCTATACTCAACAAATGCTTAGGGAAAATAGCCTTCCACAGAGTCAGAAAAAGACCCCTCACTCCAGAATCCCTGAGGGATGGGCCATCATGGTGTCTGTTGTTAAACCAGGCAAGAGCCACAGGCCACCAGTTAGGCTGTTGAGTGACCTGTCTCCAGTAGTAAACCTCATAAATATCATAAATGAAGAGGAAATGGCAGGAAAGGCACCTACCATTATGGGTGTTGGGGGACAACCAAAACCCTGTACTCGAGGTGAAGGTGAAGTGATTGAAAGTGCATTCGGCTTACTAACTTTCACATATCTGGGGTCAGGGACCATAATGCCTAAAATCTAAGCACTTAAAACTCATGACTGGCTTCCCAATCCCCTAAACACACTAAGACATGCACCCTTGTAAGGCTACTCCCTTGTTCAGGATATACACATTTCATAAGCCCAGGAGGAGGTGGAAGATGTTGTTGGAACACCATGATGGTTCCTAATGGTTCCATACCATTGCCTCTCAATGCAGATCCTACAAGGTAGACTTGGTAATAGGTCAAGAATGGTGGCCTGCTCCGAATTCTACCTACTGGATATATGTGCCATGTATGGATATCTGATGTCTCCCCGAGAGATGGTGGTGGTGTGGAGACCAAGACTGAGAGTCAGGAACTCAGGATAAGCTCTGGAACAGTATGGATATACAATTCCAAATGTATGCAGGGACAAAGGCCACACGAGAGACTGGAAATGGATCATAAGAATGATGGCTTTGAGAAATGTAGTACTCTAAAACTTTGTGGCCTTAGATAATATCCTAGCTGAAAAAGGAGGAGTATGTGACATTGGCTGGGATGACTGTGGCATTTATATCCCAGGCTACTTCCAAGATGTATAGGATTTAACAAGACACGTACACAAGGAAATGGCTAAATGTAGAGAGATTCTAAGTGAGCCCTGGAATATGTGGTCCTGATTTATTTTATTTTATTTTATTTTGTTTTTTTTTTTGAGAAACGGGAGCTTATGTAACACAATATGAATTATGTTTTGTTTTATATGAATTGGTATTCATATAATATTGGTTGTATTCAAATATTAAGAGATGCATTACCTGTTTGAGGTGTCACCACAGTTGCCTGGAAAATAAAAAATTATTAGTGGGAGGGCCACTCTCATCCCTGAACCAGGCGGTGAACAATTCTGTATGCTGTGACCAGGGCGTTGCTTGGGAAGCCCAGAGTCAGTGAGGATGCCCTATGGAGTTGATAAGTTCTGGGTTGAAAAGCCCCCCAGGCCTTGTGGTGAGAGATTTAGTATCTGGACATTGGACTTGAGGTCTGAATGGCATGGCACCTAAGGTTGAGTTTTATTAGCTGAGTTGTGAATTATGTGGCCTCCGGGTGGGAGAGACAGAAAGCTCGACAGTAAAGAGACTTAGTTCCTCTCTGACCCAAGGACTCATCCCTGTGCTGGCTCCTGAGCCCCTCTGTATGTCTTTGGAGTGCTTCCCTTATTCAAGTATTTTCAAATGAGAATGCAATAGAACTCCAATTAACATACTTTTTCAAACCAGCCTGGTTTCTTAACAGGATGTAAATTTGTTTTAAGAAATTTATTCTGTTCTTCTAAAATACATCTTAAAGCATGAGAACATTAACAGTTTTCACAAAAGGAAAAAAAGTCACAGGAACAAAAATTGCTGCCATCAAAATGTACTTTAGATTATTCATGTCAGCAAAATGGCAGAGCAGGATGCTCCAGCCCTGTTCCCTCGAGGAGACATCGAAATACAACCACAAGCTGGCTGAAATAGACTTCTAGGAGGATGAAGTCCAGGCAGGACATAAATCTCACTTCTGTGGACACCTTAGGAGGTCCTGATCTGCCATACATACATCTCCTGTATTGATTCTTGAAGTTTTTCTATTTTCCTTCTTTTAGTTTTTTTCCTTGACACTATCTTCTATTCTTCTATCCTTCTAATAATTTGTTTTATTTCTGCATTTTTTTTTTGAGATGGGCTCTTGCTCTGTTACCCAGGCTGGAGTCCCAGCTCACTACAGCCTCGACTTCCGGGTTCAAGTGATCATCCCATCTCAGTGCATCCCACCTTGCCCACCCCTCTCCGGCAAGTAGCTGAAACTATAGGTGCATGCCACCATGCCCAGATACTTTTTTTGATTTTTAGTAGAGACAAGGTCTCGCTATGTTTCCCAGGCTGGTCTCGAACTCCTGGGCTCAAGTGGTCTTCCTGTTTGGCCTCCCAAAGTTCTGGGATTATAAGCGTGAGTCACCATACGCCAGCTTACTATCGTATTTTTAATTCTAAGGATTCTCTTTTATCTTTTAATGCCCTTTTATTTTTTTCATTTTATTTTTAATTATTTATTTATTTTTGAGACAGGGTCTCACTCTGTCACCACGGCTGGAGTGGGGTGGCACGATCTTGGCTCACTGCAACCTCCACCTCCTGGGTGCAAACAATCCTCCCATCTCAGCCTCCTGAACAGCTGGGACTACAGGCATGTGCCACCACTCCCAGCTAATTTTTGTACTTTAGTAGAGACAGGGTTTCACCATGTTGTCCAAGCTGGTCTTGAACTCTCCTGGACTCAAGTAATCCACCTGCCTTGGCCTCCCAAAGTGCTGGGATTACAGGCCATAAACCACTGAGCTCAGCCTAATGTCCTTTTCCATACAGCAATCTATTCTTATGCTATTGATGCAATATATTATATTTTGTCTTTTAAGATATTAGTCATAATTAAATAAATTTTTTTTTCTCCCTGAAATTTGCCTTTTTCCAAATTCCTTTTTTTTTTTTTTTTTCAGACAGAGTCTCTCTGTCTCCCAGGTTGGAGTGCAGCGGCATGTTCACAGCTCGCTGCAGCCTTGACTTCCTGGCAATCTGCCCACCTCAGCCTCCTAAGTAGCTGGGACTACAGGTGCCTGCCGCCATGTCTGGCTAATTTTTGTATATTTTCTAGAGACAGGTTTCGCCATGTTGCCTAGGCTGGTCTTGAACTCCTGGGCTCAAGAGATCTGCCTGCCTCAGCCTCCCAAAGTGCTGGGATTACAAGTATGATATTACAAGTATTTGGAGCCACTGTGCCTGGCTCCAAATTCTTTTCCTTCCTGTTTGTTGGTTTTGGTCTCTGTCTTTCATACCAGAGGCTCACACTTAGTGAGGACACTAGAATGCATATTGTCACTGGTGGGCTTCACTGGGAGGGGCATCTTGCTGGGCTGCCCCATCTGAACCCCACTTCAGTGTGTATAAGTCTTGTCTTGTGAGCTGGTCAATTTCCCGGAGTTTTCCGAGGTCTCAGCTGGGTGGATTGCCTCCGTGCAACCAGTCTAGCGGTGAGAGAGCCAGGGGATGTGGATCTCTGCTGAGGAGGGGAACTTTCTCTGAATTCTGTTTTCAGTGTCGCACTTCTCCCTTCAGCTGTGCCTATGTCCTTGAGATCAGAGTAAACCTTCATTCTGTCAGGGTTAAGGGGCTGTCACCAGCAGCACAGGGTTGGGAAGAAGGTTCCGTCTTGTTTTCAGTCCTCCCAACTTCTGCTTTTGGGGATTCCTGGGACTTCCAGTTTAAGAGACTCTCTGGGTTCTATGGTGTGAACTGTGTGCTTTTTGAGAATAAAAAGGCCCGGTTTCTTGGGTCTGCCAGGTCAGTTACCTCTTGTTCATCCACTTTGCAGCTTCTACAATTTTGTTGCTTTTATTCCCTTTTCCTTCCATTTGTCATAGTGTATTTATGCCACTTAAATTCCCTTTTCCTTATTATGACCCCTCATATATGTGCCAGGCACTATTCCAACAACTTTACATCATATGCTCATTTAACTTACACACCAGTCTTAGCATCCCTGTTTCAGGCATGAGGAGCTGAAGCATGCTGGGGTTGAGATTCTGGGCTGAGGCCATGGACATGGTCAAGCCAGAATCCCTGCACTGAGCCAGTGAGCTTCCCATCCAACTTGTACATTTCTTGTAAAACATTTTTTTCTAATTTTCAGATTTTGCTATTCACATTCCTTTCAGTATGAATATCATATTAATATAACTCTGAGCTGGACCCTTTCTCACAAAAATTGGGGCAAGCCTGGACTTCCTCTCCGGAGAGTCCTCCAAGCTCTCTGGGTTTCATACTTAGTTCAAAGGAGTCTTTGCTGGTTTTGGTCGCTGGTAGGTCAGTCCAAGGATCCATTCCCAGATGGTGCTGCCACGTCCTGTTACTGCTGGAAGCAAGCAGTCCAGACAGTCCTCAGGTGTCCCCTGAGCTCCTCAGCCTTGCAGAACCCACTCACCAGCTCCTCCAGCTACCCCGTGGCTAGGTCCCCAGTGCTTGCCTGCAGCCTCCACAGGGTTCAAGCGGAGAGAACAGACCCTCCCACCAATTTCCTGATTCAGATAGGGCCCGGCTCTTCACCCCTACCCAACAACACACACAGTGTGGCCTTAGAGCCAGATAAAGCGGTCTGGGTAGTGCACAGCACTTCTCTTAAAGACTAAGTTGTTCAGTCTTAAACAACCCATCTTGAGAATGTCAATATCCAGTCAAGCCTTCCTTTCTAGAAGGTCACTCACCTTGTAAGAAAGGATGGAATTCAGCTAACTATATGCCCAACTTACATGGCTACGGCCCCTTTGTCAGATAGCTGCCTTTCTGCCTCTTATATCCCAATGTCCGCAGCCCAGTTAAGTCCAGAGTCTTCCCGGCATAGTGGCCTCCTTTCCTAGACTCACTTTCATAATCTTTTTGGTCCTGGCCCCTGGCTTCTCATATGCTAATGTGGTTTCACCTACATCAACCCAGGATACAAACCTCAGCCTCTTCACGAGTTTCTGCAAGAACTTCAACCATAGCAAGCATTTCCTCATTTCTGTGGCTCTTCCTACAGATCGGTGTCTGAGAGGGCAGGAGGTCACATGTGCAGTGCACAGCACCCTATCGTCTCCCCTTCCCTGTGGCCTCTCTTCTTCCTGGTCTCCTTGGCCCCACCTTCTACTAGTCAGTTGCTTCTTCTGATTTTGGCCTTTAGCACCAATTTTTCTTCCCTTGTACTGAGTAAGAGCCCTGCAATTGTCATTCAGGTGTCCATTTCTCCCCAGACAGCTCCAGTGCCTGGCGGAAAGCAGAGGGTCCCGCCAGTTTCAAAGGTGAAATTAAGCCAGTCAGCATTTCCGAGTGGCAGTCTTTGGTTCAGGAATGGGATGTGGCCCAGTTCCAGCCAATGAGATGAGAGGGATGTTAACCAGAAGTTCTAGGAAAGAAGCTTCCTTGCTCCTCTGTGGAAGTTACCTGGAGAGGCTCTCCCTTGTGCTAGCTGGGAAAGGGGGAAGCATGTGGCCTGGAAGCAGCTGGCAACAGAACTGTGACCGTAAGGGAAGCCAGGCATAAGATGATTCAGACCAGATCTTTCGTGACCTTATTGACCAACTGTTGGGTCACCCTTGCCTAAGCTCATTGGACTCCCTGCCACTGAATGCTCTTTATTTTTATTTTTATTTTTTGAGACGGGGTCTCTCTCTATAGCCCAGGCAGGAGTGCAGTGGCACAATCTCGGCTCACTGCAACCTCTGCCTCTCATGTTCAAATGATTCTCGTGCCTCAGCCTCCCGAGTAGCTGGGACTACAGGCATGCACCACCACCCTGGGTTAATTTTTCTTTTCTTTTCTTTTCTTTTTTTTTTTGAGACGGAGTCTCCCTCTGTCGCCCAGGCTGGAGTGCAGTGGCGCGACCTTGGCTCACTGCAAGCCCCGCCTCCCAGGTTCACGCCATTCTCCTGCCTGAGCCTCCGAAGTAGCTGAGACTACAGGCGTGTTCCACCATGCCTGGCTAATTGTGTGTGTGTGTGTGTGTGTGTGTGTGTATTTTTTAGTAGAGACAGAGTTTCACCATGTTAGCCAGGATGGTTTCTATCTCCTGACCTCATGATCCTCCCCGCCTCGGCCTCCCAAAGTGCTGGTATTACAGGTGAGAGCCACTGCGCCTGGCCTAATTTTTCTATTTTTAGTAGAGATGGGTTTTGCCACTTTGGCCAGGCTGGTCTTGAACTCCTGACTGCAAGTAATCTGCCCGCTTTGGACTCCCAAAGTGCTGGGACTACAGGCATGAGCCACTGCACCTGGCTGAATGTCCTTCATTTTTAAAAAAGCCAGTTTGAGCTGTTTTTACTATTACTTGCAAACTTACTTCCCTCTTCTTTCCTCTTCTATTCTCCAGTCCCAGCCTCTAGGTTCACTTCTAGTTCATGTGGGCTTATCATAGATATGGTCCACACTGAAGTTGGCTGTCCTTAAGATGAATTGATCAACCAGTTGCTTTTTATTCACCAATGAGTTGTGTTTTTTTTTTTGAGCATGAAAATTTCAGACTGCATCATCTGTATTCAGATTCAAGTTTTGTTCTAAGGACAATGGTTGTATTCTTGCTTTTTTGTTACTAAGAAACCCATCTTGGAGATCTTCCCTCAAATAAAGGGAGATGGAACCTCAGGTGACCAACGTCTTTATTCTAGAAACTGCAGGCAATCCCCCAAAACTATCTTCTACATGAACTTTAAAAAATGTAGAGTCTCTCTTTGATGGGTCTCTCTGTCCACCTCCCCTCATCTCTTGCCTTTCCGCGTTACACCCCTTTGCCATAGAAATTGAGCCCAGAAGCAGTAACTGTTATCAGCTGAAATTGCAGGTACTCATTACTTTATTTGAAGTCTGTCATTCTGGCTCTTTGGAGCACACATAGAGGTTTGACTGAGACTCACATTTGCTAATTCTAGAAGCTTCTCAGTACTCCAGGCAGAGTACTGAGGGCACTCTGGGTTTGTTTCTCCTATCTAACTTTGGGGAAATATCGCAGGTTGGAAAGAGAAACCTAGTGCTTGGAGATCACCCATTTGAATTAAAGCTCATTTGTTACCAAGAAATACAACTCAAAGCAGAAATGATCACAAAGAGATAACGTTTTAATAGAACAAAGGAACAAAGAGTAAAGGGAAGTCTTCCTTTGAATTTTAATGAATGATGTTTTTTTCTGATAACAGACATCTGACATCAATCACTTCTGTGGGAGAAAGGAATCAGTTCTAAAAGCCTGTACTAACATAGATTAAGATGAGATCTCCCACTTTAACTTCTAGTTTCTTTCATTCATTCAGTAATAATTATTTGTTGATTTCCTGCTACGGACTAGGCTCTGCACTACATGCTGGGGTTACAGTGGAGAAGACCTATTCCCTGCCATCTTGAAATTAACATAAACCTAGTGACCAAAGAAAAGTCCCTGATGTTGTCCCTCTCAGTTCTCCCAGCTGTCAGCCACCTGCCCTTACCATCCAACCCCTTACCAGACACAGCCCCTGGGATAAGGGTCTCTGGGCTCTGCTCCCATCAAAACTGCCAGACCTTGAGATAAATGTTTCCACTCAGTCAGTCCTTGAATATTAGCCAGGGTCACAGGCCCAGAGCCACAAAGAGAGGAGGCCCTGTCTGAGAGGAGCCATGTTTTGGGCCCGAGAGAATTTGAGTGAGTCATTCTTTCCTTGGATGAGAGTGTTTTTTACTTGATTCAATCACCAACTTCCTATGTCTTTAGCACATGGCTTGACTAAAAACAAGACAGAGTATTATCAGCTCTGAGAGAACCCTGCTGATGGCAGGGGCCCTTGGGTGGGGAAGGATAGGGAATATGTCCCTAATTTTTGTATTGGCTGCACTAAGCACCCCGCATGGGCTCCAGAAATATTCGTGATAGTGAAGCCCATCATGGAGGATGTGGGAGCAGGTTTCAGACTCGGGGCACTGGCTAACCTACAGCCACTGGGCTGACAAAGCTTTTAGTTTTATTTTAATGATGAAATTTGAGACTTAACATTTATGAGAACCATTATCAAATATGTTTGCCAGTATGACAAGGAAAAATTCTGTTACCAATCAATTAATTCATACCAGTTTTTTAAAAATAGAACTAATATTTATTTATTTATTTATTTTACTTTAAGTTCTGGGATACATGTGCAGAACGTGCAGGTTTGTTACATAGGTATACATGTGCCATGGTGGTTCGCTGCACCCATCAACCTGTCATCTAGGTTTTAAGCCCCACATACATTAGGTATTTGTCCTAATGCTCTCCCCACCCTTGCTCCCCACCCCTCGACAGGCCCTGGTGTGTGATGTTCCCCCTGTGTCTGTGTGTTCTCATTGTTCAACTCCCACTTATAAGAATTCACACCACTTTTGATTATCACAAAAGAAATGGGTGTTCTTGTGCAGAAAATATAAAAGAAAAATATTACAAAGATAAAAATTATATCACCAAGGAATCATTACTATTTTTTCGTTCTTTTCTTTCTTTTTTGTTTTTTTTTTTTAGGCAGGGTCTTGCTCTGTCGCACAACCTGGAGTGCAGTGGCACCATCACAGCTCACTGCAGCTTCGCCCTCCCCACTGCTCAAGCATTCCTCCCACTTCAGCCTACCGAGTAGCTGGGACTACAGGCATGCACCACCATGCCTGGTTAATTTTTTTCTTTCTAACTTTTTGTAGCGACGAGGTCTCCCATGTTGCCCAGGCTGGTTTTGAACTCCTGGACTCAAGCGATTCTCTCAGTGCAGCCTCCCAAAGTGCTGGGAAGAATCATTGCTCATAACATCTCTTATATTTTGCAAATCATTAGTTTTTTCAAAATAAAATTCTATCCCACATATTATTTTGTAAACTGCAGTATTTTAGCAAACATTTATTGAGAACATTTTAAAAGTTTCATTCCATGTTCTTCTATGGCAACCTTTTTGGGGGTGCTTTGTGTATTCTGTGATTTAGGTTGTTTTTTGTTTATCTTCACTACAAAGAACAGTTTTATCTTTAACTTTAAAAGATCCCTGCTTGAGTAGTTGAAGCTAAGATCTGGCCCCATGGAAGGCAGGCCTTTGGGTTGAAGAAGTGATAGACTGGGGAGTCAAGAGATCTCGCACCCACTCTTGTGTAGTCTGACTAATTAGGTTAAACATTTGGTGCAAAATGGTAATCACAAGCCTTATACCTTCCATAGCCCCTAAGGTTCTCAAACTTGTGTTGAATGATGTGGAAGGAAAGCTGTGGGGCCTCTTGAGTGTGGGAGGCTGTTCTCCCTTCCTTACCACAGGAATGGAATCTTAGCTTTTCTTCCTGTTCTCTCTCCATGCTCTCTCCTCCCTACCTTTACTGCAAATTGATGTCCAAAGCTCTAGTTTACTAGGTCTTATCCTAATGAGAGAAAGGGTACTTTTTGCCCCTTTGTAATCATGGCCATATCCATAATCACAGGTAAGCACTCCTCCAACCCAAAGCATTGTACTGTTCCAGCAGACTGTTGCTTTAAGTTAGAGATAAAGCAGTTCTTAGGATTGTGAAATGTCAGAGCCATAAGTGACCACAAAGATGATCTAGTCCCTTGTTTCATTCTCCCGTGTTATAGACAGTCAATGATTTCACCCATGTCATTGGGTTAGTGGTAGGGCTGGAACAAGGGGAAGTGCCAGGAACCATGAGGTGGAATGATGAATTAGAGTGTCTTTGGGCACAGACTGCCTGGGTCAGACCTGTATCTACCCACTTCTAAGCTGTGTGTCCTTGGGCAAGTTATTTAACATCCCTAAGTCTCAGTTTCCTTATCTGTAAGATGGGGATAGCATCATAATACCTACTTCATTGGATTGTTGTAAATGGGATACAAAATAAGAAGGGTTTCACACGTAATTCTTCAGTAAACGTTAGCTATCATTGTTATCACAAAGGTTGTTTTGGCAGTAGCACTGACTGCCAGTCTAAGACAGAGTCCTCTCCATCTGATGCTTGTGTTGGAAAACACAACTCTAGGACAAAAGCCATTTTTAATGTGAAGGATGTCTTTAACAGCAGCTGACAGAAGGATTACTCTTCAAATGGAGGCTACTCTAAGTAGATTTGCATTTGGGAGGCCCCCAAATTAACTTGCTCCCTCTGGTTGCCTCCTGCTAACCACCAGCCCAGTAGCACTTGTGTGGAGAGAGTGGAACATGCTGCTTGTGGCCTGAGACAGAAATGTAACCACAGCGCCAAAGAAAATTAACAGCGTGGCACAACCTAAGCACCCTTTTCATGGGACAGTGATGTACAAGACTTAGAGAGATGCTAGCTGAGAGTGGTCACTTTTCTTCTTAACAGACCCCTCAGCTAATACCAGTCATACCATCAAATTTCTTTTCTCTTACATGTTTAACTTAAATTTTTCTTGGAATTAAAAACATTTAGGATTTTAAAAAATATTGATTTAAGTTAT
The DNA here is from genome assembly GCF_024542745.1 of Macaca thibetana thibetana. Classification (NCBI taxonomy): domain Eukaryota; kingdom Metazoa; phylum Chordata; class Mammalia; order Primates; family Cercopithecidae; genus Macaca; species Macaca thibetana. Next base: position 104,993,214 of record NC_065581.1, on the reverse strand, counting down.
TAAAGGCTATGTTCCTGGTTGTATTAAGAAAGAAATCCCAGTAAGTTTATATATATATATATATATATTTAAATAAATGTGTGTATATATAGATATATTTAAATAAAAATTGTAGATATACATTTAAATAAAAATATAAATACATATTTAAGTAAAAAACATAAATATATATTTAAAGAAAAATGTAAATATATTTTTAAATAAAAATATAAAGATATATTTAAATAAATATATTTACATATAGATTAAATTTATTAAATTACATAATTTAAATGAATAATTTATTAAATTAAATGTCAAATATTTTGAATAATATATTTAAGTAAATAGATGTTATTTACCTAAATGTATATGTAAAATGTATATATACACATATATATTTTTTTGAGATGGAGTATTGCTCTGTCGCCCAGACTGGAGTGCAGTGGCGCAATCTCAGTTCATTGCAAGCTCCGCCTCCCGGGTTCATGCCATTCTCCCGCCTCAGCCTCCAGAGTAGCTGGGACTACAGGCGCCCGCCACCAAGCTCGGCTAATTTTTTATATTTTTAGTAGAGATGGGGTTTCACCGTGTTTGCCAGGATGGTCTCGATCTCCTGACCTCGTGATCTGCCTGCCTCGGCCTCCCAAAGTGCTGGGATTACAGGCGTGAGCCACTGCGCCCAAGCAATCCAGTTTTTGTTGATTTCAGTTGTAGGCTTTATTACCAAGTTGGCCTGTTAGATGACAGTGGCTGCTTCCCCCATGCACCCACCTTGAGGACAAGGACAATGGTAGCCCATCTGGGAGGAGGCAAGGAGGTTGGGCCTGAGGATCAGAGTGAGAAACACTCACAGAGCTGGGGAGGAAAACCAGCAACTCCTTTCTTTTGGGTAGATTCTGCCGACCCTTTTTCTTCTGTTACAGGACTTGGAGAATATTTCTGATTACTTAAGAAAAATTTTTTTTTTTTTATCCTAAGAAACTTTTTAGAGTGAAAACTGGTCTAATATCTCAGCCCATTCCAGGTGCTTCAAGTTCAATGTAGTGTGGCATGTATGAGGCCACGGGCGTGAGTATAATAACCACTGCAGCTGGGACACAGATGCTATCCAAATTTAAATCGTCTATCGTCTTTCTTTTCTTTTCTTTTTTCTTCTTTTGTTTTCCCTTCCTTCCTTCCTTCCTTCCTTCCTTCCTTCCTTCCTTCCTTCCTTCCTTCCTTCCTTCCTTCCTTCCTTCCATTTTTGATGGAGTTTCGCTCTGTCACCCAGGGTGGAGTGCAGTGGCGCGATCTCAGCTCACTGCAACCTCCGCCTCCCAGGTTCAAGTGATTCTCCTGCCTCAGCCTCCCAAGTAGCTGGAATTACAGGCATGCACCACCAAGCTTCCTGGCTAATTTTTGTATTTTTAGTAGAGATAAGGTTTCTCCATGTTGGCCAGGCTGGTCTCAAACTCCTGACCTCAAGTGATCCACCTGCCTCGGCCTCCCAAAGTGCTGGGATTACAGGCATGAGCCACTGCACCTGGTCCATCCATCTTATTTTCTTTTCTTCTCCTCTTCCTCTTTCTTCTTTAGTGAAATCAATTTATACGAAATGAAAAGGCAAACTACCAAACCTGCCTTTTCCCACACAAAACAACAAAATTTGATGAACTAAAGTAGTGAACTACTTCTTGCTCAATTAATTACAAGGCTTTGACTTAAAACAATTTTTTATATTTTCATAATAAATTTCAGAGGAGAGATTTCTTACATACTTCTAATGTGCTCTGCACATATATTCAGAGAAACCTCAAGTTGTTAATTGCAGTGTTTTTCACTCTCAGTAACTGGCCAGGTCGTGGCCTAAACCTTAATTAGCCCTGGTTGATATTTAGTCCCGGCTAAATTTGTTTGCTGCTCATCCCTACGAGTAAGCCGCATGTTCGTAGAATGGATGTTTCATCTTGTAGGAAATACCTGTGAATATGCCAATATCCCAGAGTGGATGAAATGGGCAATGGGGAGCCCTGCTCCACTTTACAAATAGAAAGGAAAAGAAAAGGTCCCTTCGCCAGCATGAATTGATTTCCCACAGAAAATGCACTGGGGCATGAGAATGAGTAGTCACCCTTTCCCTGTTTCTATCCTGTGAAGGTCCCACCACGTCGAGGTGGGTAGAGATGCCTACACACGCACACACAGGTCTGGAGCCAAAGTCAGGGCCAGCTTTAATGAACTGTACACATGTGTTGTGGGCAGCCGCTGAGTTAATGTGTACAAACATGGTGTGTGCACACACCTGGATAGGCACACTGCTCTGGGAGTCACACAGGCTCTCCCGAACAATGATGCTGTTGTAATATTTCTTTTTGTTTTATTTGTTCAAAGTCAAACATTCACTCTCTCAGATCACCAGTGTCTTATAAGCCTGGTGTTGGCCCACACTGCTGCAGGATTGGGACAAAGAGATGATGTTACAGTCTGGTTTCTATGGCAACAGAGGAGGGGTAATGAAAAGTGAAATGTTGGAAACACCCATTCTAACCATTGTGACATAATTCAGGTTATTACAAGGACGTAACTACCAAAGAAGCAGAAGTGTCATTACCTTGCAGCTCATATCGACAAAAAGCTACACTGCACATTTCTCTTAGTTGGGCTGCTAAGAGGAAGGAAACACGACACACACACACACACACACACACACACACACACACACACACACAGGCCTCGTTTTCTGCATGTAAAATGTGTGTGTTCTTTAAAAGCCAGTGGTTGGCTGGTTTTCCGGACATGATGTGGTTGAAGCTGTCATCGTAATGGAAATTCATTGCTGTAGCTATGGTAAATCGAGTTTTCTGCCTGTGCTGAATGCATTAGTCTAATGAGATGTTTGCAGCTGGAGCGCAGGCTGCTGGAGACTAACTGTGAGCTACTAACACGGGTGGAAGATAGCTTTTGCAATACTCGGTTTGCATGTGCTGAAAGTCATCTGTCTTCTGAGTCAACACTCCTGACCTGGTAAACAACCTGCTCAGGGCTCTGGTGAACAAGCTGTAGGTAAGGGAGATGCACAATTGGAGGCGTGCCGTTGACACGGGATCTTTCTCTTGTAACTGTCAGCATGACAGGTTACCTGTTTTAGTTTTTCTGGGTTGCATGCCCACCTCTATGGCAACGCACAGGAGTGTCCTGCACTAAAACCACTGAGTCCAGTAGGTGAACTTTAGTTCCTCATATGCAAAGTACAGCATTTGATTTATTAACCAGATCTCAGAGGGGAAAATGTAACATTGAATTACATAGTTTATAAATTCGGGCTATATACATGTTCATTACTCTTTAACTCTGCATTTAAATACCTAGAAAGTTATTTTTTTCCAAATGTGAACTCAAGTAACTGGTTAGTTATTTTTTTTCCCTTCACGATAATTTTGCTTTGTTTTGCTTTTTAATTTAAAAAAACTATAGTATGTCTTGGGATAAAAATATTTGCCTAAAATTTGGTTATTAAATTGGTATGTTATGAACATGTAAAAGTGGTTTTTTTCAATTTAATTTTATTTCAAATATGCCAGGTAGAATATTTTACATGTCTTTGTGCTGGTATTTCCTAATTTATCAGGCATAAACAAGAATAATATTTATTGCTAGTTTCTGGTTTTAATTCGTTTTTGGGGAAAAAACCTGGTGACTATGGAGTATTAGCAGCAGTTTTCCCAAGCTCAAAATCACCTCCTTCCCAGGTGGAGTGCTGCGTTTTGAACCAGCTTCCATGTGCTCCTCCCAGAGCATGAGGGGTCCTTTCCAGGTTGCTTGCTGGCTGGACAGGAGCAGTGGATGAGGCCAGGGTGCAGGCTGCTGAGCTGTCTTGCTGAGTTGAGGTGCTTGAGTCAAAGTTCTTTCCACTATCTGTGATCATGAACGAGAGGTGTCTCTAGATTCCATGACGGTACTCATGAGGGTTAGACAATCGGTGGCTTTCTGAGAAAGTGGTTTTTTACTGATCTCAGACACTACAGTACTTGAGAAAGTAATCCAGGCACTTGAGAATCAGGGTGTTCTGTTGTATGCTGTTTTTCTTTCTTTTCAACCAGAGGAACCATTTTTGAAGAATGAGGATTATAGCTGTGTTTTTTTCTCCACTTTTTTTTTTTAAAGCAAAATAGAATATCTGGAGTGAAAGCATAAAAATGTAAAAATAACTATAAAGGAATTCTTAATGTGTTAAACTATCCGGGGGTTATAAAATTTCTGTGGAGCATTTTTTATGTTGCTTGGTAGAATGAGTCTGAAAAAATGAGGGGCTATTTGAGCAACAGCAGCTGGGTGAAGATTACCTGGAAAATCGGTACTGTGTGATCGTCTAAACTCAAATAAAAGGTTAACGTAGAATCTTCAGTTTTAGGAAAGTTGGTGGCTGCACAATCTTTAACTTTTAAACAGGCTTTTTGACAGATTTTTAAAAAATATGAATGTGTTTTCTTTAGCTTTTTAAATTGTGTATGCAGATGAGCTCTGAAATATTTTGGTAAATTCATCAGTTTGCTTCATTTGTGGAATTATAACAAAAGTGCAAATCCCACAAAAATCCAGTTCTTTCATGTTTAACGTGTTTACATTTCTTCCCTGTGCCCCCAAAATTACTTTTATCTTGCTGCAAAAAAAAAGAAAAGAGTAAATGAATGGTAATAGAAAGACAAGAAAACAAGAGAAACAAGAGTAAGTTGCTTTTCATCATTTCTTTGCTTTTGATGGTGTGTTTTCGAGGCCAGGGAAACCAGCAGAAGCAGTTTCACTTTCTGGTTCTCGACTCCTGGGGGCGAGGGTGAAAGGCTGTCTCCTCTAGCAAGCGGCAGGTAAGGTAAGCAGCTCAGCCTACAGAAAACAAGCCAGACTTAAATACTGTCACTTGCTGCAAGAACTTTTATAATGAGAGTTCAAAACAATATTGACTTTAAAAAATATTCAGTAACATTTCCTATTAAAAAATTCAAGCACTACCCTAAAGTACAAACACTTTTGTAATTTGTAAAATTTGAAATGATGAGAAAATCATCTCTGCTGTTTATGTATTTTTAATCTCAATTTTGGATCTCAAATACTTCATTTCAATACATTTAAGGAAACTTAACTGAAGTTCCCTGAAATCATAACAAGGAATGCTCGGAGAGGAATAACCTTTCTGGGAATCTGGAGGCTGAAATGTTAGAGTGCTTCATAGGTCTGTTTACAATTTTGTGTGGCCTGAGGACACATCACACACGTGTCCACGCATCCTTTATGACAGGCACCTTAGAGAACTTTTGGTCCAGGCAGAGGTGGTGGCTGGAGCTTGAAAGGCACTTACAGGGCCCTGTTAGGGATCTGCGGGACAATTTTCCTCCCCAAGTCCCTGCCCTTGGAAACCTCAATATCACATGGGTAGATACCAGGGAGCTGGGATGTGCCCATCTCACTCCACAAGTCCCGAAGAGCGTGGGAGGCGATGCTACCCCTCATTGGGCTGGGAGCCTTAGGATAGCAAGCATCTCCAGTGTCATTCTTCCCCTGAGCCCTCAGATTGTATTTGGGGATGGAATGGGAAAGAAGGGAAAGGAGATGAGAAAAGACCCTCTTTTAATCTAATTATCATGGAGCATAAAATCTTGTCTAACATTTTGCGGATGAAGTTTGTGAAAGCAATTGCCTTTGGTGTGATCACACAAGCTTCTCTCTTTTGGTGGGCAAATTCGACATTTCTAAGAAGGAACTTTTAAAACATGCCTCCCTGGACATCTTCTTTCTTCATTCTGCAATCTCTCAAAAGGCTAGTTTTAGATTTACATGTTTTTTAATGTTTTCATTGCCTTCAAAAGCAGACAGGTGAGGCGAGGCGAGGGGGATTAAAAATAGCCCCTGGGAGAGACATTAAACGGCTTGGTACAGATATAATGTAACAAAAGCCACCAGGGTATGTAGTAAATTACTCTAAATTTTAATTAATGAGTCACAAAAGCCACACCACAAGCTTTAAAAATTACCCTTTTATCAATAAGGTGATAATTAACTTTCTCTGGAATTAGCAGTTCTCTCAGCCCCGGGGCAGTATGCAGCCTAGTAAGTTCTCTGGAATGCTGCCAATTTTTAACAATTGGTCTTTTGGCAAACCTACTGGATTTTAATTCAAACATCTATTGTGACATTTTCCAACATGGTCCACAGACCATTAGGATCACCCAAATCATGATAAAATTTCTGAGGTCAAAAGAGTAGCTTGGAATGTTTGAATTGCATTTGAATATGTCACTTTATCTTTCTTCTTTTTTTTCTTTTCTACCTTTCCCCACCCCAAACTTCTGCATTTGCAAGAGCGCAGTACTCCAGTCTGCTGTACATCTCTACTAGAGTCTCTGCTGTACATTGCCGTGGCGAACCCTGCATTTGTTGATATGCCCATACCAAGTCCGAACGCCTTGGCTGCCAGCCAGTGGGTTCTAAGCTTTTTTCGTTGCTGTTGCACTCATCTTGGTTTCAATTCTGGCAAGGGCTCACTCCATGTTTTTGCAAACTCTCACCCGTGGTTTGTCAAATGCTGATCTTTAGATTGAGACTTGAAGAGGCACTTTGGGCAGCAGGGCCATTTTGGACATGCTTACAGAGGCTTGGAATTTAGCTTCTTCTGATCTGCATATATTAATGTCTGAAGAGGCACAGACAGGAGCATTCAGCATTGCAGAGCAGCCTTCCCCACAACAGCCCTTCTGAGACATGCACACGCACACACGCACACACATGCACACACACACACACACACACACACACCCCTCCCAGTGCTGCTGGTCACTGGTGGGTGGCATTCAGGGACAGCCTCAGGAGGGACACTGCTATTTGGGTATAGCATCTGGAAGGCAAGTGGTGATGGATGCAGATCATCCCTTCAAAAGTCAGCCTCCTCTCTTCCCTCTGGATCTTTCAAATGTTAGCATTGCTGGGATCCTGCTTCTCTCAGCCAAGAGACGTGGCCAGGGCTGGATACCGGTGACAAGGCTTCCTGCTGTGTTAAGCAGGCAGTTCTGACACAGACAAGAACATCCCTGCCTTCAGGCAGATGGGGTGGAGACCAGCAGCAAGCTGCAATTGTGCATTCTGGAATAAATCAGCACTTAGCCATCCGGAGAAGCCCTTAGCTACTGCGGAGGAGATAAAACACCTCTTGCTTCTTGGGATGATTATTTCTTGGGCTACTGTTTTAGGACAGAAAGGAATTTACTACCCGGTGGCAGTTCTCACTTTGTATTAAGCTGAAAAGTCATTCCATTGAGTCCATTTGACACTCTGAAGTAATGGGAGCAGATTTTGACAGCCACATTGCATGTTTCCCAGGGATGACTATCACTATACCAGTTTTACTAGTTGTCTTTTAGCCCAGTGATAAGAAACCATATAAACTCCTCTTTACTCTGCCACCAACTCAGACACATGCTGCCTAAATTTTCATTTGTGGGGAGGCAGATGTGATTTTTTTTTTTTTTGGCAGTTGCATTTTTTGATCAGATAAATGCAACCCACCATTGCTGATTTTCAAGAATGATTGAACATTCCTGCAGCCAGACTGTCTTAGTCTTTTGAGAAACTGGCTGGGCTGAGGAGTGGTCTTACTTTTTCCAGAAAACACACAAGACAGAAGCAGAGGAGTGGAGCAGGCTGTTACGATAAAATTAGTATGCCGGGAAAAAATAGTGTCAACACTGTGCTTTGAAAGGTGGTGATGTTGTCTGCTTAGCCCCGCGATGGTGACTCAACTTTGGGGAGCTGAATATTTGGTAAACAAAGCCTTGCCCTTTTCCTCTCCCTGTGCTGATCATTACAGAGAAGACCTCATTGTTTCAAAACAGAAATATATGGCCTGAAAGTAATCCTAAAGAAATGTGCAGCCTCCCATGAAGATGAGTACTCAACTTGGGAACAAGGCAAAGAATTGCCTTGGCTGGGTCTAAATCCAGCCAGGGGAAAGTGGTATGGAGCAAAGAGGCAGTGGGATAAAACAAAGAGAAAGGAGCCTGTTCCTTCTCCCTTCCAACCCAGCACTTGACCTTCACTCTCCCTCTCACACCCCCAGTGCAGTTCAGAAAGGATTCAGTAATAACTATGAGTACCATACAGCTCTCAGCTCATAGACCATAGGGGCCTTTTCTTTTGAATTGAAGAAAAGATTTTCTCTTCTCCTGTCCTCTTTTGTCCACAGGTCATCCTGGGACATCATCGCTCTGATGAGAAAACCAGGGTTGAACACTAAGTTGTATGTTTTTTCCTGGTGTCTAGAGCCAGGGCCTGCCCCTCTCACCAGGCCCATGAAACACTTGGAGCCACCACGTCTAAGGCCCTGCCTTGGATGCAGCTTCAAGTTGGCCTGGGGCTGGCCTCGGGATTTTAATCCTGTTTTGACAAGGAGTCTGCCTTGGTGAATAAGCAAAGGAAGAATCAGAGAGAAAAACACAAGGCGAAAGCCTATTCCAGGGCATTCATGCTTTTGGTTTTGGAGACAGGATTTGGGGGTCAAGTAACTTAATTCCTTTGGGCCTAACCATTTCTGAGTGATTATAGGACTATAAGAATCATTCTCATTCTTTGTGACCTTCCAAAGAAGATGCTGACCTCTTTCCTTCACAGTTCTTTAGGATTTAGTGCCCTCATTATTGGGAAATTTTGGTGATGTCAAGGCTTTATCAAACAATTAGCTATTAAAACATGCTGTTGATTCCAAAAAGAATAACTCACAAATGTTGCACAATGCGTTGGGTTTATTGATCAGTAAAGAATTCCACTGTGGGAATAGATTTCTGTCATTTTTTCAGCCATGAGAAATCTGTGGTCATTTGTTGGATTCAAGCAAGATTTGGTTCATGCTGTTGCCATTGTGGCCTGTGCTGGGGGAGTTTGCCTTGAGACTTAGGAGTCAACAGAGCAGCCATCTGGGCACTGCCCCTTGTATTGGAAATTCTCCCTTTCAGATGCCAAAGGTGCCCAAGCATATTCGACTATATCACTTTTAAGACCTCGTTTGCAAAAAAGCTTCAAGTGGAAAGCTGTAGATAGCGTTAAATTTTGGTATGCAAATTACAAAGCATAGAAACAGTGGGGGAAAAAGCTGGTTCTAATGCTCGAAATCACCACCCACGGTGTGAAAATATAGCTCTTGTTTTCAGTGTCTTAACATAATTAGTACCAGAGACTTAACATAAATAAAGAGGGCAAACGGCATGGTGGGGTTGTGTTGGTGCCTGATGTGGAAATGGTTAATTGGTCCCACAGTGAGAAACTGTACAACCATGTGTTGCTTTAATGTGACCAGGTGAGTATAAACTCTCTCCAGGGATGTGAAGTTAGTACTCGATTTGGGAGGTGATATGTGTGAGAATATGTGGGGACCAATGATATGATGGTATAGAGGATTGGTTCTTTCTTTCTAGGGCCCTCTCTTTTAGTTAGAAGTCATTTGGCATGAACCCAGTAAAGAAGAATAAAGCAACTAAGAGTGATCTGACAGTAGAATAAGAAAAAAGTACATTGAGTGATTTTTTTTTTTTTCCTATTTTTTTTTGAGATGAAGTCTTCCTCTGTCACCCAGGCTGGAGTACAGTGGTGCGATCTCAGCTCATTGCAGCCTCCGCCTCCCAGGTTCAAGAGATTCCTGCCTCAGCCTCCCAAGTAGCTGGGATTACAGGTGCCCACCACCACACCCAGCTAAGTTTTGTATTTTTGGTAGAGACAGGATTTCACCATGTTGGCCAGGCTGGTCTCGAGCTTCTGACGTTAGGTGATCTGCCCACCTTGGCCTCCCAGCATGCTAGGATGAAGGCGTGAGCTATTGCACCTAGCCTACAAAAAGGTACATTCAGAAAGGTTTGTCTAATATGTATTTCCCTGGAAGCAGCCCAAATCTCTGTTCAGGTCAGATGCTGAGAAATTGAGTTCTTATTCATTGGCTTGGCCTCACGGTAGTGTGAGATTAACTGGAAGTGTAATTGTTTAGAAAACATATTTCTGGGCACAGGTTAGGTCATTGTTTTTATGACTATATTTGACATTTTCATGCCTGAAGGAAAAAAAAAATTCCATTGGACCAAAGACCCAGCTGGTCCCTGTAAATTTTTAACAGCAGATAACACAGGTTATGGAACTTTCGGGACAAAGTTAAGCAAACTCAGGCCACGTTTTGGCAGAGATTTCCTGTATTCTGCGTGTGTACTTTGTGAATTGAACATCAGTTTCAGGGGTTTTCTTTCTCATCCCTGAGAGTGCAGATTTAAAACAGAGTAAGGAGACTTTATGCTGGAATCGTGGTGCCACTGAAGTCCCAGACCATGTTCCAGCTAGCTCACTCCTCTGTGGAGAAGTTAAAATGACAACTAAACAATATGTTTGAGGGAAAAGCATCTAACATTCAAGGAAAGAATTAAAAGCAAAAATCTATACTCTGAGAAGTGATCTCAAAGTGAATCCTGGATTCTTAGACTGAATGGGTTTCAAGGCCTCTCTCCCAGGTCAAGGCCCAAACTCCCCGCTAACGTCTCGGAAGGAGGCAGACAGCACAAGACTCTATCCTCCCATTGTTAGGAAGCTCCAGTTGTTAGCAATTTCCTACCTTTCTTCTCCAGTACCTTCTTCCTCCCCTGAGAGCCTACTTGTGTGTTCAGAGCTGCACAGAATCCATGTAAATGGAGCCGCATGTATTCCAATTCAGAAAAGCCAGTTTCATGGCCACCAATGTGACCTAGGGCAAGTATCGTGGCATCCTGAGCCTCCTCTCCTCCCTGGAGATGTTCTTCCTGTCAGTCCCCACTGCTGAATGGTTCAAAGGAAACAGTATGTGGAAAAGGGCTTTGTAAAGCATAAATGCTGTACGGATGATAATACACATTTGCATCAGTAGAGCATGATGTGCTCAGGGATGCGGAGGGAAGCATGAAACATGCTTTGTCTTACTTACCATGTTTGATCCACACAGGAAGTCAATACAGGAGGGGCTGTTTTTACCGCCAACATACAGATGGGGAAACTGAGGCTTATATTACACATAACTAACTTATTGAGGGCCACACGGCCCTAGGAGTCTGTGAGTCTTTCCTCCTCTGGTTTGAGCAGTGGCCAGGGCATCCGTGTCTTTTCACCTGCGAGGGCTGAAGAGAAAGAACTCTTTCATGCTGAGCGCCAGCCTCTCCTGCTTGGCCTGGCAGGGCCACTCCAGGTCCGGCAGGTTCCAGAAAGGAAATGATTCCCTGGTGTTTCCACTTGGAAAGGCATTTTTGATCTATGGAAAATTTCTTTTAAAGCAGTGAGCTCTTAGGCCTATCAGACCCACCCCCCATTTTTATTGCAAATATATTCAAGCACCTGGTTTACAATTCTGAGGTGAAATTCCTGGATAATATAACTCACTCCCACCCATAAGTTTCACAAAAAATTAATATAATGTCATAACCAAAATATAAAGAAGAATGAGGCAAAGTATTTGCTAATTACTTCCAACGCAGGCACCTGCCTCTGGGCAACAGAACGAAGTGATCGGGGGCTGACACCTGCCCCCAGAAGGTCAGGCCGGGCCACCCCTCCAATGCAGTCTAAGTCAGAGGAGTGGGATTGGTGACTCAGATAACATGAGCTGCTGCGGGTAGTGTGATCTTCCAAAATGATACCCAACTATTGGAATTCTGAAGAAAATAAACAGTTTTCCTTTGATTTATGTACCAATGGCATTCCTGGAAAAGAAAGTGTAAAATGTCTATTACAGCTGAGCAGAAATATCTATTGCTTATTTGTAAAATAAGTTAGTCCCAGGTTCAGAAAAGCGGGGTATTTCTATACAGCGAGACAATGCTTTCATTGTGTGGGACTGCTCCATCCATTGAGGGACACCCAGCATCCCTGGTCTCTGCCCTCTAAGTGGCAGGAATGCCCACTCTGCCCCCAGCATTGTATCAGATACAACCGTCACCGACACATTTCCGAAATGCCCCTCTGCCAAAGCTGTTACCATCACTGTTCAGCACCTGTGGATCAGAGCGGCCACTCATTTTACTTTCTCCTGCCTCCCCAAGCACTCTGATTAATTAAGGCTTGAAAAAAGATGGTTCTGTTTTGCCAGTTTCCTGCATGATCACTATGCAGAGCGCTTTCAAAGATCATGGGAGGAACTTTGGGGTGCCCTTAACATTCTAGGAAGATGCTTGCTAGTGAATTTCTTCTGAAAACTATAGTTTCTATCATGTGTCAGTCTCCTTCAGATTATGCATAGGCTTTATCACATGTATGGTGTTTTAGAAAGCACCTTTGTACGGCCTGGCACGGTGGCTCACACTTGTAATCCCAGCACTTTGGGAGGCCGAGGGCGGCGGATCACTGAGGCTGGGAGCTCGAGACCAGCTTGGCCAACGTGGCGAAACCCCGTCTCTACTAAAAATACAAAAATTAGCCAGGTGTGGTGGCACACACCTGCACGCCCAGCTACTCGGGTGACTGAGGCCTGAGAATCGCTTGAACCTGGGAGGTGGAGGTTGCAGTGGGCCAAGATTGTGCCGTTGCACTCCAGCCGGGGTGACAGAGTGAGATCCTGTCTTAAAAACAAACAAACAAACAACAAACAAACACCTTTGTAAAATCCTCACTATTCTGTAGGTTGGCTTAAAATGATTAACACTTCCTGAGGGACTGTGATGGTATTCACACTTACCGAGGGACTGTGATGTTGCAGGCATTGTGGGTATCCACACAACAGCCCAGAAACATATCACCATTCCATGTCACAGACCAAAAGGCAGAGATTCAGTGAGCTTAAACAAATGTACCAAGATCACCTGTTAAATGGTATAACTGGGTCTCAAATTCAGGTGTGTCTGACTTTAAAACTCACACCTTTTTTCCAGTCTGACTTGCCACTTGAATTAAGTGGCTCCACAGTGAACTTTTTTATTCATGCTGTTGAAACCCCATTCTGAGGACTTTCTCCTTATTCAATACATAAGAACGAGGTAAGGGAATAAAGATGGCCACAAATTCTTTGACATTCCTTCCATGGAGATGTGGAGTCTAACTCCCCTCTCCTTGACTGGCATGTGTTGCTTGGCTCTTGGGATTGGTGGAAGTGACCTTCCAGGATGGATACATGGAGCCTTGCAGCTCTACTGGGTCCTTGGACGCTAGCTCTTGGCACTCTCAGTCACCACGGGACTGCCCTGGGCACCACTGCCCGGAGGCTGCCATGCGGTGAGAAGCCAAAGGCACATGGAGAGGCTCTGGAGGAAGAGACACAGAGAGAAAGAGGTGGGAGACATGGAGGGATCAGACACATGGGTGAAGAACCCATCCTGCATGTGTGGACCACCAAGTCCCAGCCACCCCAGCTGCTGTCACACAGACCACAGACGAACTGCCCAGGCAAGCCTCTCTGAATTCCTGACTCACAAAATGGTGAGCTATGAGAAGCTACCAAGTTTGAACTTGTACTTAATGCAGCGACTGGTAACCGCAGCATGTAGTCATGGCATTCTTTCTGTTGTATTGTGCCTTATTTTTGATGCCTAAGAAAGAACCATCTTCCTGCCAAAAAAGTAGGCAAAAATTCACTATAAAATATAGTTGACCTCCATTTGGTAGAGATTGAAACAAGAGAGAGAAGGTTTGTTCCATGACCATTCTGTAAACCATTCCCCACCTCCACCTTCAAAATGTACCCAGTCACACCATCTGAAGTGTGTTTTCAGTGGGCACTGTTATTTTAATGTGTATTTAATTTTACAGTTGGTTTACATATATACATATACATATATATGTAATATTTTTAGAGATGGAGTCTCACTCTGTCACCCAGGCTACAGTGTAGTGGCATGATCTCAGCTCACTGCAGCCTCTGCCTCCCAGGCTCAAGCCATCCTCCCACCTCAGCCTCCTGAGTAACTGGGACTATAGACGCCCACCACCACCCCAAGCTAATTTTTTGTATTTTTGGTAGAGACAGGGTTTCTTCATGTTGCCAGGCTGGTCTCGAACTCCTGAACTCAAGCCATCCTCCTGCCTCCACCTTCCAAAGTGCTGGGATTATAAGCATGAGCTATCTTGCCCAGCCTATATTTATATTTTTAACAATAAACATGTGATTTGAATTTATTAGTGTGACATAAAGTTTCATTAAAATGTATTCATTTAAATAGGCCATTTAAAGATTTAGTAAATATTAGGAATGCAGGAGGTGTAGTAGTTAGGGTTCTCCAGAGAAACGGAACCAATAGGGTGTGTGTGTGCGTGTGTGTGTGTGTCTGTGTGTAAAGAGCTCTACTACTAGGAGTTGGTCAAATGATTATGGAAGTCGAGAAGTCCTGAGATCTGTGATTGGAAGCTGGAGATGCAGGGGAATCTATGGTATAGTTCAGTTCAAAAGCCAGCAGACACGAGACCCAAGAAGAGCTCATGTTTTAGTTTGAGTCTAAAGGCAGAAAAGAAAATGTCCCTGCTGGAAGGCAGTCAGGCAGGGGGAAGTCCCTCTTGCCCCATGGAGGGCCAGCCTTTTTGTTCTCTTCAGGCCTTCAGTGGATTGGGTGAAGTCCCCCAACGCTGTGGGTTGTCATCTGCTTTACTCAGTTCACCAATTCAAACGTTAATCTCTTCCAAAAACCCCCTCACAGAAACACTTGGAATAATGTTTAACCAAATACCAGGGCACCCACGGCCCAATCTAGTTGACACATAAAACTAAACATCAGAGGAGGTATCGGACATGGCAAATATTACAAAGGTTGCACCCCAGGTCTGAAGCTTGGTAAGCACTGCTTTGAGCTCTAGACTGTCCCCGTCTCTGGTATGGAGGGTTTGGAGCTGACACCCTGGTGGGATTGTTCAGTTCATCTACGGGGACTGTGATCCTCTGACTGTTTTCCAGAATGTCTCCTGGGAAGGTTATCTTTCATTTTCAGAGCATCTTTTAGAGACTGTCGTGACTAATTCTGGGGATATTTGAGCCACCCTTCAGAATTCCAGCTGCCCTCCAGGGAGAGGGAGTTTCCCGGCAATCCACCACTGGCCACTGTGTTTATCGTCAGTGCCTCAGCTGCCCATAGATCTGCAGTTAAGGCTCCCTGCTGGCTCCCCCACAGGATCACATGTCACACAAACTTGGTCCTCTAGTGAGAGAACGTCTGCCCTGGAAGTCAAGATTGTTGGAAACCCTGTCTCACTATTTAATGTTAAGTCTGGCTCAGTGATGACACAGATGAAACTGCTCAATTCAGATGTGATGGTTAAAATATGACATCATAGACGCTATGACCGGTCCATGTCTCACAACCATTAAGGAAGCTGGATGTTTTCATGTCCCCCTCTGGGTTCTGCTTGTTTAGATGATGCTGTTTGGCACCATCAGTTTCACTTCCCCACTGCCCACTCTGTGAATTTGTGTCCAGACTGCCCCCGGAAGCAGAAGAAAAAGTCTTTAGGTCAGCAGTTTTACCTCTTTGGCCTCTTTGACTGGAAGTGTCATCGCAGAACAGAAAATCATTGAGGGGACCTTCAGAGGGATTGAAGACACATTTTTTTCCCCTTTAGGCTGATGCCTTTTGATGGGGGCATTTTGGGCAGCCCTCAGCTTACACAAAGTGCTGCAAATCAGTATACCTGTTATTGCTGTCACTCTGTCTTCTGCTGTCTGAGACAGGAATGGAAGCACCCACCACTTAGAAAGACAAGATGTGGTAGGGCTGGAGAGAGGAGTAGGGGTAGGCTGATTCAGAAAGTAATACGAAGAACACCAGGAACCACAAAATGCAATCAAGAAAACAGGCAAGTTCATAAAAACAAGTTGTATTTATTTTGACTATATATTAATAGGATGGAAACAGTGGTGATCTGGCTCCTGTGTTAAAGAAGAAAATGTATTCACAGTGCTGTATCAGTCTTGTAGGGCTGCCATAACAAAATCCTGCAGACGGGGTGGCTTACACAGCAAAAATTCATTTTCTAACAGTTCTGAAAGCTAGAAGTCCAAGATCAAGGTGCCAGTGGCTCTTGTTTCTCTGAGGCCTCTCTCCTTGCCTTGCACGTGGCTGCCTTCTCACTGTCCTCATGCAGCCTTTCCTCGTTATGCTTCCACTCCTGATGTCTCTTCCTTTTCTTATAAAGACACCAGCCCTATTGGATTAGGGCCCCATCCTTATTATAATACCTCATTTAGGCTTAAGTATGTCTTTAAAAGCTCTATCTCCAGGTAGGGAGTGGTGGCTCACATGTGTAATCCCAGCACTCCGGGAGGATGAGGTGGGAGGATTGCTTGAGCCCAGGAGTAGAGCCTGGGAAACATAGTGAGACCCCCATCTCTATAAAAAGAGAAACTAGCTCTATCTCCAATTACATTTCACATTGGGAGTTATGACTTTAATATATGATTTTTGGGGTTGGGGGAACAACTCAGTTTATAATAGTGTTTAAGATTTCATCTGACAGTTTAATCTGTTTCCCTAGAAGCGATCAATGGTAAATGTGTTTCATAATGGCCTATTATTACTTACCAAACACCTGAAATTTCTTTAAATTTTAGGCCACTCACATTCCTGCTGCCCTCATTCCAGATAGCCAAAGGACTTCAGGAAGGTTTCAACTCTACCCCAGGGCAGAGAAGACATCTGTCTCCAGATCCCTCTTAAAGAAGAACTGGAATCTCCACCTGTCTCTTTCTTTCTGGCTCCCACTCAGTGCCCCTCCCTGCCCTCTTCCTGCCCACAGCAGTGCAAGTTCACAAAGTATATCCCAAGCGATGAGAGGAGGAATCAGCAAACAAACCTGCCTAGGATCAGTGATTTTCCTGGGGCTTTGCTGGTGACATTCTCTATCCACATGTCACTTGATGCCCCTTGACTGAAGATTTCCAGGCAATTCTCGGTCCCACCCAGTATGGCAGGCAGTGTGGGGAGGGCCACAGTGAGAAGAGCGAGCCTGGGCACACTTGGAGTTGGGCTTCTTACCTGATAGCCACAGACTCCTCTTCTTCACACCTCTCAAGGTTGTGTGAGCCTCCAGGACAGAGGCTGATGCTCACAGTGGTCAGCACCAGGGCTCTTCTCTATCTGCCCACAAGCAGCCAGCCTCTGTCTGTTTGCTAACTGCCCCCTCCCCCTGACCACGTGAGCACAGTGCCTGGCATAGACACCCACGGGTTTTTCAGAGGGCTCAATGAATGTAGAGAACACCAGGAAACACAAAATGCAATCAGTAAAAACAGGCAATTCTCCCACCTCAGTCTCCCAAAATGCTGGGATTACAGCTGTCAATGGAGAGAGAGAGGACGGTGAATAATTATGTGAGGGGTTAGGCACTCGAGGGCTTCCTCGACTAGCCTACCTGCATTCTGGTTTTGAATTTCAACTGCTTTAATGGACATCTCCACCTACCTGTTCCACAGGCATCCTGAACTCAACGTTTCCAAAACTGGACTCATCATTGCTCCCTTTCGCATATCTTCCCCTTCTCCTTTTTTCTGTCTTCATTAAAGGTATCACTGCTTCCCCAGCTATCCAAGATAACAGTTTTAGAATCCCAAACTCTCCTCACCGCGTGCCTTCCAATTGGGAAATAGGTCCTGATGGATGTTACTTTCAAAAAAGTTTTCTGCATTTTCCCTTTCTCCATCCACCCCTTGGTGGCCCTTCCTCAGGCTCTCATTAGCACCCTTCACAGGGTCCACCACGATGGCTTCCTGCCCTGCTTCTCTGCCTATATTTTCTCCTCCCTTTAACCCACTTCACACATTGCACTAAGATTATCTTTATAAGATGCAGTTCTGATCATCTTAGTCCATTTGTATTGCTATGACAAAATACACTAGACTGGGTAATTTATAAACAGCAGAAATTGATTTCTCAAGGTTCTGAAGGCTGGGAAGTCCAAGACCGAGGTGCCAGCAGGACTGGTGGCTGAAAGGGCTGCTGTCTGCTTACAAGACGGCGCCTTGTTGCTGTATCCTCTAGAGGGGACAAATGCAGTGTCCTCACATGGCAGAAGGGATGGAAGGGCAAGAGAGTGCTCCCTTCAACCTCAATCCCTTTGATAAGGGCACTAAGGGATCTGCTCTCATGACTTAATTATCTCCCAGAAGCCACGCCTCTAAATACTGTTGCATTGTGAGTTAAGTTTCAACATGAATTTTGGAGGGGACACTATCATTCAAACCACAGCGCTGATCTACTCACCCTAGTGCTTAATAATCTCACGTGGATTCCATTGCTTACACTGATGGTTGCCAAATGTTTTGCCTGTGTTCTCCATTAAGTCATCCCAATGCACATATATATTATTTATAATTATTTAATTATTAAAATATTCTTGAGTGCACATCCCCAACATATGTATATTTACGTATATTGAAAGATTACCTACATACTACTATCTTAATGCATTATGCACATTATAAAACATACGCAAAGATAGAAATGAAAAACGCCACATGAGCCTTTTGCCCTTCCCTGAACATTCTCAAAGCCTCTGCGTTTTTTCCATTTTCTCTTCCTGTGTCCTGGAGTTCTCTTTTCTCACTTCTCCATGTGATGAAGTTCTGTATGTCCTTCAAGACAGCACTCTAGGCTGGGCACAGTGGTTCATGCTTGTAATCCCAGCACTTTGGGAGGCTGAGGTGGGAGGATTGCTTGAGGCCAGGAGTTTGAGACCAGCCTGGGCAACATGGTGAGACCCCGTCTCTACAGGGAAAAAACAAAAAACAAACCAGCACTCTTTACTTCACCCCTGGGACCCTGGGTCTCCACACAGACTGCCTTGGTGCCATCTTTATATATAGTGTTTAGAACCTTCACCTTCTCTTGCTGCATGATTTGATAGTATCTTTCCAATGGGCAAGGAGGAAGACAGAAGGTTTTGGGGTGTATGTCATTGTGGTTGCCAAGAACAAGTTGTCATAGTAACATATCTTTCCTTCCTTGTGAAACATTCCAAAGAGGTTTTCTTCCTCTTCGGCTTTCCTCTGACTCTGGGGAAAATACATCGCATCCCCTGCAGAGGAGCTGCAGAAGCAGGCAGTCAGACAGACACAAAGGGTGGGGCGTAATTGAGCGAGATGTGTAAAAGTCAACTCAATTCCGAATATCAAGCAATTAGGCTAATGTAATTTAGAACAACGTGATCAGTGAAGTTTGTGTTTATGCTCCCCTCAGACTGTAATTAATTCATGGAAGTGTTGTAGGTTGTTAAATTTTGTAAACGGATAATAGAACTGTTCTTTGAAATAAAAGCAGTGGCAACAACCTAGTCGTTTTACAGTAGCGTGAATGAAGATAATTACAGTTTGAGAGAATGTAGCCCCCTTTCCATGCAAGAACAGGAATGGATTGTCTCCGGCTGGGAGTTGCTGTAAGCACAAATTGCAAACAAAGTTTATGTGCTCCGCGGGGAAATGGCAGAGCATTTTCCCCATATAGCCGAGGAGAGTGCTTAACTCACTTTTTAGATATTTCTACCAGTGTCCTACAGGGAATTGTGCTAATAAATATGACAATAACTTTGTAATGGGACAAGAAAGGCTGACACAGCGTTTTGTTAATTTGCGTTCAACATTTGCTGGGAGCTTTGTAACCCCTGAGCAATGAAACAGGAGCATATTGGTTGGACTGCAGGC
This sequence comes from Macaca thibetana thibetana, assembly GCF_024542745.1. Taxonomy (NCBI): domain Eukaryota; kingdom Metazoa; phylum Chordata; class Mammalia; order Primates; family Cercopithecidae; genus Macaca; species Macaca thibetana. Next base: position 104,973,602 of record NC_065581.1, on the reverse strand, counting down.
ATTTTAATTAGAGGTCCTGGGAATATCTCTGTGCTGTGGCAGCTAGATAAGACCTAGCCCCTCAAAGTTTACCCAAGGCGAACTTCCCTCCTGGCCCTCAGCGGCCATTAAAAGGTCTTGCTAGAGGAAGGGACCTGGGGGAGGGAGTGCAAAATTTCTGAGGGGAGGAGAAAGATGCCTGGTGGGCTGGTGTCCAACAGCAATTAGCTACTCAGCTGTCAGCGCCCAGAGCCCTTGTTTTAACAAAGTGGTGGCAAAGTTTGACAGAAATGGCTTGACACCATGATGGATCCCAAAGCATATTGTAAAAGGGTCTTTTTACTCTTGCTACCTTTTCATCATCTGGCTTAAATACAATGGAACAATAAAGGCATCATAAATCAAAAGCTGTTAGCACACATGGCCCCTGAAATTTATGGGTATTAAGTCAAAAAAAAAAAAAAAACAGGAACATTTCATCAAATTATTTTTCCAGTCTCTTAAGACTCATTTAAATTTCCCTCCTCTCCCTACCCTGGTGCTGCCAGCTATTTCATGCACAGGAGCACCTGAGCCCAGGGTGGAGGGAGCCAACTCTGCCAGCGGGCAGGCGGTTCATTCCCATGAGGTGGGGCCTGAAGCTCTGCCCAGCTGCAGGCACCACATGGGCAAACAGCCAAGAATCTAGAGAAACAGATGGCAGCTGCCTGTGGGTCAGTGATGCAGCTTTGGGAATGACCGTGTCCATCCACACTAAACCTCCATCCTCACCTCTTTCACCATGAGTCCTGGGGCTGGGAGTGGGAGCTCCAGTGGGAGATGGCGAGATTATTTGGAGGTACGGGGCCCAATGCCAGGCTGGGTTGGGGACTAAATAATCAAAGCCAGTCACTTCTGTGATGGGCCAGTGCCAGCTTTGGAGGCCCAATGCTAAGTCCTGGAAAGCCCAGTGCAGAGTAGTGGGCCCACCAGAGGCCAGCATTAAGGAGCAGAATCCCCACTATGCTCTGGGTAGTGGCTGATAGAGCTCACCATGCCAGTGGAGAAGAAGAAACCGGTTGGTGGCGTTACTTATATTTGTTAATTAGTGAGCCTGACACATAAGCATCGATGATAGGCAAGGCACATGGAACAATTCATCCCGATGTGCAGAGACACAAAGTCAGATCAGTGTCCAAAGGGCCAGAAGTGGGCTTCCTGCTCTTCAAGGATCACCTCCTCCAGGAAGCCTGCACAGGTTGCTATGAGGAGCAGATGAGCATGTGCTGAACACTCTGAATATAATATGGATTGTCAGACTGAGCTCTTGCTCATTGTTTATTAGAGGGGGAAATCTCTGTTTTGATTGTCCTTGAGTTGAGAAGGGACTCTTAAGTTGAAAGCTTTCTGGACCTTTGTTGTGTGGCAAAAGTAGCAGGCAGCTGGCACAGGTGCCTCTATGGCATCACCTGGCCCTGTGGTAAATCCTATCTTATTAAATGAGGAAAGAAGAGAAGAGAAGTGGTGTCTCCTTAGCCACTTCTCTGAGCTTGATGGGAATATATGACTCAAGAACTCATAATCATGACCTCCATGACAATCCCTCGGCTCACAGGTTCTGTGACCCCCGATCCATCCTGGCTCTCCTCAGAGGTAATGTCTGTCAAATTTCAATGCCATTGTTCTTATTATAATTAGGGATATTGTATTTCAGAACCAGGCTGCTTTTTCATCAGGCCTCATTGCCAGTATTACAGCTGCTTTGTGCTCTTAGATCTGAGGGCCTATAAAACAGCTCACCACATATGTACAACTTTACGTCACTCTTCACTGAGCTAAGTTGGAAAATTTATAGTTCTAAAAACACAGAATCAAGTTGAAAATGTGGCTTTGGCTGAGTCTGGGCATAATTGGGGTTTTCAAGTATAGTTTGACAGCTTTCATGTAACAGAAACATCAGGACCCACAAAATCAGGCCAGTGTCAGGATTTCAGGTGTATGAAGTATTTCAGCAGTGGCTGCCATTCTTCACTTTCATTTAAATGGGGGTATGAAAATGGAAGGATGTGATATTTTCAAAAGGCCACAATCTCAGTCCTCCTCACAATTCGTGAGAATAAGCATGCTGCTAAAAAAGATGGTATCTGATGTTTTCTCATTTATTCATTTAGACTTTGTTATCCCTGTATTTTAGGCACTGTCTTAGAATAAAAGATAAGTAGGGTGTGAGCCTAGCCTTCATGGAGCTGATGGTGTAGCAGAGGGGTTAGCAAACGTTTTCTATAAAGGGCCAAATAGAGAACATTTCAGATTTGGGGGTCACATGGTTTTGATGGCACCACCCTCGATAATCACCCCATGCCGGCTCCACACCCCTAACTCTCCAGTACTCACTTCCTCCCTCAAGCCTACTGATCCCTCTTTTTGCTTCCTATAGCCATTATTTCCTCACCTGTAAAATAGGTAGGAATGCCTCCAGCACAGGCTTATTGTGAGGATGAGCTGAGTTGACTGACTGTGTAAAGCCCTCATTCGGGCTCTGGCTGCCACTTTGTTTAGTTTCAAGACAGGGTCTCACTCTGTTGCTCAAGCTGGAGTACAGTGGTGCGAACACAGCTCATTGCAGCCTTGAGCTCCGGGCCTCGAGAGATCCTCCTGCCTCAGCCTCCCAAGCAGCTGGGACCACAGGGTCACACCATCATGCCTGGCTAATTTTTTCATTTTCATAGTCTCACTATGTTGCCCAGGCTGGTCTCAAACTCCTAGGCTCAAGCAATCCTTCCGCTTTGGCTTCCCAATGTGCTGGGTTTACAGGTGAGCCCAGCCCTGGCTGCCACACTTTATCCTTTCCAGAGATTTTAAAAAAAGGGACAACTGGATAATATTCTCTGCTAGGAGACGATGTTTGGAGAGCTAAGCCAATTTTAAAAATTAAATAGGGGTGTGTGTGTGTGTGTACATATATACACATAGGTATAAAATACTGTGTTTTGATTCTGAAAATTAGGTATACTTGGAATGCAAATTGTAACATATTGCAATTTGATTCTGGCCCACATTCTCTCCTGGCCCCTCCAGACTCTCCTTTGGGCACCCTGCATCTGAAAGGCTGAAATTAAAATTAAGAAGTGGAACCCTGGATCCCATCTTGCCTTCCCATGGGCACCTGGCCTTGGGGCCTGGCCTCCAGTAACTATGGGCATCCTGCCAGGGCTTATTTTGTAGCAGACCTTTTTCTTGAATTATATTGAGTTACATAAGTTGTGCACACACACACACATGTTCATGTTGAAAATGCAAATTAGTAAATTAGTACAGAATTCACAAAGCTGTGCTCTCCATCTAGCAGCTAGAGCAAGCCTTTTTAAATGAGTCAGATCACATTTCTGCTCAGCTCAGAAATGCCCAGTGACTCCACATCTTGCTCAGAAAAAGAGCCAATGCTCTTAAGTGGCCTGCAAGACACTCTGTGCTCCGCCCCCACTTCTCTCCCACCCCATTTCCTACCCCTCCTTCCCTCTGTCACTCTGCACCCACTACCCTGGCCTCCTGACTGTCTTCGAACTGTCCACTACAGGACTTTTGCACTTGCTGGTTTCTCTGCCTGGAATGTTCTTCACTCCCATATGCCCATAGCTTTAAGTTCCTTGAAAGTCTGTGCTCAAATATACCTTAGCGAGACCGAGACCATCAATGTCAAATAACATGCCCACTGCCATCATGCTCTATCCCCCTTAATCTAATTTATTCTTGTAATATTTATCATCACCTGACTTGCTGTTTATTGTCTGTCTCTCACAAATATGAGTTCCGTGAGAACAGTGACGTTTTGTTGTTGCTCGTACTGCATCCTCAGTGTCCAGAACACTGGCACATAGGAGGCACTTGAGAAATATTTGTTGAGTAAAGAAATGAAAAGGCTGGGCGTGGTGGCTCATGCCTGTAATCCCAGCACTTTGGGAGGTCAAGGTGGGCAGATCATGAGGCTAGGAGATCGAGACCATCCTGGCTAACATGGCGAAACCCCGTCCCTACTAAAAATAAAAAAAAAAAAAAAAAAAAATAGCTGGGTGTGGTGGTGGGTGTCTGTAATCTCAGCTACTCAGGAGGCTGAGGCAGGAGAATCGCTTGAACCCAGGAGGCGGAGGTTGCAGTGAGCCAAGATCCAGCCTGGGCAACAGAGCAACGCTCCGCCTCAGGAAAAAAAAAAAAAAAAAGAAATGAATAACGAAGACTGTAGCCAAAAGTCAGAATTTCTTTCTCCACCCTTCATGTGCTAACCCCCATTCCACATTTCTCAGTCATAAGCCCTGTCAGCAACATATCCTTCCAGGAACTTTCTTTGCATATGCAAGAATATCTAGAAGCTTCTGCTTCCAGTTGGGATGTAGAAGGATGTGAAAGACGTTTGGTCTTGGGAAGCCCCAAGAAAAACCTGGAGAAATTAAAACCATACTTTTCTATGAGACCAGTGAAAAGAAATGGACACAAAAAAATCTCGATGGACTCTATTCTGGAGAGAAATGAGCTCTTCGTAGGATTAGCAGAGTTATAGGTTCCATACCTGGGGCGGGGGGCGGGTAGGCAGGCATAGGTGGATGGAGGACTGGAGTCTCGCCAAGGAGATGCCCTCTGAGCCATCTGGGAGGATGACTTTGTATGTACCTAGCCAGAAAAGGGAGGTGGGAAAGGGATTACGGGAGTCGGGAATTGTGTGTATAAAGATAGTGCTGTCTGGAGAACAGTGAGAGTGTGACCTGGGTCTGCAATGGAAGAGTGGGCTTACCATAGCCAGAGAATTCACAAGGAGAAATCAGTTGGGCTTTACATAACAGCATGTGCTACTAGAAGGGACTGGAATCCGAAGGACCCTCAGATTCAGTCAGAAGACATAAACCACATCGGCAATTGGAATAGGGAAGTTTTAATATAAAAAACTCTAAAAGAGCAGTAACTACTCTGAAAGTTGAAAGAAAAGTAAATGATGAAGGAACTCAGAAACCCAGAAGAGGGGAGCCCCTGCAAGGTTGAGAGTCAGACTTCTGTCCGTGGACAGGGCAAGTTGACTGATACCGGGGAGCACTTGCTGCTAAACCAAGTAACTGCCCTCCTCTGTTTCACACTGCCAGGACCCTTGCTTATTGATCTACTTGCCACCAAGTAGAAAAATAAAACATTGGAAGAAGAAAAAGTCCTTTTTGCCTCTTCCAGACTTGCAATGTGGCTCCAATGCCCTCTATTGACAGGACCTAACATTAAGCCAACTGGCAAAGAAGTAATGTCTGCAGAATTGGGCCCCAGTATCACAGAGAGGGGAAAGAAAGATGGATTTGTTGCTGAAAAGCAATAAATTCTTAAGTGGCACAAAACTCATACACAAAACACACAAATTCATTTTTAAAAGACCCCAGACCTCCCCTTTTCTGAATTTTGCTGAGAAAAGACCAGTGAAGGAGAGGCTAATAGGCAGATAAAAAACACATCCTTTCCTACATTCTTCTGGTTTTTGCATCCTGGGACTCTCGCAGGAGTTGAATTCAAAGGTAAACAAAAAATAGATGAGACTGGTTGGGTATTGGGCAAACGACAGGTAAACTCAACCTAAACAAAGCTGCGCTCAGCACTAGCCTGACTCAATTGTAGGCAAATTTGAATAGCCCCTAGATAGAGAAAAGGGCTTGTGACTCTGGGAAATAAACAAAATCAAGCAAAAAAATTAGTATGTTACATTATCTACTGTTTACAACAATTTTTGGAGTTTAATTTTTGTTTAATTAGACATGTAAAGAAGAGGAAAATGTTACTCACGGTCAAGAAAAATATAGACAACAGGAGCATATCCATGCTGAGGGCAGTGGTGTGTGCCTATAGTCTATTCCAGCTACTCGGGAGGCTGAGGAGGGAGGATGGCTTGAACCCAGGAGTTCAAGACCAGCTTGGGGAACAAATTGAGACCCCCCCCATCTCAAAACAACAAAACAAAACAAAAAACCACATTCCCACTGTGGATTCAATAAGAAAAAAAAAAAAGCAACATATCCACAGTGGACCTAGACATTGCAATGATCAGATAATGGACTTTAAAACAACTATTTTAAATATGTTAAATAATTTAAAGAAAAGGGATGGATATTTTAGAAAAGAAATGGAAACTCTAAAGATTAAAAACAAGTAGAAATTAAAATTCTAGAACTGAAAAATACAATATAAGACATAAAAATCATTGGATGGGCTTAGCGACAGATTAGCCACTGAAGAACAAAGTATAAGTGAACTTGAGCCAAGAAAGAAAGCAATGATGTGTATAGGCAAAAAGCAGAGATGAAAATAAATTATAAAAAATTAATTCAAAAGAAAGCAGGAAAAGAGAAAAAAGGACAAAAGTAAGCAAATAGAAAGATGGTAGACTTAAACTCAAGTCTATCATCTATCGACAATTACATAAAATATAAATGGAGCAAACACTTACATCAAAAGGCAGAGATTATCAGACTGAATAACAAAAACAAAATCCAACTATGTTGGCTACAAGACACAGACTTTTTATACAAAATTGCAGGTAGGTTACAAGTAAGAGATCAATAAAAGATACTGAGCAAACATTCATCATAAGAAAGATGAAGTTGCTATAGCAATATCATACAAAGTAGACTTAAAGACAAGCAGTTTTATCAGAAATAAAGAGGGACACTCAAAATAATAAAAGAGTCCAACCATCAAGAAGACATGAAACTCTTAATGTATTTGTACTATAATAACAGAGCTTCAAAATACATGTAGCAAAAACATACAGAAATAAAGGGACAAATAGGCAATTTCACAATTATGGTTGCAGATTTTAACACCGCACTTTTAGCAACTGATAGAACAACTGAAATATTTACCTGGGTATAGAGGATTTGAAAAACGCTATCGACTAACTTAACTAATAGGTATTTATAGAACACTATACAACTACAGAATACACATTCTTTTCAAATGCACATGGAACATTCACCAACATAGACAATAAGCTGGGCCATAAAACAAGTCTCAATACATTTCAAGGGACTGAGATCATACAGAGTGTTTTAGAAGTCAATAGCAGAAACATCAGGGAAACCCCAAATATGTAGAAATTAAAACATACTACCAAGTAACCCTTGGGTTAAGGAAGAAATCACCAGGAAAATTAGAAAATATTTTGAACTGATAAAAACAGAAAAGAAAGCTCAGCATACTAAAATTTGTTGAATGTGACTAAAGTGGCGAGAAGAGGGGAATTTGTGTTAAAATATTCATATTAGAAAAGGAAAAAGATCTAAAATCAATTATTTAGGCTTCCACCTTAAGAAGCTAGAGAAAGAGGAGTAAATTAAGTCCAAAGTAGAAAAAACGAAGCAATCAAATTGAGGGCAAAAATCAATAGACTAAAACTCAGACAATAGAGAAACATTGGCAAATCAAAAGTTCTTTGAACAGATCAATGAATAAGATTGATAACCCCAAGCGAAATTGATCAAGAAAAAGAAAGAAAAATGCAGATTACCAGGAGAGGAATGAAAGAGGAGGAGGCATATCTACATCACTAAGAATATTAAAATAATAATTAGGAAGTATTATAAACAATTTATGTTAATAAACTCACAAGAAATTGTTTGAAAAATCCAACTGACCAAATCTGACATAAGATGAAATAGAAAACCAGAAAAAACTTCTATATTTAAAAAAATGAATTTGTAATTAAAAACTTTTCCATAAAAAGACTTTTAGACTCAGATGACTTCTGTGTGAATTCTATCAAATACTTGAGGGAGAAACAATAGATGTTATATATGCTCTTTGAGGAAACAGAGACAGACGAAACACTTCTTATTTCTTTGTTGTTGCTTTGAGGCCACCATAATCCTGTCATCAAACTTGACAAGGATACTATAAGAAAAGAAAATTGTAAACCAACATCCTTTATGTACGTAGATACAAAAATCCTTAAGAAATTATTAGCGAATAAAATTCATCAACTCATACAATGGATAGCATGTCATAATCTACTGGAATTTACTTCAGGAATACAAGCCTGTTTAGCATTCTAAATCCATCAGTGTAATTCTCCATGATAACAGAATAAATGATAGAAATTATATGATCATCTCAATAGATGTAGACAATGCATTAGCAAAATTTAATGTCCATTCACGATTAAAAAAAACCTCCTAGGATACTAAGAACAGAGGAAACGTTCTCAATTTGATAAACAGCATCTATGAATACCTAAAGATAGCATCATACTTTAAAGATTTTAAAAATTTAACCTAAAATCAGGAACAAGCATGGATGTCATTTCTCACTACTTATATTCAGCATATCCTGGATTTCCAAGCACTGTAACAAGGCAAGAAAAGAAATTTAAAAAATTAAAAGGCAAAAAGATTGCAAAGAAGTATGATTTATAATTCACAAATGATATGATTGTGTATATAGTAAATCTAAAGGAATGTACAGAAAGCTTTACTATATATGGTCACTTAGAAGTAGTTTACTACTAGGATACAAAGTCATTGTACAAAAATCAATTGTATTTCTGTGTAAAAGCAACAATTAACTGGAAAATGAAGTAAAAGTACTACTCACAATAACATCAAAAACCCAAATAGACCTAGTGATTAATTTAACAAAATGTGCAAGACATCTACACCAAAAACTGCACATGTATTTCTAAGACAAACTCAAGAAGTCTTAAGTAAAAGGAGAGATATACCATTATGTATGGATTGCAAGACCCAATATTGTTAAATTTTCAGTTCTTTCCAAATTGAATTCAATGCATTCCTAATTAAAATGCCAGCAGGTTTTTCGCACTTATATGGAAATTCAAATGTAAATTACAAAATAATCTTGAAAAAGGAAAATAAAGTTGGAGAATTTATACTACATAATTTCAAGACTTACTATAAAGTTATAGTCACCAAGAGAGTTTGGAATTGGCATAAGGATAAACAAAAACATCAATAAAACAGAATCAAGAGTTCAGAAATAGATTAATGCGATTCATCTATCTTGGCAAAGGTGCCAAAGGAATTCAATGAGGAGAGAAACGTGTTTCCAACAAATGATGTTGGGATGACTCTATATCCATATGGGGAAAGAGTGAACCCTCCACCTTGTATGACATCACACACAATAATTAACACGAATCATAGGTTTTATACTGTGATAAGTACAACCATAAAAAATTATAAGAAAACACAAGAGAATATCTTCATGATCTTGGGGTGGGAAACATTTCTTAGAAGGGGCAGAGAAACCACTAATCATAAAACAAAAGGTTGCTGTATTGAACTTCAAACATTTAAAACTTTTGCTTATTAAAAGACAGTATTTAGAAAGTGAATAGATAAGCCACAGACTGGGAGAGAGGTTTGCAGTACTTATATTTGTCATGGGACTTGTCTCTAGAATATATAAAGAACTCCTACAGCTCAATAAAGAGGCAAACAATCCCATAAAATTTGGGCAAAAACTTGAACAGCCATTTCAAATAGAAGATGTGTAAATGGCCAATATACACATAAAAAGGGGCTCAGCATCTCTAATAATTCAGGAATTGCAAATTAAATTCCACCCACTAGAATTGCTAAAATGCAAGACTGACAGCTCCAATTTCGGTCAGGATATGGAGCAACTGGCCCTCTCTTACATTGCTGGGGGTGAAAATGGTATAACGGTTGGAAAATCGGCAGTACTTTGTAAAGTTAAACATAACCTACCCTATGAACCAACAATTCTACTTCCAGGTAATTATCCAGGAAAATGAAAACATATGTCCACAAAAGACTTGTAGAGAAATGTTTCTGGCAGATATTTTTCAAAATAGCTTAAAACCGGAAACAATAGAAAGTCCATCAACAGGTGAATGAATTAACAGATTGTGGCATATTCACATAAAATGGTCTACTATTGAGCAATAGAAAGAAATGAACTGCTGGTATACTTACAAATATAATTATGAGCGAACAAAGCCAGATGCAGAAGTGTATATATTATATGATTCTATTTATATAAAACTTAGGAATGGACAAAACTAATCTGTGGTGATAGAATAGTATCTGTCTTTGGAAGAGTAGGACTGACAGGGAAGAGGCATAAAGAATCTTTCTGGCTGGGCGCGGTGGCTCAAGCCTCTAATTCCAGCACTTTGGGAGGCCAAGGTGGGTGGATCATGAGGTGAGCAGTTTGAGACCAGCATGGCCAACATGGTGAAACACCATCTCTACTAAAGATGCAAAAAATTAGCCGGGCGTGGTGGTGAGCGCCTGTAACTTCAGCTACGCGGGAGGCTGAGGCAGGAGAATCCACTTGAACCCAGGAGGAGGAGGCTGCAGTGAGCCAGGATCACGCCATTGCACTCCAGCCTGGGTGACAGGGCAAGACTCTGTCTCAAAAAAAAAAAAAAAAAAAGAATCTTTCTAAGGTGATGAAGATGTTCTGTATTTTGATTAGGGAATGAGTTACATTGCTGTAACTCATTTGACATTTGTCAAAACTCAAAAGTCAAACTGTACTTTTAAGACCTGTGAAATTGACTGTAGGTAAATTATACTGCAATTAAGAAAAATATTTTAAATTGGAAAAAAATCTAAATTTACAGGGAAAACTTTAGTTGCACAAATTAGCAGGAAGGTAAAAAAAAAAAAAAATGGCAATATTACAAGAAGGGCTATCAGATTTTCTTCATCTTCCCTGAGGATATAGCAAGACAAAGACTTTTAAGTGATAGCAAAAGACTGTTTTAAATGTATGAGTTAATTAGCACAACACTATACCTAATAAGATAAAAGGCAGCATTTTCCCCAATTGAAAGGTTGAAGTATACTATTTACAGTATACATCAATATTCATGTCCATCTAGAACCTCAGAAGGTGAACTTCTTTGGAAATGGAACCTTTGCTGACATAATTGGTTAAGGTAAGATCATAAATTACGGTGGGCTGTAAATCCAATGACTAGTGTCATTATAAGAAGGCCATGTGGCAATACAGAGACACAGAGAGAGGGAATAAGGTCATGAGGCCATGGAGGAAGGGACTAGAGTGATGTAGCTGCTGGCCAAATACCAGAGGCTAGGAAAGGGACAGGAAACAGATTCTCAGATCCTCCCTCAGTGCCCCAAGAAGGAATCAATCCTGCTGGCACCTTGATTTTAGACTTCTGGCCTGTGAGAAAATAAATTTCTGTTGTTCCAAGCCACCAAGTTTGTGGTCATTATGACAGTGTTAGGAAACTAACACATATACTACTCAGCTAGGTTATCGAAGTGAGTATTCAACCATCTGCCTGGCACACTCAGGTGGATTTAAATCAATACACTGAACAAAATGTGCTCTAAAAACTATATACGCAGAGAGACACACACACATATACATACATATACACATAATATGTTGTTTCTTGTATGCAGTTTGGATAACATACAAGTGAAATAACTGCACATACTCATTGGCTACTTCTGACTGGTGTTTTCCACCAGACTAATACATTCTGAAGATGTTTCCTTGTTAGTACATAGAGAAGCCCGAATGTGCCCCTCCAGGCTGCTTTGGGACTAGGGAATGACTGTTTCTAAAGGAGGAAATTATGTTCCAGGATATGAATTTATCATGACTTATTTTGCCAGCCCAGTTCAATTAGATGAAAGTTTATTAAATGCCTCATCCTGAGCATTTCCATTTTAATCTGTTTAATTCAATCCAATCCAGTGCAAACCAATTCAATAAGCATCTATTGAGCACCTTCTTTGTAACCGTCACTCTGCTGTGATCACATCTTTTGGTTTCATCTTAATTGACTACCTCTGCCCCTTGGGTCCAGAGCAAAGATACTTTTTGAAAACTTGTTATGAAATATCACAAGAGGCTGATAAGAGAGATTGATGGTTGGGATGAAGAAGATATTTTTCTTTTTCTATACTGACCTTCTTCTTGTTGTTGTTGTTTGTTTGCTTGTTTTTTTTGTTTTGTTTTGGTTTTGTTTTGTTTTGAGACAGGGTCTCACACTCTGTTGCCCAGGTTGGAGTGCAGTGGTGTGATCTTGGCTCACTGAAACCTCCCAGGCTCAAGCAATCCTCTTACCTCAGCCTCCCGAGTAGCTGGTACCACAGGTGCATGCCACTATGCTTGGCTATTTTGTATTTTGGTAGAGATGGGGTTTCATCATGTTGCCCAGGCTGGTCTTAAATTCCAGGGCTCAAGCGATCCACTCACCTCAGCCTCTCAAAGTGCTGGGATTACAGGTATGGGCCACCACCCCCGGCCGCCTTGTAATCTCAATAGGCTCTACTGTCCTTACCAAATTGGACTTCTTAGAGTTTGGGATCTGCCTCAGGAAGAAAAGAGCAACTCTCACCCTATAAAGGAGTGACAGAAAGAATGAAAGCAGAAAGAACAGGATTCCATTGGGATTCACATGGAGAAATATACACTTCTAGAAGAGTGAGGATGAACCCACATGTCCTGTTCTTCAGGTGTTCAGCCTGTTTTAAGCATTTGTTTGTCTTGTACGCTTCCCAGTTATTGGTTCTGTGTTTCACGTGCATGCAGGGGGTTCCTGTTTGTAGACTAAATACCCACTGGCTGTGATGCCTGGTATCTCATTTAGCTCTTGTTGCTGCTGAGGTAAGAAAGAACATTAATTACTGCTTTCCCGTTTTAAAGTTAGATCGGGTCTTAGACAGCAAGAATTCTGAGTAATCATCCTCTGAATTAATAATTTCATAGTTGGATACTCTCTCCCTTCATACAGGGGGAGAGAGGGCTACACAGGAGATGGGGATCATTGGGGGTCATTTTTGGGGGCTGCTGACCACATTGTGCCTCCACCTTGTGCTGCCACATGGAATCAGCCGTCTCTGTCCAAGCTAACTCCCGTCAGTTATTTACTGTTCCCCAGATGAAAGTTCTATATACGTTTCTCTTTCCTCCTTTTGGATTCAATATTTGTTTTAGTTCTTGCAAGTGGAAAACTTCAGATATCGTAGATAATCGGTTATTGTTTCCCCTGATCTGGATCCTATACAACCTATATTCCCATTAGCTTTTTGATAAAATGACCCACACCAAAATCTGAGTGAGGTTTGTCATTAGCGATATTCCCAAATCTTTTTCACATAGCAAGCCGTTCCTGTCAAGTCTCTTTGGTACATTTGGGGGTGACATTTTATCCTTTTTATCTTTTTTCTCTTTTTTTTGAGACAGAGTGTCGCTCTGTCACCATGCTGGAGTGCAGTGGCGCAATCTCGGCTCACTGCAACCTCTGCCTCCCGGGTTCTAGCGATTCTCCTGCCTCAGCCTCCCGAGTGTAGGCACTGCAGGCGCGCACCACCACACCCAGCTAATTTTTTTGTATTTTTAGTGGAGAGGTGTTTCACCATGTTGGCCAGGTTGGTCTCAAACTGCTGACCTCGTGATCCGCCTGCCTCGGCCTCCTAAAGTGCTGGGATTACAGGCATAAGCCACTGCGCCCGGCCCCTTTTTATCTTTTAAAGTTTTCATCTGATTGATTTGGTCTACCTAACTAAAAATTTTTGAATTGCAATCCTGAAATCTGTAGCATTAGCCATCCCTCTCAAACTTACGTTGTTTGCTTATCTGATGATAAACCTGCCTTCCAAATCTTCATTCATGTTATTGGATAGAATAGAACTACAACTAGAGACCTGTGGCGTGCCACTGGAGATCATCTGCAGATTGGTGCTGTCATCAATCACGCAACCAGGATCCTGGGTGGTGTCTCATTAGTCAAGATATTAAGGATAATAATAGTATTATCCTTCTGCTCACATGTTCCTATCTGATCCATGAAATAATCTCAGGAAATGTTATCAAATACTTTGCAATCAAGATGGCCCATGGTTATAGCAGTCCTCTGATTTCCCACCTATTTGTCCCCCTCCCTTTCCCCCAAAGTAAATCTAGTTAGGTGAAGCCTTAAACTTTATTTGTTTTTGTTTGCTTGTTTTTGAGACGGGGCCTCCCTCTGTCGCCCAGGCTGGAATGCAGTGGTTAGATCAAGGGCTTACTGCATCCTCTACATCCTTGGGCTAAAGAGATCCTCCTGCCTCAGTCTCCCGAGTAGCTGGGACTGGGACTACAGGCACATGCCACCATGCTCAGCTAATTTTTGTACTTTAAGTAGAGATGGGGTTTTGCCATGTTGCCCAGGCTGGTCCCGAACTCCAGGGCTCAAGTGATCTTTCTGCCTTGGCCTCACAAAGTGCTGGGATTACAGGCATGAGCCACTGTGCCCAGCCTGAAGCCTTAAACTTTAAAGTACAGTCGTTTGCTCTTAGGGAGCCAATGTTCCAATATCAGTAATTACCACATTCTTTAATAAGTGTTACTAGCTTGTTTAATAATCAGTTCTCTGATTATTCACATCCCAAATCCAACCTCTTTTGGAAATTGGGATAAAATGTGCCCCTTTCTGCTCTTCCAATACTTCTCTTCTTTCCTGGGTTTCTCGAACATTTTCCAGCGGCCACTCTGAGGCTCCATCTGTAAACTGCTCTACTCGAGGCTGAGCTTTGTCTGCACTGAGAGAGAGTTGGGCTCATTAAAGTGATGAGCTGCAGACCCATTTCTTAGTATGTGTCTGCCACCTCCAGTTTGAGACCCTTCCCCTTTCTGTGCTAAACTGAAACTAAATAGTCCGGAGGCATTTCGGGAGTCTCCTTATCACTTGCTAACTCTCCAGTATACTTTAAGCAGTAGGCTAATTCCATCCCTGTTCCTCTTGCTCTGGAAATTAAGAATTAACCTAATGACACATTCCTGTTGCCTTTGTTTTTAGTAACCCTGGACTTGTTCGGTGCCTTTTTTTTTTTTTTTTAGACGGAGTCTTGCTCTGTTGCCCAGGCTGTAGTGCAGTGGCACAATCTCCATTCGCTGCAACCTCTGCCTCCTGGGTTCAAGTGATTCTCCTGCCTCAGCCTCCCGAGTAGCTGGGACTACAGGCGTGCACCACCATGCCTGGCTAATTTTTGTATTTTTAGTAGAGATGGGGTTTCACCATGTTGGCCAGGCTGGTCTCGAACTCCTGACCTCGGGTTGTCTGCCCGCCTCAGCCTCCCAAAGTGCTGGGATTACAGGCATGAGCCACCATGCCTGGCCTGTTTGGTGCTTTGACCTTTGTGGGACTTTCCTTCTTGGTTCCTGCAGTAAGTGTGGATGGTTGTCCCAGTCTGGCCACTCCTGATGCTGTGTGTGCCTTTCTGTTTGCAAACTTATTTGACATCCCTTTGTATCTTCAGGGCCTGGGACAAATGTCTTGCATTTAGTAAGCGTCCAATAAATATTCACACAGATATGGATTTTCAAAAGGTAAACTGTGAAAGCTAATTAAGAATTGACTTACAGCTGTTGCATGGCCCCAGGAGACCTTTGAGAAGGGGAGAAGACCTAGAAAATAATCCAGTAAGCCCCTGTTTGCTGGCTAACCCCCGAGAGAGAGCAGGACAAAAGTGTTGTTACTTTTCCTTTTCTGACCTTTCTTTTTGCAACTAAGAAGTGGAAGTCCTCAATTGTATCATTGTATTGCTCTCTCTCTCCCTTTCTTTCTGTGAGTCAATCAAACCATATTGGCTGGGGATTCACCATATGCAAAGCCCCAAGAGGTCACATAGATTTTCACCATGCAAGATACCATCTGTGGTAATACTACGGTTGACTTGTCTCAGGGTGATTGCAAGGCTTCCTGACTTTTTGGTCGTAAGAAGTCAGCTGGTAAAATGCAACATCTCCCACCCACCTCCAGCTAGAAACAGAAGCGCTGGGAGATAAAACTTCTTGGATCTTTCAGCAGCTAACCTATCGTTGACCAGATGCCAGGGCTGAGAGACTGGACTAGACTGGACTTGTGTGACTTTTGGCAAGACCTGGAGCCTTTCTGAGTTGTCATCTGTATAGATTTGACAGACTCTTCATCTATACAGTGGGAGTATGTAATAATATTTGCCTTAAAGGCTTGTAGTAAGAATTTAATAAAATAATACATGCACGTATGTACATTTTATTAATTCATTTATTTATTCACCCACTATTTGTTGCTTTGCGGGTCCTGTGAGCTGGGCCCTCTGTGCAGAGGTGTGTGTCAGGATCAGTGCCCACAGCCCAGGGGACATGAGTGTGAGGGGAGAGGCCACCAACGCTGTGGAATCCTCCCTTCCACAGGTGTGGTGCTCTGAGGGAAAGAGGGGTTGTTCAGGGACAACTCAAAGATGAATCTGGTGGTTTTGCTGTGGGCCAGGTCTGGTCTCCAGAGATTCTGCCTTTGTGATTATTGGCCACTGTCCTTGTCTGGACTAAGTGTGTGTGGTGGCTGTTTCTTCCTGCGTGACCTACCCATGTATCGTAGGCTCAGAGCGATTCTGGGAGACTGCAATGGAGAAGCTGTGTGTCAATGACGCAGGACATAGGGAATTCAGCTGTGCACTGTCTGCACACCACAACATGCTAGAGGGACCTGCCTGTAAGGGGACCCGTGTTTATGCGGGGGAGTGGGGAGGCAGGATGGGCTGGGACTCAGAGGAGATGTGATGACCAGAGGTGGTCTGCTTCCCTCCCATCTGCCCACGAACATCCAAGGAAGGGATCGTTCTGGGTTCAACTTCACGTCCCTGTGCTCTGCAATGTCTGACCACTGTAGGTCCCCAGAAAATACTGTCAAATGATTGAAGGGATGATTGAGGAGAGAAAGAGAGTAGTCCGCTTCTGGCCAGTGCTTCCCTTTGAAGGTTAAGAATTTGCTTTTGACCTTGGTCTTGCAGTACTTGTGAAGCCTGTGGAACCAACAGGCTGTGTAAGCGTGGCCACTGGGGGACACAGGCCCAAGAAGTAGTGACCTGCCTACAGTGTCCCTGCTGGAGCAGTGCCGGGACTGTGCCTATCAGGACAGCCGAGAAGCCTTTGTGATCCTTGCTGACCAGAAGCAAATTAGTCTGCATTTTGTCTTCTTTCCTGTAAGTTAGGGAAACACACACTGGGGGAGCTTTCCTATGCTCCTTGCTCCCACCCTTTCACCCATTCTATTCTCAGACCTGGAGACATTTTACATTTCTAGTATTTGAAGTACCTGGGCTTTTTCTTTGTGAAATAAGAGGGGAGAATAAACCAGTGTGTAGTGACTGTACAGACAGACAGTGATGGTGACAGTGTCGGGCACCCAACACCCAAGCTTTCCTCTCTGGCTCACAGCTTTCTGGAGAGCTCTAAAATCCTTCCTAATACCAGGGCGTTGGTAGCAGCTTCACCCCCATGAGGTGGGCATCATCAAGATGGGAGACAGGACTAATGCGATGCTCTGTAGGAAAAGACGAGGAATGTGACATTGTCTGGATGCATTTATTTCTTTTGCTTGGCAAATAAAAAGAAATGATCTGGTTTATGTTGTCTTTAGGGACACTGCAAACAAGATGGTTGGAAAACAGAGTTTCTGTTGGCTGTCTGTTCTCTGCAAAGAGAACAAAAGAAAATAATTAGCCAGGAAGAATAGTAATTTATATCACACAGGGTTTACTGATTATGACGGGATCTCATGGTCATTTTCTCATGAGATCCTTCTGGCAGCCTGGTGACATGGCCCCGGCAAGTACTGAAGTCTCCGTTTGACAGGGCCGGACACTGATACTCAAGAGTCACTCTGCTGTTCTGCTTACTGTCCACTGCAATGCAAAGCCAGCTTTCCTGGTCCTTGTAGAAACATGGCCCTTGTCTATTGGGGAAGTACAGCTTTCAGCTACCGAATGTGGAGAAACAAAATCAATTTCATGATAACTGTGCACTTGCTCTTGCCTTTTACCTCTAGATGCATCTTTCCTTGACCTGCACAAGAGGTGAAGGAATTGGTTCTGGTGTTGTTTTCATGTTTATTTTCTGATGATTGTTACCCTGGGTCCGAGATGGTGTCTTTCTTAGACAGTTCTTGGAGGGCAAACATTGAGTTGCTGTATGTCATTATATAGCAGTAACAAAGTGCTTTGGATACCTCAATGATTTCCAAAGAGTATCATAATGAAGGCATCATAGTTACACATTTCTGTACTTCAGGATGAGCATCTATGTGCCTGAAAATCCGTGTGAAAATGTCTGTGTTGGAATTCCTCGAGGAACTCACAACCCCCCCGCCGCCCCCCGGCCCAGCCTCGGCAAGACTGGTGAATGGATTCCTGCTTGGGGGGTGCTGACTTGGAGAGTTGAGATTTGTGTTATTTGAATCTTGTTGCTTTATTGTTGAAGTTGTAAGAATTTTTATTAGCAAAGTATTTGAAAGGAATCTAGCTATACAGTTGGTTTATATTACAAAAAATCATCTTGAAAGGAGAATTTGCTTTATAGATAAAGATTGAACGAGAAACAACCCAAACACCAAACCACCGGCGCTTTCTCAAAACTAAATGTAAAGTATAAATAGAGAACAAAACAGGAAATAGTGGTTTGCAAAAATACATATATGTGTGTGTGTAGCTGCATTCTAAGGTGCCTTTCCTTACACTGTGGGATGTGAGTGCCGAGGCTGAGTGACAGTCGCAGCTGCTGCCTCCTTAGCGGAGACAAATGTCTCGCAGCAATTGCTGTCTTACTGCTGCCCACAACCACCCTTCAGCAATCTTCCAAAAAAACTTGGATCAGCTCTGTAGGCACTAAATGATTGTGTTGTTCTATTCATCCAATTATTTCATGCCCAGAGACTTGACTGGGTTACTTTATACCATCCAAGCTTTCATATTGTATCAGTCTCATTTCTTTATGTCCTATTGAGACATGGAGAAGTGGCCTGAAGGGTCAGATTTCTCTCCTGTCCCCCAGCCAGCTCTGTTGCCAGCTCTCTGAATTCTGTCCAGGGCTGACACAGGGAGACAGCTGTAGGGAGTTATGCAGAGAGCTCTGGGGTGAAATCTACCCTCTGCCCACTAATGGGTGATCTCATGTAACCTCTCTGGGCCTTAGCTCCTCATCTGGAAATCCAAGGACAGTAATGCTTATCTCAAAACCATTGTGAAAATTAAAAGAGATGAAGTAGGTGAAGACCCATCTTGGCAGCATGGGATGCTCTGCATCTTATTGGAGTGGCCTTATTGTTGGAAAGTGGTTGCTGAGTCCTCTTTAGGTAAATTTCTGAGCCTGGTGGCCACTACTAAATACAAAAGGCAAGTACCCTGGACTGGACTCCGCTGCCTCAGTGCTAAGAAGTAGGAGGAGTCCTGGAAGAGGGCTGGGACACTGATCATCCATTCATCTGTTCACGTATCATTTAGTCAATAAATATTTGTCAATCCTTAAGATGTGCCAGACACTGAACAAGGTGGGGATACATGGAAGAAGATACAGAGCCTTCTCCAAGGAGCTCAAGCGTATTAGGACAGAGAGGCAGGGATGCCAATGAATGGAATAACATGTTGTAGGTGCTGTGATAGAAATGGGTCAATTATAGCCACAAGGAAGGATGTAGAAAAGAAAGATTCTGTCCAGGTAGCAATTTCCAGGCAGGACTGTGGGGGAGGAGCCTCTGGAAAGCCACTTCCTTGAGAAACACACATTTTTGTAGGTGGCTCCTTTTCATCTAGCCAGGGGAAAACGACTCACATTTCAGGCAGAAACTGACACTGGTGGGAGAGAGGATAAGCTCCCTCTTGCTGAGCAAGGAACAAGTGATGCCACTTCTTTGACTCCAGACTTCGACAAAACCATGAGTGGGGGCCCCAAATTAGAAACGTCTGAGACCTGCTGCGATCCAACTCACTTGAGTTCGCACTGTAGCTTTGATTCAGATGAGAAGCAGCTCAGTTTCGTATTCCAGAAGACTTTCCTGGACTTGGAAATAATAATGGAAGCCTTCTGCAATGAGCTAGGAGTAGGGGAAGTGGGACTGCGGGACTGCACACAGGGGAGCCTTTGGCGTAGGTGTCCTAGGGGTCCTCTAGGGTCGGTAGCAAAAGAGGAGCACCCCCAATCCCCCTTGGAGTACCAGACTGCAAGGAGCTAGTGAGGGTGAGGTGCGGAGGAGCTGTCAGGCAGGGTGTGCCCCAGGCTCTGCCTTTCCCTTGGCTGTTTTGTGGCCCCGGAAAACCTCAGCCTCGTAGAACCTCTTTTTTCCTGAGCATCCTGGGCTCTTAAGTCATTATCCATGAGATACCAGTTGCTTCAGAACTGTCCTCCTGCCATATCATGTACAAATGTCTCCTCTCCCTTACTAGCTGTTTAGCTTCTCAAAGTCAGGAGGGGATTGCAGAGGACAGGTTCCACCACAGCACCCCAGTGACCTTGCACATCTCCACATGGGCCATGTAGGCAAGGCTGGAGCACAGCTGATCTCAGTCCTGCAAGAGTGACCTGTGACCCTCTCGGAGCATGAGAATGTGAGAGGCTTGGGAGGTGCTACTACAAGGCCATTGGCCACTCAACTCCCTATCCACCTGGGAGGCTGTCACTAGACGTTTCTCACTGCCTTCTGGGTGTGAGGAGATGTGAGGCTTTCTGCCTCATCCCGTCTAAGGGCACAGCTGCAGGCTACGAAACCGCTTCGCTGCAGCCTGAGATCAGCTCCTCAGCAGTGGGGCGCAACAGCACTCAGATCACAGTCATCTTGTTCCTTTGGGTTTTGTGTTGTCCTCTAGGACAAGGGACACAGGGAGTGGGTCCTCTTCTTGCTTTTGCTGTGAGAAACTGAGCCCTTAGAGGGTTTGTTTAAAGTCCTACTCATAGAAGAAGAATGCACTCCTTGACCCAAATACAACTCTGGACCAGGAAGATACAAAAAAGAAAATTAGAAAATAAAATAAAGAAAATAAATAAATAAAGCGTCTGTTGTAAATAAATAAATAAAGGGTTTTAGAGCTCTCAACTCCCTGTCAAGCAAAGTTGACAGACCAGGCGTGTCTGTCAGCTTTGTTTAACAGGGAGTTGAGAGATCTGAACCTGTACAGTACGGGGCCGAGGCCCAGAATGGTGAAGTGACTTGTCTCTGTCTCAGCTACCTAGGAGTAGAGCCAGCACTAAAGTCTGGCCCCCTAAGTCCAGGGTCATGTCCACTCGTACCTAGTCCTATGCCTCATGTGCCATAAACACCCACTGAAATGGTTGCTGGTCTGCTCAGTCAAACCACTGGGGTGATTAGGATCCCAGTCAGGGTAAATGCATACGCCATGGGCCGTGATGAGTGCAGCCCCGACATGTGGGCTTGTGATTTGGAGCCTTTTCAGGGTCCGGGGTACCTGACTCATTTCACCTCCCATGTACTAGGGCAGCTGGCCCTGGTTGATCAAAAGCTGAGGATATCAGAGCCACTCACTCATTTAGATTGACTTTATTGGATCGTTTTTATTTTTTAAAAATACACAACATTCAAAAGGTAAAAAAGGGTATGCAGAGAAAAAAACCCTTCCTCTCTCTCCAGTTCTTAGGACCCCAGTTCCTCTCCCCATCGCAGCAAGAGACAATTGCTACTGTTGTAAAAATGCTTCTGGTGGTATCTTATGCATCCATAAGCATACATGCATGTATAGATGTGAAATGTTTATGTGCATCTTCTTTACTCAGTGGATGATAACATGCTATACATGCCAGGGTATAAATTTCAACATTTATCTTAAAGGTCATTCTCTCTCATTTCTTTTATCCATGATTCTGCTGACCATATCAATGGCAGAGAACATTGCGTCTTCCCTGTCCTCTGAATCCCTTCTCTTGACTTATGGGTTTTGCCTGCAGGTGTATCTCCAGGTGTGGCCACAGAGAGACAGACCCCACCCTTTAGAATAATAGGAAAGACAGGAAATTCCCTTACTTTTTTTTTTGAGACGGAGTCTCGCTTTGTCGCCCAGGCTGGAGTGCAGTGGCCGGATCTCAGCTCACTGCAAGCTCCGCCTCCTGGGTTTACGCCATTCTCCTGCCTCAGCCTCCCGAGTAGCTGGGACTACAGGTGCCCGACACCTCGCCCGGCTAGTTTTTTGTATTTTTTTTAGTAGAGACGGGGTTTCACCGTGTTAGCTAGGATGGTCTCGATCTCCTGATCTTGTGATCCACCCATCTCGGCCTCCCAAAGTGCTGGGATTACAGGCTTGAGCCACCGCGCCTGGCAGGAAATTCCCTTTCTTACAAGTTTTCCCATTCTGCCCGGTCACAAACTGGCCTGTCTCAAGCGCGGGCAGATGCTGTCCTTTTCACATCTGTCTGTTGGGGTCCAACTAGGAAATCTCTTTAGTAGTTAAGGCATTGAGTATTTAATGCAGGAAACGGTTGCACAGTGATAAGCCAAAACAAGAGACTGGGCACTCAGCCACCATCCCTGAAGCTACAACCACCCCTAAGCTTGAGGGGCAGGGGCAGGAGGTGGCAGGACAGAAACGAGGACCATGTCACCCAGCAGAGCTTGGTATCATCCAGGTCTGTTCAGAGGGAGCTGGAGCCGTAGAGGAGGAGCAGTTTCTAGCAGGGACCTAGCCAAGCAAAGACGGGGATTTCACCAAAGATGGGCTTCACCCATCCCAACTTCTGCCTCCAAACTCAGACCAGCACCTCCCATCAGGCAAACTCAGAACAGCACCTCCCATCAGGCAAACTCAGAACAGCACCTCCCATCAGGCAAACTCAGACCAGCACCTCCCATCAGGCAAACTCAGACCAGCACCTCCCATCAGGCAAACTCAGACCAGCACCTCCCATCAGGCAAACTCAGACCAGCACCTCCCATCAGGCAAACTCAGACCAGCACCTCCCATCAGGCAAACTCAGAACAGCACCTCCCATCAGGCAAACTCAGACCAGCACCTCCCATCAGGCAAACTCAGACCAGCACCTCCCATCAGGCAAACTCAGACCAGCATCTCCCATCAGGCAAACTCAGAACAGCACCTCCCATCAGGCAAACTCAGAACAGCACCTCCCATCAGGCAAACTCAGACCAGTACCTCCCATCAGGCAAACTTATCCAGCAGCTGACAGTCACCAGGAATTAGGGGAACAACACCTGCTTTGGTGCAGAGAAGAGCAGGAGAAGAGTAAGAAATGCAGCTGAGGGAAACAGTCCAGGGCCCCACATGCAATCTCCACAGTGCCGGGTAAGGCCTGTTAATGTGGGACTTGATTTAAAAAGAAGGGATGGACATCTGAAACAGGGAGGGGGCACACTCAGCCCCCTGGGACTGGATCCCTCCCTTCTCATGCTCTCTTGAGGTCACCTTCTCAGGAGCAGCCCCAACAAGCAGGCCTGATGGTAGGACTGGAGTTAGAAGCAGTCTTTCCTCCTCTTCCTGTGCCAACCGAGGAGACTGGTGGGCCCCAGAGAATATGTAGATTTAGGGTACAGCTGAGCCCAACTTTTTCTACCTCTGCGGCATGCCTATTACTCACGCTTTCAAATGTTCTAAAGTGTTTCTGAATCCTGCAGGCTGGAATGGGTGTTTTTCCCACTTCACTGTGCATATTCTCTGTTCTTACTTCATTTATCTTTCCTCCTTGTCCTTAAATATATGAATCTTGGCTTTCTGTCACCCTGGCTGTTGTACCCCTCTTGGGGGCAGGGAAGGTTCTAGCATTTGAGAATGGTGATAGCTTTGACAGGTTTAGCCAAGGGTGGAATGGATTTGACAGGCTTTCAGAGTCTTCTCTCACAGCCAAGGGCCCATTACAAGGACCTGGGGAGCTCCTTGTACCCCATCCAACAACAGAGTTGAGAGTTCTACATCTGGAGAAGGAGGTACATGAGCCTTGGTCTCCTTATACTTACAAGACACATTTAGAAGCTTCATCTACCACAGGCTGAAGAAACAAGTTCGCACATTGCAACTCCCAGAAAGATACTTGGTGGATTTATCACCCTTGAACGTTCTGTTGAACCTCTTTTTTCCTTCCTTTCTTTCTTTCTTTCTTTCTTTCTTTCTTTCTTTCTTTCTTTCTTTCTTTCTTTCTTTCTTTCTTTCTTTCTTTCTTTCTTTCTTTCTTTCTTTCTTTCTTTCCTTCCTTCCTTCCTTCCTTCCTTCCTTCCTTCCTTCCTTCCTTCCTTCCTTCCTTCCTTCCTTCCTTCCTTCCTTCCTTCCTTCTTTCTTTCTTTCTTTCTTTCTTTCTTTCTTTCTTTCTTTCTTTCTTTCTTTCTCTCTCTCTCTCTCTCTCTCTCTCTCTCTTTCTTTCTTTCTTTCTTTCTTTCTTTCTTTCTTTTTTTTTTTGACAGGGTCTTACTCTGTTGCCCAGGCTGGAGTGCAGTGGCACAATAACGGCTTACGGCAGTGGCACAATCACGGCTTATGGCGGCGTCAACTTTCCAGGCTCCAGCAATCCTCCCACTTCAGCCTCCTGAATAGCTGGGAGCGCAGGCACACACCACCATACTGGGCTAATTTTTGTATTTTCGGTAGATGTGGGGTTATGCCCTATTGCTCAGTCTGGTCTTGAACTCCTGAGCTCAAGCAATCCACCCACCTCAGCCTCCCAAAGTGCTGGGATTACAAGCATGAACCACTACGGCCGGCTTGGTGAACCTCTTTTGGCCTGCTTATCAGGTGGGACAACTGAGATTGACTAGCCGGTCTTTTTGTTCCTGGGTCAATTCGTATTTTTTTAGGACAAGCTGGTTGACTTTCAGTTTCTTTGTGTTTAGAAACCGGGTTTGTTTCTAATTTTTGTTGCTAATTTTTGTATTTTTTGTAGAGACAGGGTCTCGCCATGTTGTCCACCTGCCCTCAAACTCTAACTTTCTCTATTTAGACAGGTAAAGACAAGTGCATATCAGTACTCAACAGAACAAGATACCTACACATAAGCTCTCCTATACTTACGAAAATCACCTAAATCACATTTTATTCTATTCACCCTTCTTTTGGGTTAATACAAGTACAACCATAGTCTGGTGCACCTTATCTAAGTCTTTTAAATAAAACAAACAAACAAACCCATTCCCTATCACAAACAATTTATGTCAATTGACTACATTGCTATGGTTATTATTATTGATTCATAAATTGTTACAAGTTGCTTCTTTGTCCTCTTAGCACCAGCCCCTGATATTCTCAAAATTATCTTTGTTCTGGTAATAATAATATGTTACAAGCTAATGCCAACTCTTCTCTATCCCCAAGATATGAAATCAATCATCTCTGAGGGGTCCTGGTTTCATTTTTTTAAGTTTTATTATTACTATTATTACTGGAGGCTGGGCCTCACTCTGTCGCCTAGGCTGGAGTGCAGTGACGAGATCTTGGCTCACAGCAGCCTCAACTTCCTGGGCTCAGGCAGTCCTCCCACCTTAGCCTCCCAACTCTCTGGGACCACAGATGTGTGCCACCACGCTCGGCTAATTTTTGTATTTTTTGTAGAGACAGGATCTCACCATGTTGCCCAGCTGGTCTCAAACTCCTGGGTTCAAGCGATTCGCCTGCTTCGGCCTCCAAAACTGCTGGGAATACAGGCGTGAGTCACCACACTCAGCCTCCTGGATTTATTTATGGTGGAGAATAGTATCCGAGGGAAAAGTTTGATGCTAAGAATGAGTACACGTGAGTCTTGGCTTTAGCTTCTGTTGGTCAAATTTTAGTATCAGAATTGGAGGAAAATGTGTGTAAATGAATTTATTTTTTTCAATTTAACAGATTATATTGGTAGCCCTATTCTTCTTATGGTATGAAGGTTTCGTTCTATCAAAGGCATTCTATTATACTGATGTATTTCTATTCAAAGATTTAAAATACAAAGGCACCTCTGAATCCAGCTGTGGGCCATCAGCCTCAGTGAGATGGCTAGACTGCATGGTGAACAGGTTGCCACAGGTGCCAGGTGTGCTCTGTGGGTGCAATACTGTACCAGGGGCTGTGAGGAGCAGAGTGACATGTGAAACATGGCCCCTGGCCTCCTGGGATGTACAGATATCATTTATGTGTGCAAAACAAAGGGAAAACTGTATAAGCCATCATGTAATCAGTGCTTGATGAAACTGAAAGTGCAGGCAATGGGTGGTAAAGGAGTTGAGAGACCAGTGTGTGGACGAGGAAAGGCCTCCAAAGCAGGAGAGTTTGAGCCATCTTGGAAATGGTGGAATTTTAGACAGATGCCAAAGTGCATTTTGATCCTTGGGAACCACCTTACAGACAGCCCTAAGCAGCCTGCAGACACGAGCATTAGGGTGAAACTGCTGGCAGAAGGATGACACTGGAGACACTGGCTCATGGTGAGGGCAACATGGCGCCCCAGAACAAGAGAAGATAGGGCTGTGTTTTCGAAATGACAGTGAGGAAGAACGTTACCCCAAGGTCAGGAACACACTCTATGCAGTTAATAGAAGGAAACAACTTAGAGTCCAGCAAAGGGTAGGCATCCTTATAGCTACCTCCATTCACTTCTTATAGAAACAACAGAAGCCATTGATCCTGCTTCCAGTTGGGCTGGCTTACCCCTTCTCCATGCACCACCAAACGTCCCTGCATCATCACCAGCCCTGTGCCTTTATCTTACTTTTCTCTGCCAGGGAAAATCCTAGCTCTGATGTCACCTGCTCCTACCCTTCCTAACCTTCCTAAAAGAATTGATCTCCCTCCTCCTTGGTGTTCACACAGCATTTCATACAAAACCTGTTAGATCACCTGTCTTGCATATTATTATGGCCTCTTTGCTTGTTTGCTTCTCTGTAGACAGTGACTGTCTGAGGGGATGTGTCTTATTTACTTACTTATTTATTTATTTATTTATTTATTTTGAGATGGAGTCTTGCTCTGTCGCCCAGGCTGGAGTGCGGTGGCACAATCTGGGCTCACTGCAAGTTCCGCCTCCCGGGTTCCCGTCATTCTCCTGCCTCAGCCTCCCGAATGAGTAGCTGGGACTACAGGCGCCTGCCACCACACCCGGCTAACTTTTTGCATTTTTAGTAGAGATGGTGTCTCACCGTGTTAGCCAGGATGGTCTTGATCTCCTGACCTCGTGATCCACCCACCTTGGCCTCCCAAAGTGCTGGGATTACAGGCGTGAGCCACCGCTCCCAGCTGGGATGTGTCTTATTTTTATTTGGCATCCAAGTACCTAAGCATAGTGTTTGAGCCTCACTGTCTATTCAACAAAAATCTGTTGGACAAATTAGTAATTGAATGAGTAAATACATGAAGACATGCCTCAGACTAACTCTTGGATGACTCAGTGTCTCCATGGGATTGGAGCATGCTTTGGATTTGGTCATTTCTTGATCTTTATCTTGATGAAGCATGATTTGCCAGGACCTTGGTTGATATGTATTAGATTTGCAAAGCTAACATGTAAAATGTCATTCCAAATTAACAGAACAGATCTTAGTTACTCTCGCTTTCCATTGTAGTATTTCTAGCCAAGTCTTGGCTTGATAAGAAGAGGGAGACTTAGGAAGCCAGTGGAAAATCACTTGATTTAATATTCCAGGCCAGGATTTGACAACTGTTTAAAGGTTATAACTTGGAGACTTAGAGACTTGATGACGAGGCTGTTTTAGGGACAGACTCTTTTAATGACTACTAAAGCACTGTGCTTCAAGATGGCTTTCAAATCTGACCTGAACTGAGGTAGTATTCACTGCACTGAAGTCCTCAATTGAAAGCAGAAAAATTCAGAGGTTTCATATATACCTCCAGGATCCTGCATGTTCTCTCTCTCTCTCTATATATATGTGTGTGTGTGTGTTTGTGTGTGTGTGTGTATTTGTTTGTTTGTTTTTTGTTTTGTTTTGTTTTGTTTGAGATGGAGTCTTGCTCACTCTGCTGTCCAGGCTGGAGTGCAGTGGTGTGGTCTCCCGGATTCAAGTGATTCTTGTGCTTCAACGTCCCAAGTAGCTGGGACTACAGGCATATGCTACTATGCCTGGCGAATTTTTGTATTTTTATTAGAGATGGGAGTTTCACCATGTTGGCCAGGCTGGTCTCGAACTCCTGACCTCAAGTGATCCACCTGCCTCAGCCTCCCAAAGTGCTGGGATGACAAGTATGAGCCACTGTACCCGGCCTGATTTATATATTTGGATGTGTTAAATTATGTATCTATGGATAGAATACATTTGGACAGCATTTGAGGTCTTTGAAGGTCTTTGGAGATGGGGAATCTGGGAAAAGGGCAGTGGCCCAGTTGCCACCTGTGGGGAGGTGGTGTCAAGGAGGGGGAAATGGTGTCAAGGAGGGTGACAGTGGCAAGCTGCTTCTTCCCGGGTCCAGCGAAACACCCCTGTCTGTCATCTGTTTATGGATGTGCTTCTTAGCTCTGGAACAACCTTTTCTGATATTTTTGCTGATTGATAAAGACCTTTTTGCCTTTTTGTTACTTTTATTTGCAGCGTTAACATAGTGGCCACTGAAGTTCTGTGGCTCAAGAACAAAAACTGTTAGAAAACAAAAGGCCACTCCACGAAGCAAAAATTTTCCGTAGAAACTTTCAGAAAATAAGAATTATCCATTCATTGCTTATTTGTCTCTTTATCCTATTTTTCTAATTCTGATTATAAAAATTCAGACAAGGTGACTGGGAGTGGCGGTTCACGCCTATAATCCCAGCACTTTGGGAGGCCGAGGCGGGCAGATCACAAGGTCAGGAATTCAAGACCAGTCTGGTAAACATGGTGAAACCCTGTCTCTAGTGAAAATAAAAAAATTAGCCAGGCATGATGACCGGCGCCTGTAATCCTAGCTATTTGGGAGGCTGAGGCGGAGAATTGCTTGAACCCGAGAGGCGGAGGTTGTGGTGAGCCGAGATTGTGCCACTGCACTCAAGCCTGGCAACACAACGAGACTCCATCTCAAAAAAAAAAAGAAAAACATTCTGACAATGCAAAAGGGTACAAACAGGATAGAAAGAGCATCTTCTAGTATTTTCCTGCCCAGACACAATTGTCATTAGCCTTTTGATGATTACTTTACGCAGACCTTTTTATGCTTAAACATGTGCAGATTTATCTTTATCTATATATATAATATATATGTAGAGAATCAAAGTATACATGCTATCTTGCAATCTTCATATATGCATGCATACGCACATATATATACACAAATATTTCATTTTATGAATGTGAAATGATGTGCTAAACCACGGTTGTTTTGAGGGACATTTTGATTGCTCTCAGTATTTCACTATTGTAAAGAATGCTTTAAAGAATATCCTTGGCTATATATCTTTGTGCTCTTCTCAGATTCTTTTTTTAGGATAAATCCTCAGGAGTGATACAGTTGGATTAGGAGGTGTGACTGTGTAAATGTTTACGTGGTTTTCTAATTGTCCTCCAGAAAGGCTAGCCAATTTGTACCCTTGCAAACAATCAATGAGAGTGCCCATTGCATCAGCCCCTCACCAACATAAGTATTGTCAGGGTTTTAAACATTTATCAGTCTGGCAATCGACAAATGATACCTCAACTTACTTTTTGAGAGAGTTGGCAATAAAGTGCAGAATCTTTCCTTGTAAGAATTCACCTCTTTCCTTCCTTCCTTCTTTCCTTCTTGTCTTTTTGTATCCTTTGCCCATTTTTCTGTTGTATGTGTTGAGGGAGTGAGTTTCACGTTTATTGGGTTGGTGCAAAAGTAACTGCAGTTTTTGCCATTAGTTTCAATGGTAAAAACTGCGACTACTTCTGCACCAACCTAGTATTTTTATAATCTGAAGCAGTTCTTTGTATTAATCTTTTGGTGTTCCCATATGTAGCAAATAGTTTCCTTAGCTTTATTTTCAATCTTTTTTATGATTTTACATTTGCTTTATGAAAGTGTTTGAGTTTTACGTGGTCATGTCTATCAGTCTTTCTAGTTCTGCTTCCCAAGTTTTCTAATATCCAGTACTTAGAAAGCTCATCCCCATTTCGAGAACATACAGATGTTGACTTATATTGTCTTTAGTACTTTTTAATGTTTCTTTTTTTTAAGTATATTTAAGTGTTGGAAATTTCTAAAAAGATTTTGTTAAAATATAGGTAAAATTTTATTTGTTTCTAAATGCCAGTTGTCTACAAATCATTTATTGCGCTTTCCTGTCTTGATGTGAAATGTTCCTAAATTTTTTAATGGAAATTTAATATATATTTAATTTCTGGACTAACTTTTCCATTGACCCAATTGCTACTCCTATACCATACTGCTGCCATTGTTGGAGTTTTTTTTTTTTTTTTTTTTTTTTTTTTTTTTTTGGGACAGAGTCTCGTTCTGTCACCCGGACTGGGGTGTAGTGGCCAGATCTCAGCTCACTGCAAGCTCCGCCTCCCAGGTTTACGCCATTCTCCTGCCTCAGCCTCCCGAGTAGCTGGGACTACAGGCGCCTGCCACCTCCCCGGCTAGATTTTTATATTTTTTAGTAGAAACGGGGTTTCACCGTGTTAGCCAGGATGGTCTCGATCTCCTGACCTCGTGATCCGCCCGTCTTGGCCTCCCGAAGTGCTGTGATTACAGGCTTGAGCCACCGCGCCCGGCCCATTGTTGGAGTTTTATACTATATTTTAATAACTAGGAGGGCAAATCTTCCTCACTGGACTTTGTTTTGCCCTTCTTTTTCTAAAGTCAGTTTGGAGTTTTAATGTGATTGCATTTAATTTGTAGAATAGTTTGGGTGAAAATTATATTTTAAAAATACCCATCTGTCCCAAAATAAAATAATCTTATTCATTCAAATCTTATTTAAGGACATTAGCAAAATTTTAAGACATATTATTTCTTTCATTGGAATCTTTCTACTTCTTGTGAAATCTATATGAAGAACTGTGAAGGGTAAGAGATTTTACCCTCTCTGACAGCAAACAAATTAGCCGGCCCTGGTGTCACGGATGATGGCAGAGACAGATAGCTCCTAGGTCAGAGGCACAGCAAGTCACATAAGCTTCATGTTCCCATGGGCTCTCCCTGTCCAAGCTCCCTGGTGGATACTGCACATGCAGTGGGTTTGTGTCTCAGTTGAGGAACTCTAAGCTCAGGAAACCCTAGTGGGGTCAGAGAAAGCTTCCTTGAGTTAACTGAGGAAGGAGAGGCATGGACCGGAGGGGGAAGAAAGAGCATTCCAGGCAAAGGGAACTGCAAATGCAAAGGCCCTGTGGTGGGTGCAAGTGTGTCAACAACTATAAATAACTGGGAAAAAATGCCACCACGATGACTCCATTATCTTCTGGCTGATGGTGCTGAAGTGAACTCGCCTGTTTATTCTTACCACAGTAAATGACCTGTTTATCCTGCCTAAATGCTTATAGATGTTTTCCTGTGAGTGTTGATTTGTTGTTATTCATTTTAAATAAATTTTTGTTCTTCTTTTTCCTTTTCTTTCTTTTTTTGAGATGGAGCCTCACTCTGTCACACCCAGGCTGGAGTGCAGTGGCACGATCTTAGCTCACTGCAACGTGCCTCAGCCTCCCTAGTAGTTGGGATTACAGGCACCTGCCACCGTGCCCAGCTAATTTTTTGTATTTTTGGTAGAGATGGGGTTTCCCCACGTTGGCCAGGCTGGTCTCGAACTCCTGACCTCAGGTGATCCGCCCACCTCGGCCTCCCAAAGTGCTGGGATTACAGGTGTGAGCCACCCCACCCAGACAATTTTTGAAATAAATTTTCTTAAGACTCAGAGGGCCTCTTCATTCTGGAAGACAGTCTATTAATATACCTTTGAGTATTTTTGTTTTGAAATTACTTTTGAGCTTTTCTTTAAACATGATAAATTTTCACTGCTCATCTGCCGCAGCCATGTTCTCCCTTTTAAAAATCTCACTGGTCTTATTTCCATTGCATTCCAAGACTGAGACTCTTCCTTATTTTCAGTATTGAGCTTTGTTATTTTTACTTTTTTTGTTCATGTCTTAGTTTTGGAAAGGGATATTTTGGGGTACCTGCACTTTGGCTATCATCTTTTCCAAAGTGTCTGGGTCTGTTATTGAAAAGCCACTTTAAAAGTGCTTTCCTCTAAACCCCTCAAATTTATATCAAGGAGACATTTAGAGAATCCCCTGTGGTTAAAATGACCTCTTCAATTTTTAATAGTCTTCTCACTTGTTCCTTAAAATTGTACTTACTTGCAACAAGCAGTTAGGGAAGAATATCTTCCTGAATTGAAAAGACTGTGGGAAGACTTCCTAGCTCCAAATATCTCCCCAGTTGCTGTGGTACCTAGCATTCCACCAATCCCGGTTCATTGTTGCTCCATTAGCGTAAAATGTATTTCTGAGATGTAGTTGCCTGGAAAGCTCCTTCATGCTCTCTAGAATGAGTGTGCTGCTGTGGAAGGCAAGAAGTAGAAAGCAACCCAAGTCCTGTTTTTCCCTCACAATAGCGACAGGGAAGCAGAACAATGGAAAACCCAGCTTAAAAGAGGACTTTTTTCCAAAGAAAAAATTGAGTTATTGAGGAATTTTTGTAAAAAGTTTAATTTGAATGATAAAAATCCTTAGGATATTGGGGCTAGTTAATTGGTTACCCCTCTTTTACTCTTCAAACGCTATTTATCAGGAGAGTTTGTGAGGAAGCATCTCAGAGCATTACAACTCACCAGGAAAGAACTGCAGTCAATTTATCTTTCAAGAGGACTACCTTTTCCACAAGAGAGAAAAGAGATGTGATGCCTTCTCTGATTGTGGGTTCTTTCTTTCTTTCTTTCTTTCTTTCTTTCTTTCTTTCTTTCTTTCTTTCTTTCTTTCTTTCTTTCTTTCTTTCTTTCTTTCTTTCTTTCTTTCTTTCTTTCTTTTCTTTCTCTCTCTCTTTCTTTTTTCTTTCCTTTTCTTCTCTTTTCTTCTTCCTTTCTTCCTTTATTTCTTCCTTTCTTGCTTTCTTTTTTTTTTTTGAGATAGGGTCTCACTCTGTCTCCCAGGCCAGAGTGCAGTGGTGTGATCTCGGCTCACTGCTACTTCTGCCTCCCGGGCTCAAGAGGTTCTCGAACATCACCCTCCCGAATAGCTGGCACTACAGGTCCATGCCACTATACCTGGCTTGTTTTTGGATTTTACCAGCCTGTTGGCCAGGCTGGTTTTGAACTCCTGACCTCAGACGATCCGCCCACCTTGGCCTCCCAATGTGCTGGGATTACAGGTGTGAGCCACTGCGCCCAAGCTGATCATGATTTTTCTCTTGTTGACTTCGGATATTGATGTTACTGGATAAGTTGTCTTTACTCCTCAGTAAAGACAAAGTAGTAAAGTAGAGAAGCATGTCCTAAACTAGGAAAATATAATTCCTGAGTTTAAAGTCTATAGAGATAATAAGGAAGACACAGAAACTTGATGAGAATAGTTCAAAATTAGACTCTGATCAACTTTCACATAGCGAAAATCTTATTCAATAAATTTGGTGGTTCTTCAATGTTTTTAGTAGACTCTTTTTGGAAAACAAATATTTTGCATATTTATTGGCACTGTGGAGTATAGGCACTAAGTCTAGAAGTAGGGTGATTTTTTTGTTTACATGTTAATGAGCTTATAGTCCCTCATCCTAACTGATTGACTCTAAGATACCTTTAGTTATATCACCTGTCATTATATTATGTTCTACTAAGATAGAAAAAAAAATGTTCCCTATGGAATTCTGACACACTGTAGGGTGCACCCTGATTTCAGAGATGTTAATGTATGAAAAATATGCTTCTTAGAATCAATGAGATCGAGTATTTTTCTTAAACTCACAAGAACAGAAAAAAAAATTCATATCCAAAACACCTTGTCTATCTGTCTAACAGTGCACTGTTTTCTATTTAACAGTGCATTCAATAAATAAATTTATACTTTAAAATTCTATTTACTACCTATGGTATTTCAAAGAACAATCAAGATTATTGATAGAATACTGTTCATATTCAGAAAATTAACAAAGTGACCTTAAATCTATAAAGGATACCCAATATTTCCCATCATGTTTTTAAGAACTTCCACTATTTTATATTTTCTGTGCTGAGCAGAGCAATCTTGTCCTTGTAGACAAGGCCCAGGCCAGGGTGTAGGGACTGTGCCCATCATCTTCCCCATCTGCTTCTGCAGGCTTTTGGGCAGAAGCCTCTCATTTCCACTGTAAGGTACCACTAATCCTTAAAAATGAATTTTATCATCCCTGAATCAAAGTCTAAAGTTCTGCCTCATTCATCACATTCCTGAACATTCCAGGAAGTCTGATCCCTGAGCTCATGAGACCACTATGTTGTTTGAGTCAAGTTTGATCGACTACCTCTTGCTTCAAGGTTTAGGCAATTAATTCTACCTAAGAAGTTTATTTATTTATTTATTTATTTATTTTTGAGACAACCTTGCTCTGTCACCCAGGCTGGTACGTAGTGGTGCGATCTCAGCTCACTGCAACCTCTGCCTCCCTGGTTTAAGCAATTCTCCTGCCTCAGCCTCCCAAGTAGCTGGGATTACAGGTGTGGGCAACCATGCCCAGCTAATTTTTGTATTCTTAGTAGAGATGGGGTTTCACTATGTTGTCCAGGCTAGTCTCGAACTCCTAGGCTCAAGTGATCTACGAGCCTCAGCTTCCCAAAGTGCTGGGATTACAGGCATGAGCCAGTGTGCTTGGCGTGTCTGGCCTTATTATTTATATTTTTAGTGCCATGCTAAGATTATTGTAGTATGTAGGGTATCTTTACAAAGGATTGTACATGTTGAAAAATTACCCATAGTCTTGCCATCCTTGCCTTGGTGGCATTTTAGCATGTCTCCTTCCACTTTTTTTACCATACACATTTTTTGCATAGTTGAGGTCATTTTAATGTGTGATGCTTTTTTTATTCAACATCACGCTATCCAAAAAGTGCCATTAAAGACTTTTAACTAGTTGATTGTTTTATTCTGCAGATATATTACATATTCTCTTATTGTTTATTATTTGGGTTGCATCCATTTTAATTTTGCAATTCTAAATCATGCTAAAATGAATATATCTGTATGTAAATCTCTGTCCACATTTTGATAGAGGGACATCGTCAACTTTCATACAATTGATTTGATAAATTTAAATTTCTTTTAAATTTCTTTCAAGAGAAAAAGAGGTCATGATAATTTATAACTCAACCAAAGAGATACAAGTGAACATGAGAGAGTGGCTTTGTTTATTTAATATTATTGTTATAATAGTTCAAAGTTGAACTAACTGAGGAAACTGAGATACAAACAAAGTCATTTTGTTGCTGGTGACATTATCAGCTGTGTTTGGAGCTGGGAAACTATTGTTTTCTTTGTCTAGCCAGTATCTTCCTACTTCACTTGCCCCATGGAAATTCAACATCCTTAAAATTACACCAGTTAACTTCCCACAGAGGCCCAACAGCATAGTAAATGCATCTAGTGGTACCTAGCTCCTTCATATTTGGTCTTCCCTTCCAATAAGTGGTAGGTATCGCCAAAATCACCAAATAGAATCATGTTTGCCTTGCAAACCAAACAAACACTTCTGTTTTTGTTTTGCTTTGTGTCTGGACTAATTCTTAGCACCTCTTCTGCCTGTGAGCGATTTGTCACCTCATTCTGTAAGACTGGCACCAGCAGAAATGCAGTCTCAGAGGATCCCGGGGAGAAAGCGAGGCCGACCCTCACTTCACTCCACACCTATGAAGATGGCAGTTCATAACCTTTATTCTGCTTCAGCTGGCTCTTTACCAGCAGTGAAGATCCCAAAGAAAAGAGGGCGGAAACCCGGGTACAAGGTACGGCTCCATCATCTCCTTCTCCAAAGTGGTATTGGGCTGGGGCATGGGTACTTGGTCAGACCTGCACTGCAAAATGTCACTAGAGGTTGGGAGCTTGGTAGAGACAGGATGAGATATAAGCCTCCCTTGGTGAAGCATGTGACGGACGAGGTCTCATTGTTACAACACGGCACATAATGCATGCTGTCGTGTGCATTTTTCCAAGTGGAGAAAGCAAATTACACCAGATGGGGAAAGTTGTGAGCGAGCAGATTTTAGGGTCATCGCTAAACACACATTATTAAACCTTGCATCTAAATTAGTGTTTCAGACACTGAGCTTTTCCCTGACTGTTCCTACTAGGGTAAATCTTGAAGCCACTTTCCAGAACTCATTTGTCATTTATTTTAGCAGGAGCAGATGATGTTCCTGAGACATTTAAATTAATAATGCGAGCAGGCCAGTGTCAAAGGACATGGGAAAGTCTTCCCAAATAGAACCTCAACACAGAGAGTCATAATGAAAATTCAGCGTGTTAATTCCTAGTTTCCCACGCCTAAAAGGTGCTGACATCAAGTTTGGCTACAAGGAGGCATATCAGGCAAAACTATATTCCCGTGACCCTTTTAAGAATTAGCAGTGACTTGGAGAGGCTAGGATGGAGAATAAATCCTCTGATGTAACCACAATCATAAACCAGCTCAAACCCAAGGGAGGGCTGCTTCTCTAAGATGTTTTTGAATAGGCTACTAGAGAGGAAAAAAATGTTACACTTGTTCTTCACAAACCTTTTGGGCATTAGAAAATGAGCTTCAGAAGTTTTCCTTCATCTATTTTTTGTGAAATAAAGGCTTATGTTTCCATCTTGAGATCTGAATACTGAAACCAGAATGCAAATTGGCAATTAACTCCCATATATTTAGGAAAATATATGGAAATTATTTCAGGTCAGTAGAAAGAGCTTCTGGAAGAGTTGGTAATGAATTCAACCTTTATCCCTTTGGTTCTCCATAGTTCTTCCAAATGCTGGAAAATAAAATTCTGGAAATAAAATGCTGGAAAATAAAATCAGTAGGTGGGAGGAAGGCTCCTCCAAGTTAGTTTGGGGTCATTGGTTTTAGTAAAAGAAGCTTTTACTCAGCTATCTCATGAGGTAAAGTTTTCTCTCACTGGTTGTTTTTCTAACAACAAGAATCTCCTTTCTTTCATGTGCATGCCAGCTTTAGAACTGTCTCTGAAACCGGCGTAGCACCAGTCTCACCCCCTCAGCTACCTGTGCAGTTGCTGGCTTCTGGGAATTGCATCTGGAGGGCTGGAGCAGGGCGGCCTTTCTGTTTATAGATCCAGGGAGTAAATCCAGGATCCGAAGAAACATACTGAAGACTTCTCTCTCCTATTTGGCCTTTCTCCCACTCTCCTGGGGCCTGTGACCCAAGAATGAAAATTACCAACAGACTCAGCATTCCGGGGCCAGGAAGGATTAAAAATTCATTCCATGAAATGAACCTGATTTCCCAATTTTTCCTGTCTCCTCAGAAGGGTAGTTTCCAGTGCTGGTGACACTCAGAGACAACTCAGATCAGGAAGAAATCTTTGGGGTTGGTTGGCTGATAATACAGGGCTCTGCCCAAAGCAGGCAGTCTCTTCTCGATTCCTCATAGAATTTCTCTTGTGGGAAGTAGACCACCGCTCTTCCTTGAATCCACTTCCCATATATTTAGGAAAATGTATGGAAATAATTTTAGGCCAACAACTCCCAGACAGCTTCCCAAGATATGGGCTTAATGTTCTAGAATAATAGTTCCAAACCAGGTGGCAGTCTGCGTGAAGTTCCCACCCATCCGTGGTGACATAAGAAAAACAATAGCCATTTGAAAGTCTTCATAAAGTTCCAATGATTCCTCTTAAACGATGACCCTTTATTCTGAAATATCTGCTTCCTATTATCTTGGAGGTAAAATGTTTTATTTTATTAATGTTGTATGTTAATAGTGATTAGTAATTTTAAAAAAATGTTCTTTGTTGGCAAAATAAAATTGGCAACCTGTTAATCTCCCCAGTTTTATTTTGACAATTTCCTAGACCTGGACACCCCATTTTACCATTAATGACAGGACTTTAATTGTGAAGGAGCCACTCAGAAATTGTACAGTTTCACTCCATTTGCCAAATGGCCACTAATTTGACAATTTTAACTATCTGGGACACAGTTGGGGAGACAGAAGTTGTTAAAAAAAATCCTGACCAAGCAAAGTAAGATATTACTTGGTCTAACTTTTAAAGATCTTGTATTTCATTGCTAAGAAAATGCTTC
This sequence comes from Macaca thibetana thibetana, assembly GCF_024542745.1. Taxonomy (NCBI): domain Eukaryota; kingdom Metazoa; phylum Chordata; class Mammalia; order Primates; family Cercopithecidae; genus Macaca; species Macaca thibetana. The sequence continues at coordinate 104,935,741 of NC_065581.1, read as the reverse complement.
CAGGCCTTCCATCAGAATTTGTTTACATTTTTTGTTAACATGTTTCTTGCAAGCTCAATTACAGCTAGTTAGTAGCCTTAGATTTGAAGGGGAAGGTATTTTGGGGGAGAAGACTCTATACACAGCTGGACACTGGGAGAATAATAATTACTTTTGTAATGAGATGATAATATACTAACAAGAGAGAAATAATACAATAATATCAATCTTATAAAATAAGACATAACATAATTTTATCATATCAATAACATTATTACAATGATATATTGATGTTAATAATAGCATCATAATGAAATAGTATGTTTCTGAGTCTTTGGCAGGCTCTTCTCCAAGAGATTCTGAGGACGCCTCATTGTGTTGACCGTGTAACAAGTCTATACTGGTTGACATTTGTCACTTCTTGCCTGGTGCTGCCCCAGCTGCTCTGTCAATCACCTCTGTGCACATGTGGGAACTCTCTCTTGTCCAAGACCTCCCTTCAAGACCCAAGAACATGTAACACAGGCTGTGACACTTAACTGCTTCCTGAGTCTTGAGGATAACATGAGTGAATTGCAGGCAGATAAGGGAGGGTTACACTGGTGGTCAGGTATCAATGCTCTAGAGTTCATAGTTCAGGCCCCCTCCCAGGGCCCATCTGGCCATCTCCCTCTTGGCCCCAGGCTTGCAGCCACATGGCTGGGGCAGGCTCACAGCTGGAAGAGTATCACATTTTATGGTGCTACTGCCCGCTTCTTGCCCTGGTCAAAGAAAGCAAAACCTCTGAACATCGTATGTTCTATAAAGAGCCATACTCTGACTACCATGAAAATAGCCTTGTTCATTATCAAAGAGAGCATTTACCTCTCCATTTGAAACATCTGCTATTGGTTGAGGTCCTTAGTTCAGAGACTCCCCAAGATCAATAGGTAGATTTTCCTTACATTTCATGACCAAAAAGACCACCAAGGTATTTTTAAAGAAACAGAGAGGGGCTGCACTAAGAACAAATCGTAGTTTCCATTCTGTTGAGGCAGCTGGTTATAATGACTCTAATAGTGGGATTTCAATCTTCTGTGTCTTCCTGGTTGGGATTTTTATTTAAGCAGAAGAAACAAGTGCTGAGTTTTGAAAAATAGCTGTTTGTCCCCAATACAAAGTAATAATAATACTAATAGCAATCATAATCAAACAAAATATTTATTGAATACTTTTACGTTTGAGGTTCCAGGTGGAAGAATTTTATGTGTATTTCTTATTTGATCCTTGATAGTTTGAGAGTGAGAGGAAAGAACTGCAGAAAAACTGCAAGACTTAGGCATAAATGAACCAAGCCCACAGGAGGCAGCAGCCCTCCACTCCTCAGCCATCGCCTTGTATTATTGTTCAGAACAGCAATTAGGCTTCTCAAGTTAAAAAAGAGTAAACAATGTTCTGTCTGCTCTGTTTAATGAGTAAAGAAAGGTGTGGCATGTTCTAGAAAGGATATCATCCTTAAAATGTTAACAACAAAATGACTTAAAATGTGGGTAATTGTGTCATTCGGGATACAAATTCAGCTGCTGTTACAAGGGCCAAATAATAGTGGCTTTAAAGAAAAAAGAAGCTAATTTCTCCCTCATGTTAAAGTGTGGGAAGGCTGGTATGATGGCTCCGTGGGGTGGGGACCCGGGCTTTTCCTGTATTGTTGCTTGTCACCTAGGCTGGAGTGCAGTGGCACTATCACAGCTCACGTAGCCTCGACCTTCCCGGGTCAAGCAACTGAGCTGTGGGGAATACAGATGCACGCCACCATGCCTTACTTTTTTTTTTTTTTTTTTTTTTTGTGCAGAAGAAGTCTCACCGAGTTCCCCAGACTGGTCTTGAATGCCTAGGCTCAAGAGATCCCCTTGCCTCAGCCTCCCAAAGCGCTGAGCTGGTTACAGGTGTGAGCCACCAGGCCCTGCCAGGTCTTCCATTGTTAACACACAGTTTCTACCTCCTGGTCTAATATGGCTGCTCCAGGTCCCACTGTCCCACTGTTTTAGACAACAGAATGGGAACACAGAGCTAGCAGAGGGCACGCCTGTCTCCTTGAAGGGCTCAACTTTCGAAGTCGCACATCTATTACAATTTGCATTCCCCAGGCCAGCAGTTAGTCACTCGGCCACCCATAGCTCCAAGGAAAGCTAGAAAATGCAGTGCTCGTTACCGAGTGATCAGCTAAAATTCAGGAAGTCCATTATTAAAGGAAGAAAGGAGAATGGGTATTTGGGAACAGCTAGCAGCTACTGTTGAGTACCTAAAGGACAGGCTTAGTTAACTGGAAAATTCACTTGATAAAGTAATTTTCTAATTAATATGAGTAAATGCAATGTTTTGTAATCCTCAGTACTTTGGATTGTTTTGTTCTCTCTTCCTTATTTTTTTTTTCCGAAAAAGTAGGGGTTCTTTGCTCTGTGTAACAAGAGAGTCAAGTTCACAAAAATCTCAAGTAAGAGAATATTCAAATTTAAGTAGAAAGGGTTTTTGTTTGTTTGTCTCAACATTTGTTTAAAGCCTCTTTCTAAACATGTTTTCATTAGAACTGTTGAACTAGCATCACTGGTTCTGTGGCAGTCCAGATGTTGTATTGCTTGGAGTTGTATTACGGACATTAAAGACAGCTTAATAGGCCAGGCGTGGTGGCCCATGCCTGTAATCTCAGCACTTTGGGAGGCTGAGGTGGGTGGATCATGAGGTCGGGAGATCGAGACCATCCTGGACAACATGGTGAAACCCTGTCTCTACTAAAAATACAAAAATTAGCTGGGCATGGTGGCGCGTGTCAGTAATTCCAGCTACTCATGTCAGGAGAGGCTGAGGCAGGAGAATCACTTGAACCAGGGAGTCGGAGGTTGCAGTGAGCCAAGATCGCACCACTGCACTCCAGCCTGGTGACAGGGTGAGACTCTGTCTCAAAAAAAGAAAAAAAGATAGCTTAGTGGTACAGATGGGAAGAGTGGCTACCTAATACCATTCCTGTGCCTCTTCCCAGGGCCCCTCTCTTGCTGATGGTAGGTATGGATTGCCGTCTGTGGTCTGTGGGGGAAATTATGACACAGTCACAAGGCGGGGGCCATTTCCTTGGGTTGAACATTGTGCAGCACCTAGGGTAGGGACTGTCTCTCCTGTGTCTTCTGTTGCCTACCCCCCAATGCCCATGCACCCAGGGCTGGAACAGGGGTCAGGGCTGAGGCTCAGTGGTGGATGTGAGGCAGTGGTAGGCTGGTAAATGTTTTACAGCCGGCACTCTGAGCGTAGCTCTGACATGAATGTTAGTTGTTATTTCACTCATGTTAAAAGAGTAAAATGAGCGTAAACAGTGAGGCTGTATGTCAGAGTTTTCCTTGTTAGTCAAGATTGCGAATGACTTCCTGGCTAAATTCGATAATAGTTTTGTTTTTCATTTGGATAGGGTTTAATTATGCTATGTTGCCCAGGCTGGAGTGCAGTGGTTATTCAGGAGCGAGATCATAGCTCACTGCAACGTTGAACTCCTTTTTTTTTCTTTTTTTGGACACGGAGTCTCACACTATCGCACAGGCTGGAGTGCAGTGGCACAATCTTGGCTCACTGCAACCTCCGCCTCCTAGGTTCAAGCAATTCTCCTGCCTCAGCCTCCTGAGTAGCTGGGATTACAGGCGTGCACCACCACACCCGGCTAATTTTTGTATTTTTAGTAGAGACAGGGTTTCACCATGTTGGCCAGGCTGGTCTTGAACTCCTGACCTCAGGTGATCCGCCCACTTGGGCCTCCCAAAGTGCTAGGATTATAGGTGTGAGGACTGTACCCCGCCAACCTTGAACTCTTGGCCTCGAGCAGTCCTTCTGCCTCAGCCTCCCAAGCAACTGGGACTACAGGCATGTGCCACCGTGCCTGGATTGGATAATAGTTTTTGAAGACAAAAAAGAATTTAAGTTTTTTTGTGCTATTCACAGTGTAACAGCTATAGACATGACATGCTTTTAAGTTTAATTGGCATTTTTAGAATTTTCTCCATCACTTTTTAAAGTCTATAAATCAACATAATAATAAGCCCAGCTCTAATTCACAGCATTTTGTAGATTCTAAGGTGTAAATATTCCCTTCATGGCCAATATTGAGCCACCAATGTGATGTCCCTGAATATGGATTTGGGAAAAGATGTACAGCAGCAAACCCTTGGAAATACAGATGCAGTCGTAAAATTAGAAAGTGATGAGTTGTCAGTATTTATTACTTTTGTTTTTAACAAACGTTTTATTTGTTTGTTTGTTTAGTTTCACTAAGTAAAAAAGATTTGTGAATGGGGCAGCCTCCTGAGCCAGAGCAGGTTCAGAGACTCCCTACAAACTTTATTAACTTGTAAGTATATATACTGTAATTTTTATTTTTAAAATCTTTTTTGAGACAGAGTCTCACTCTGTTGCCCAGACTGGAATGCAATGGTGCAATCTCAGCTCGCTGCAAGCTCCGCCTCATAATTTTTAATAAGGGCTGTGTTTAACAATCCACTTGCAATACTCCTGAAGATGTAACAATCCTCTCTCATGGACTAGTACAAGCTGGCTCCAGCCCCTGGCTGATCAGAGTTCTGCTGGGCTCAGGATGCTGGTACCCGGATGGTCCATGTCCCCGCTCTCATCAGCTGGGCTGACGGTTTTGATCCCATCGCCACTGATGCACAGAACTTGACCCCCTCACCAGTTTCTGTAAGAAACCCAGTCACACCAAGCAGTTCTTGAAATGTGTGGTTTCTACTAAAGATTGTTAGGATTGCAGGCCATAGCAGACAGCTTCCGTTAAATGACTCTCATGGATAGGTGTTTTTCTGAATTCTTCTTTATTTAAGGACAGTATATTAGTCTGTTTTCGTGCTGCTGATAAAGAGATATCTGAGACTGGGTAATTTATAAAGAAAAAGAGGTTTAATGGACTCAGAGTTCCATGTGACCAGGGAGGCCTCACAGTCATGGTGGAAGGCGAAAAGTATGTCTTACATGGCGGCAGACAAGAGAGAATGAGAGTCAAGCAAAAGGGGTTTCCCCTTAAAAACCATCGGATCTGGTGAGACTTATTCACTACCATGAGAACAATATGGGAAAAATCAACCCCATGATTCAATTATCTCCCACTGGGTCCCTCCTCAACACGTGGGAATTATAGGAGCTACAATTCAAGATGAGATTTGGATGGGGACACAGTGAAACCATATCAGATAGTACTTTTTTGTTTTTCTTTTTCTTCCTTCTCTCTCCTGGTACCCATGGAATACTAGCTTCACTCTCTCCTCTCTTGGGTTCCTTCGGTGAGGAGGAAATGAAACCATTCCTTCCCACCTCAGGCAGAGCAGGAGCCCTCTCCACCTCCTCACCAGTCTCAGCCCCTCTCTGGATACAGACCAGCATCTGAACCCAACAAAGAGTTGGTGGGAGAAAGCCCCAGCATCCGAATCCTATCCCACCTCTTTTGCGTCTCTGAAAGGCACAAGAAAGGGTGGGCTATTCCACTTCCACCTCCAAGCATCTCCCTCTGCTTTCACTGTGATGAAGGCAATCTATTCTATTTGGGTAATTTTACTTTCCTAAGAAAGTGTTAGTGCAATGATTATTTAATTAGAATCCCAGAATTGATCAAAGCTGACCTCAAGGCCAAACGGTACCAGCCCTTCCATCTCTTGGGTGTTTAATATCTCCCCCAAGTGCAGAAGGAAAAAGGTATGAGTAGACCCAGTTACGGGCTGACTCCTAGGAATGAAATTAGGTCACTGGCCACAAGATTCTTGTTATTGGAACCAATTTGCATTTCCAGCAGGCAAGTTTTTAGACTAAAGTTTGAGGTTAAACATGGTCAGTTATTCAATTTCTTCTAACTTTGCCCCCTGCAGCATCTCCTCAGAACCCCAAGGGAGTTTTGTATGAAGAAAGAATGTGAGTTCCAAGGAGAAATGTGTCCACAAGGAAAGCTATGGGCAGGGACATGGACAAAGTTAGTCTTCCTTAAATAGAGGTGGGGAGTTATCTTAGTCAGCTTGGGCTGCCATACCAAAATACCATAGCCTGGGTGGCTTCAATATAGAAAATAATTTTGTCATCGTTCTGGAGGCTGTAAAGTCCAAGATCAAGGTGCAGCAGGATTCAGTTCTGGTGAGGGCTGTCTTGGCAACGGCTGCCTTTTTACTGTGTCCTCACATGGCAGAGAGAGCAAGTGCTCTGACTTCTCTTCCTCTTCTTTTAAGAACACTAATCCTGGCCAGGAAGTTTCAGTAGAAACTTCCAGAAAATAAGAATCATCCATTCATTGCTTATTTTTCTCTTCATCCTGTTTTTCTAATTCTGATTTTAAAAATTCAGGCAATGCGGCTGGGCGTGGTGGCTCACCTCTGTAGCCCCAGCACTTTGGAAGGCTGAGGCAGGCAGATCACTTGAGGTCAGGAGTTTGAGACTAGCCTAGCCAACACGGTGAAACCCTGTCTCTACTAAAACTACAAAAATTAGCCTAGTATGATGGCAGGTGCCTGTAATCCAAGCTACATGGAAGGCTGAGGCAGAAGAATTGCTTAAACCTGGGAGATGGAGGTTGCAGTGAGCTGGGATGGTGCCACTGCACTCCAGCCTGGGTGACAGAGCGAGACTCTGTCTCAAAAACATACAAAAAAAAGAACATGAATCTCTTCATGGAGCCCACTCTCATGACCCCATCTAAACCTAATTACCTCCCAAAGGCTCCACCTCCAAATACCTTCACACTGGGAGTTAGTACTTCAACATATGAATTTTGGAGGGACACAAACATTCAGTCCATAACAGAAAGGAAGGAAAGGAAGGGGAACATAATCGAAAAAGCAAAAATCTAGGCTGGGCATCATGGCTCATGCTTGTAATTCCAGCACTTTGGGAGGCTAGGCAGCAGGATCACTTGAGCCTAAGAGTTTGAGACAAGCCTGGGCAACATAGCACGACCCTGCCTCTACAAAAAATAAATAAATTAGCCAACTATGATGGTGCACAACTGTAGTCCCAGCTACTTGGGAGACTAAGGTGGAAGGATTGCTTGAGCCCAGAAACTCAAAGCTGAAGTAAGTCATGATCGTGCCAGTGTGCTATATCTTGAGTGACAGAGTGAGACCTTGAAAAAAAAAAATCGAGTGCATTTATTTTCTATGGCTGATGTAACAAAACGCAACAAACTAGGTGACTTAAACAACAGAAATTTATTGTCTCAGAGTTTTGGCAGCTACAAGTTCATGATCAAGGTGTAGGTAGTGTTGGTTCTTTCTGAGTCTGTAAGGAAGAATCTGTTCCATGTCTCTCTCCCAGCTTCTGATAGTGTCAGGCTTTCCTTGGCTTGTAGATAGCTTACTCCCCATGTCTTCCCATCATCTTCCATCTGTGTGTGTCTGCCTCTCCACCCATATTTCCATTTTGTATAAGGATACAAGTCACATTGGATTAAGACTCAGACTTATGACCTCATCTTAAGTCGACCATCTGCAGAGACTGTATTTTCAAATAAGGTCACATTCACAGGTACTGAGGGCTGAGATTTCAATATGTTTTTGAGGGGCACATTTCAACCTATAACATCTAATATGACAATCTTTGTCTTTTAATTAGATGTTTAGTCCATTTATATTTTTAAAAATTACCAATAAATTTGGGCTTAAATCTATACTGATTTTTTTTTTTTTTTTTTTTTTGTATTCTATATATTCCTTTTACCTGGCTTTTCTGCCTTCTTTTGGGTTACTTTTTATTATTTAATTTTTTCTTTCTCATTCATTGGCGGTCAAGCATTCTGTTTTCTGTTGTATTAACGGTTACTCCAAAAATTACAGCATGCTTACTTATTAGAGTTGTCTAAAGTTGACCATACTTTTGCTTCTTCCTAAATACTACAAGGACCGTAGTATACTTTAATTCCATTTATATTCTGCCCCCCCACACTTATATATTATTGTTGCCATACATTTTAATTTTTTCTTTTTTAGCCCATCCAGTCATCATTATTATTGTTCTACATAGTCATTTTCATTTAAATTCACCTAATTATTTACCACTTCTAAAAAAGTCTTTATTTTTGCATATCAGACCTTCCACCTGGATTTCTTTCATTTTGCCTGAAGTAAAATGAAAAGCAGCTCCTCTAATACAGGTCCTCTAATGATAAACTCTCAGTTTTCGTTGTTTGGAAGTATCTTTATTTTACCTTCACTTTTGAAAAAAAAAAAAACTACTTTTTTTTTTCTGGGTGTAGAAGTCTAGATTGTCAGTTATTCCCTTGAAGAACATAGAAGATATTATATTTCGCCAGGTGTGGTGGCTCATGCCTGTAATCCTAGCACTTTGGGAGGCCAACGCGGGCAGAACACTTGAGATTAGGCGTTCAAGACCAGCCTGGCCAACATGATGAATATGTAAATTCGCTTGGCATGGCGCCTGCCTGTAATCCAAGCTACTTGGGAGACTGAGGCAGGAGAAGCACTTGAACCCAGGAAGCGGTAGTTGCAGTAAGCCAAGATTGCACCACTGCACTCCAGCATGGTTGACAGAGCAAGACTCTGTCTAAAAAAAAAAAAAAAAAACCAAAGATATTATATTTATATTCTGGGTTCATTGTTGTAGAGAACTCAACTACTTTTCTAGTTTATTTGGGTGTTTCTTGAAAAGTAATCTGCATTTTTAATCTAATTTTAAGATTTTTCTCTCTGTCTTTGGTGTTTTATAATTTCACTTCATTGTGTTGACATGTGGAATTATATTTTATTCATCGTATTTAGGATTTGCTGAGCTTCCTGAATCTGTGTGTTGAAATCTTTCATCAGTTTTGGAAAATTCTCTGCTATTATCTCTTCAAATATAATCTCCTTTCCATTTTCCAAATTCTTTTCTTCTGAAACTCTAATGCTTCAAACTTCTCATATTCTCCGTGTCTTTTAACCTCTTTTCCATAGTTTTCATCTATTGGTTTCTGTGCTGCTTTCTGGGTAATTTCTTCTGACATATCTTCAAGCTCATTAATTTTCTCTTTTGCTATGTTTACAATGCTGTTAAGTCTATCCATTTACCCCTTAATTTTAGTTACTGTATTTCCCACTTCTAAAAATTCAATTTGCTTCTTTTTCAAATTTACTGTTTTTTAAATCATCTTTTATTCCCCAGATATATTTTCAAACTTGTTCTTTATATCTTTATACATAGTATCATAGTTGTTTTTATAATCTAAGTTCAATAATTGAAATACCTTAATATTTTGGGGGTTTTATTGTTGTGTGTTTTTATTGCTTATTCTTTCTTTAGTCATTTGCTTCCTTGTGTGCTTGGGTATTTTGGACTGTTATTCATCAACCTTGAAAAATTATTTTTGAGACTTCTTTGAAACCTTTCTCCAGAGATGATGTGTTTTCTTTTGCCTTTCCAGTCACCTGAGACACTGTCATATTGGGTAATTTTTTAACTAAATTCATAGCCTGAAGTTTTCTTGATCACCCAAGTTCTGTGAATTTGGGATGCAAATCTGTGTGAGATCTGGCTTCTGGTAATATCTTCTCAGAGATTCTGCAAATCCTCTCCCTCAGTGTCAAGGCAACTTTTCTTGTAGCCAGATAGGGGTAGGAGAAGATGGGACAAGTCTACAGCTGGCGTGCCCTTATCCTGAGGTTGTAGCTCTTAGGGTGAGCCCTGGGCTTCATAGCAATGCCCACGGTCCAGATTACACCTATATGTTGGCCTGGTTATTCTTTATATATGTCAGTTCCTCTACACTTTTAATCATATTTGCATTTATTTTTTATTTGTAGTAGTTTCAATTGATCCTAACAACCAGTTTTCCATCTTATCAGAAACAGGACTTCAAAGAATTTAGAATGCTACATTAACATTCCAAATATGGCACTAACACTGGTTTTGACACAAATTCTTTAATGTTTTCAAAAATAATCTAATGAAAGTTACACACACAACATTATGAGTTGGGAAAAGCTTAGAAACGAACAACTGTAACCCATTTAATGGCTTTGGAAGATGAAGCTTAGAGGAGCTGAGTGAGTTGCTCAGAGTCCCATGTGATTTGGCAGCAGAACCAGGACTAGAATGTCAGTTGTTATCTCTAAGACCTGTATTCTTGCCACTGCTCTGCAGTGCGGTGGCAACATGTAGTTGACTGAAATTATGTCCAGGAATTATGGATTATTTCCTTTTCTTCATGCCTCTCCCAAAGTTCTGCACAGAAATTTTACTGTGCCATTCTGAAGGTTTATTACTTTAGTATTAGAGAAGGAATGTTTTGAAACTTAGAGGCAAAGTCAGTATTATTGCCCAATAATAAGTCTAGTTAGTAAGTTAACCAAATCAGCAATAAGGAAATAAATGCTGATGTTTTATAACATAATAAAAATGTACTATTACAGCAAAGATTTTGTGAATAGATGTAGACATTTTCCTGGATGTTGTGCTTTCTGTCACCTGTCACTTCAGTTCCATCTCAAAGTACACCCTAAATCCAATCAATTCTTTCTACCTCCCTACTTCCACCCTAGTTTAGCCACCAGTGTCTCTCAGCTAGACAATGTGATACCTCCTTAGCAGTGTTCTTTTCTGCACTTTGCCTCCACTTCCCCATCCATTCTGCCTAACAGCAGCCTTATTTATGTATTTATTTATTTTGAGACAGGGTCTGGTTCTGTCTCCCAGGCTGGAGTGCAGTGGTGCAATCTCGGCTCACTGCAACCTCTGCCTCCCAGGCTCAAACCATCTTCCCACCTCCGCCTCCTAAGTAGCTGGGACTAAGGTGCATTCCACCACAGCTGGCCAGTTGTTTTTTTTCTTTCTTTTTTTTTGTATTTTTTGTAGAGACAGGGTTTTGCCATTTTGTCCAGACTGGTCTTGAATTCGTGAACTCAAGTGACCCTCTTGCTTCAGCCTCCTAGGATAACAGCACTCAGAGATTCTGATGTGAGCCACTGGGCCTAGCACCATATTTATTTTCACAAAATGAAAACTAGCTTATGTGTTTCCCTGCTTAAAATCCTGTAATTATTTCCATCACTCATAGAATAAAATCCAAACTTGTTATCCTGACTGTATTTGTTTCCTTAGGGCTGCTGTAACAAAGTACTACCAACTGGGTGGCTTAAAACATCCTTTCTGGAGGCTGGAAGACTGAAATCAGGCTGTCAGTAGGGCCATGCTCTCTCTCTGAAGACTCCAGGGGAGGGTCCTTTCTTGCCTCTTCCTAACTTCTAGTGGTTGCCAACAATCCTGCTGTTTCTTGGCTGTCAACACATTACTCCAATCTCTGCCTCTGTTGTCACATAGCATTCTCTCCAAACAGATGCCTGTATCAAGTTTTTTTCTTCTTATAAGCACACCAGTCATTGGGTTAAGACCAACCCTAATGCAGTATGCACTCATTTTAACTTGATTACGTCTGCAAAGACCCTATGTCTAAATAAAACCAATATTTGTAGGTACAGGGGATTAGAACGTAAACATATGTCTTTTTAGAGAGACACAATTCAATGCATAACACTAACTTAGAAAACTGCCATTATCTCATCCTAACCACCTAGCTTGACCTCACCTTGCACCATTCTGACGCTTGCCCACAGTTCCAACCACTCTGGTTTCTTGAAGAAGCAAAGCTTTAGAATGTTTGCACAAACTGTTCTGTCTGCCTGGAAAGCTTTCTCCAGTCACAACAGGCTAGTTCTAGCCACTCGGATCCTGACTTAAATGTCACCCCTTTATAGGCCTACCCTGGTCACGTAGTTGCTGTCATCGAGAACAAGAAGTTTATCTTCCCCATTCATAGCTGAATCTTCAGCACCTAGAACAGTTCCTGGCACATAGTAGGTGCTCAAGAAGTTTTTGTTGAATACGTGTCTGTCTGATTGAATGAATTATTGTTTTTCCTTTTTAGATTTGGCTTAAATGATGCCACTTGGAAAGGATAGTTATTACATAAGCAACACTTAGGAACCATTTCAAGATGGAAACATGATTTGCAGAGGGGATCATCTGCGAGGTGTGAGGAAAAAGGGTGGTTTTGCAGAGATTTCTGAAGATGTGACCCCAAGAGATAAGCACGGAAAATGGAGATGGGTTCCAGGAAAGATGGGCAGTTTCCTCCTCCTGCCATCACTGCATGAACAAGAAACCTGGGCCTTATTTGCATTTCTGGAATTTCTAAAAGTAACAATAATAATACTAACACCAATCATGACAATTAACATTTATTGAGTTCTCACTTTGCATTATGTAAACTTCTGCATTTAATTCTTACTACATCCCTGTGTGAGGGCTATTATCTTTACAGATGAGGAAAGGCAGGCCCTGAGTGCCTAAGTACTGAGCGTCAGAGTCAGCAAGAGGCCACGCTGGACATTCAATCCAGATGCAAAGCTGGCATCCCTTTGCATGTGCCCTAAACACATTTTAAAATTTTGCTTTGTTGGCTTACCCTCTGCGAATGTGCCAGCAGCCTCTATACATGCTCATCCTTCCTCAGCCACACTCTCCATCCTCAGATTATCCACCTCTTGCTGCCAGTCTGTCAAACAATGTTTAGCTAGCATTTCTGTTACTGCCAAAGCCAGAGGTTTCTAGAAAAATCCTTGAGTTTTACATCAACCGACCCTCTCCCCTTTAGTGTCCTCTTGGCCGCACATCTCAGTTTCCCCCCAAATCCCCTCCCAATTCTTTCCAGTGGTGTTCTAGCAAATGTCTTAGAGAAGGTCCTCCCTTAAATGACAGCTGGAGTCAGAAATTCCCCAGGCCCATATTTTGGTTCTATAAATGGAGAAGAAAGATGAGCTGATTCCAGGTTCCTCAGTCCCTCTGGTGGAGACTCCAGGTGGTAGGGACACTTTGCCCTGTCGCTTTGTCCCAGCAGTATTCTCTAATGAGGCAAAGCACAGACCCTGCCTTGGATGAGGGGTCACCACACCTGCTGGGTTGAGGTTTTGAATCTCACATAAATGTGGCAACTGTACTTGCACTTGGGCAGGGATGTTGGCTTTGAAGGCCCAGGATTAGCTCCTGTATGTCAGAGCATGGCGTTCTGCGCTGTAAGCTCCTTCCAGTTCTTGCTGCCAGGAAGAGGCCTCTCTTCTCTCCTCCTCTCCATTTACCCAGTTTACTCTGCCACATCCTGTTTTTAATATTTTGAAAACAAACACTATTTTAGAATAGTTTTCAGTTTACAGAAGTGTTGCAGAGATAAAACAGAGAATTCTCACGTACCCCGCACCTGGTTTCCCCCCACTGTTAACATCTCATATTACTGTGGTATGTTTGTCACAACTAGTGAACCCGTCATAATACTTCATTATTAAATAAAGTCAATATTTTACTCTGACTTAATTAGCTTTTCCCTATTCTATTCTATTCCAGGATCCCGTCCAATATACTATATAACATTTAGTTGTCATGTTTCCTTAAGGTCCTCTGGGCTGGGAAAGTTGCTCAGAATTTCCTTTTGTGATGACTTTGGCAGTTTTGAGGAGTACTGGTTGGGTATTTTGTAAAACGCTTTGCAATTTCGGTTTGTCTCATGTTTTTCTCATGATTAGACTAGGGTTAGGGGGCTTGGGGAAGAAGATGCCAGAGGTGACGTGGCATTTTCATCATATCGTGAGAGTACATGCTAGTGACATGACTTATCACTGATGATGTTGACCTCAATCATATGGTTGAAGTCTTATTTATCAAGTTTCTCCATTGTAAAGTTACATTCCCCCTCCATTTCCATACTGTACTCTTTGGAAGTACTCACTGTGCACAGCCCATTCGTAAGGAGTAGGGAGTTATGTTTCACCTACTTGAGGGTGGGATGTCTACATAAATTTGAAATTTTTATGCCTGTGAGAGTTGTTTGTTCTTTCTCTTTTATTTACTGAGTCAACCACCTATTTATGTCTGTGTGGATTCATGAATATTTATTTTATACTTTGAGTTATAATCCATTACTGCATTATTTATTTGTTGTTCCTCTTGGTCCGAATTTGGCCATTGGGAGCTCTTTCAGTTGGCACCTGTGTCCCTGTAACCAATCCCCACCATTGTGTGTGTTTTGTTTGCTTAGTATTGTCTTACTTTCCGGCATTACAAGATGATCTAGGCTCCCCTTGCATATTCCCTACCCTAGTCCTAAAATCAGCCATGTCTGCAAGGAGTTTTTGTTCCTTATATTAAAGAATGGTGTTAGAAACCACTGTATCAGCACTCTGTTTTATTTTGTTCATTTAAAAAACAAAATAGACAGCATTTTTTTAGAAACCTAAGGCAACAACAACAAAGACAAATGCCCTGCCAGAGAAGAGGTTGGATAGGTTGCAACAGACAGGGAGCCCCCCATGCCACTGGGGAGAGGTTTGTGCTGATGGACTGGGCCCCTCATCACACCACAGCAATGTTTCTAGCCAGTGGGCTCATATCTGTGCTCTCCTATTTCAGGACTTTTCTAAAATCATGGGTGACTCCCTTTTCTACACTAGGCTACTTTTTATTCTTTATATTAAGCAACGAGATTGAAATTTCTGAATGCTAAGTCAAAAGGGTATTTCTACTAGTGATTTATTATCTAGCAAAGGATATTTTTAAAAATCCATATACTACCCATAGTTGCTTGTGACTTTTTCTTTCATTCAAAAGGTCTAGCAGTTGTTTTACGGATTGGATGAATACAGAAGGTTTCCTTGCAATTAGGCGATTTAATCTAATCCCTGTAATTTCACTTGGGCGGAAATGGACAGAAATAACAGCCAATTATAATTCCATTACTTCATTTGAGGTGGGTTCAATGAACAGATTCCTCTCTAGTAACTTTTGTTTTGTTTTTTTTGAGACAGGGTCTGTCTCTGTTGCCCAGGCTGGAGGGTAGTGGCATGATCATAGATCACTGCAGCCTTGATCTCCTGGGTTCAAGCAATCCTCCTGCCTCAGCCTCCCGAATAGCTGTAACAACAGGCACATGCCACCATGCCTGGCTAATTTTTTTAATTTTTAGTATAAACGAGTTCTCTCTATGTTGCCCAGCCTTTTCTCCAGAGCTCAAGCAATCCTCCCGTCTTGGCCTCCCAAAGTGCTGGGATTGCAGGTGTGAGCCAATACGCCTGGCCTCTGATAAATATTAGAATGGTGAGAAAACATTAGATGTTAAAGTCATTAGGAAGTTTATATGAACAGTAAACAGTGTCTGGATACTTACATTTTAGTCATCATCATCATCATCGTCATTTTTCTAGGGAAGAGTCACAAGTATCTTTGTGTGATTTGCTTAAAGACCATAGAGGAAAAAATAATTTGCCAATTCCATTTTTCCCCAGTGAGCATTATTATCTCTGTGTTGGGAGTTAAGGGCTTTAAGCTTGTGAAGGAGGAGTTAGCCAGGATTATCCCAGAAGTCACTGCCTGAAGTCCTCAGGAACTCTGTCACCACCAGCCTCTCCATCACAAGATATGGAAAGCGGGATATCATTCCTGGAAAAGCAGTCAGGGGACCCTTGGTGCATGGCCTCCATAGATAGGCATGATGGCCACCACCCTCATGACACTTGGCAGATGAGGAAGTCACACCAAAGTCAGAGTCACTGAGTCAAAGCAGGTTTATGATCTCCCATTCCCATGACTGAGGTTTCTTTTAAATTATGTTTATAATATTTAGCAGTGTATTCCTACAGGATATGTCCTTTAATTTTGAAATGTCACACTCAGAATAAGATGAAATCTCTATTGTTAATTATAGTTTCTGATTAATATAGAGGTTCCCTTGAGAGCCTCAAATTCAGCACCCATTTAGCACTGTGCAGCCAATGTGCTTGCTGTTGACTGATCTCATATCACATTCATTTCTGCACATCCCAGTGCCCACTCAATGCTACTCAGCAGCCATGCTCCACTCCCCAGCCCTCCTACTCTCCCAGTTCATGACCACACCCACCTCCTCTGTCCTCCCACTCAGCTTCCATATCTCGGGGAAATTGGAAGCCATGGGAAGAAACCTTCGGCAAGCTCCCACCTCCGCATCCACCCACCCCAGCATTCAAACCTCTATATTCTGTCTTCCTTCTTGTTGCAATAGATGGAAAGTATGTGTTTCTTCTTAGGCCACAACCTCCCTCATGCACTCCTAGCCTCTCACCTACTCAAAGCCCTTTCATGCTAGCAGTTCTCCACACAATCTTCTGTACAATCAACTTTTCTCTCTCTACTGGATTATTTTAATCAGCATTAAAACACTATTTTTTCTCCCATCTCAAAAACAAAAAACAAAGAATCCTTAAAATTAATTTTTAAAATTTTGCTAAAAAATACGTAAAATTTACCATTATTTCTAAAATTTACCATTATTGAGTTTGCCATAAAACTCAATAGTGTTAAGTTTATTCACATTGTTGTGCAATCAATCTCCAGAACATTTTCATCTTGCAAAATTAAAACTACCCACTAAGCAGTAACTCCCCATTCCCACCTTCCCCCAGTTCCTGGCAACTACCATTCTACTTTCTGTCTCTATGCATTTGACTTTTGGCTATTGTAAATACTGTTGCCATGAACGTGGATGTGAAATATCTCTTGGAGACTCTATTTTCAATTTTGGGGGGTATATACTCAGAAATGGAATTGCTGGGTCATATGGTAATTTTATTTCTAATTTTTTGAAAAACTGCCATACTCTTTTCCACAGTGGCAGCACCATTTTACATTTCCACCAGCAGTGCACAAGGATTCCAGTTTCTCCACATCCCTGCCAACATTTACTATTTTCTGGGGGGTTTTCATTTTGTTATTTTTTGTTTTGTATTTTTTTTTTTTTGATAGTAGCTATCTTAATAGCTACCAGCAAGGTGGTATCTCACTGTGGGGCAAAAAAATCTTCTAATCCCACTTTGTTCCTTTGCTATGGCTAGTTCTCTGCTCCCTTTTTTGACAAAACTCTTTGAAAGCGTTGACTTTACTTACTGACCCCAGTGCCTCTCTTTCCGTTTTTCCAATCAGGAGCTACCCTATTTTAAAATGTCAACTCAAAGTATAACTCCTCAATTGCATTTCCCATGCCCTTTGCTTCTTTATTTTCACCATTGCCTCTTATCACCTCCTAACATACTATATTGTATACTTATTTATTCATTTATTGTCTCCCCGCCCTGCCAGCCATTAGAATGTCAGTTCCATGAGGGCAAAGATTTCTTCTTATTCCAGTTCAACCCACTGTGCCACCACCTTTCTTGTTAATAAATTGCTAAATCTAATGGCCACTCCTAGTCTTTCTTGTCTAATCAGAGCATTTAGCGTGGTTAACCACTATCTCCTCCTTGAAAGAACCTCTCCGTTCACTCCCATACTCCCACCCTCTCCCAGTTTTCTTTCTACCCCATTGGGTGCTTTTTCCTGATTTCTTTTGCTTGTTCCTTTCTCATTTCTCCAGGCTCTTTGTGTTGGAATCTTGCAGGGCTCAGTGTTTGGATCCTTCTCTTCTCCATCTACACTCACTTCTCTGATGATCTCTTGCATTATTATGGTCTGACATACCAACTCTATACTGATGATTCCCAAACATACGTCTTCATTTAGGCTTTCCCCCAGAACCCTATACTCTACCAGATGCAACTGTCTAGTAATATCTCCACTTGGACGTCTAGCAAGTATCTTAAACTCGACATGCCCAAAACTCACCCCTGATCTTCTCTAGCCCCCTCCACTCTATGCTCCTTCCCTTCAAAACAAACAACAACAACAAAAAATCTTACTCCACCTAGAGCCCTCCTGGTGTCAATGCTTGAAGTCATCTTTGACTTCCTTCTTTCTCTCATATACCACATTCAATGTGTTGGTAAATTTTGTTGGTTCCACCTTCAAAACATGTCCAGGATCTGTCTACTTCTCATCACCGCCACTGCTATTACCACAATCCAACCCACTGTCATCTCTCAGCTGCTGTAGGTTAGTGGTCCTCCCACTTTTGCTTCTTTCAGTCTTTTCTCAAGACCACACTCAGAAAGACTGTTGGCCGGGGGAGTGGCTCACACCTGTAATCCCAGCATTTTGGGGGGCCAAGGCGGGTGGATCATGAGGTCAGGAGTTCAAGATCAGCCTGGCCAACATGGTGAAAGCCTGTCTCTACTAAAAATACAAAAATTAGCTAGGTGTGGTGGCGGGCACCTGTAATCCCAGCTACTTGGGAGGCTGAGGCAGGAGAATCATTTGAACCTGGGAGGCAGAGGTTGTGGTGAGCTGAGATTGCGCCATTGCACTCCAGCCTGGGCAACAAAAGCGAAACTCCGTCTCAAAAAGGAAAGAAAGAAAGAAAGAAAGAAAGAAAGAAAGAAAGAAAGAAAGAAAGAAAGAAAGAAAGAAAGAAAGAAAGAGAGAAAGAGAGAAAGAGAGAAAGAGAGAAAGAGAGAAAGAGAGAAAGAGAGAAAGAGAGAAAGAGAGAAAGAGAGAAAGCTGCCTCAGAACCTTGGGGCTTGATATTGACATTGCCTGGAATATTCTTTCCCTAGACACTGTATGACTTGCTCCCTCACCTCCTTCAAATCTTGGCTGCAATTTCACCCAAGAAATGCCTCAACCACCTTATTTTAAAATGTCAGCCTAAAGTACAACTCAACTGCACTTCTCATGCCCCTTCTCTCCTTATTTTCATCATCAGCTTTTATTAACATCTAATCTACTATATCATTTACCCATTTATTCTGTTTATTGTCTGTCTCCCCTTTACAGAATATCAGTTCCATGAGGCCAAAGATTTTTGTACGCTTTGCTTCTGCTGTTTCCGTAGCAGCTGTAAGAGTGTTGGGCATGAAACAGGTTCTCAATATATATTTGTTGAATGAATAAATGAGTGAATATAGAATGACTGGGGAAGTAGCAGTTCAAATACTATTTCTCCATGACTATTATTAGTATTCTATCTTAAAAATCCAGGAAGAAAGTGAAGATATAGATGAGGACTGCACACATGTTAACAATAGGACATACAACCTTGCTACTCAAAGTGTGGTCCATGGACCAGCAGCATCAGTGATACCTGGGAGCTCATTAGAAATGCAGAATCTCCTGTCCCAGCCCAGAACTCCTGAATCAGAATCTGCATTTCAACAAGACCCTCTAGAAGGCTGATTGCAAAAATTGAAAAGCTTTGGTGTTGGGCAAGGGTCCCCAAACTTAACTGTGTATTAGAATCTCAACATCTTTAAACACTCCGGATGTGCGTGTCTCACTTCCAGAGACCGACTTAATTGGTCTGGAATGAGGTCTAGATATAGGTCAGAGGTGAAGACAGGGACATGACTGACTTTCTTCATTATTTTTGGGTAGAGAACTAAGATTAAAAGCTTGTCTCTGTACTAGTCTTGATATAAAGAGTAACTTGTTAATATGGATATCAACCAGTCGTCAACTATTCATCTTCCCCTTACTCCGTAAAAGCAAATTTCAACTCCTCCTTTGTGGTTTCAAGTGAAATCATCAAGGTGGCCGCTGCTCATTCTCATGTCCACATCCGGGCTAGTTTTGTCACTATGCTGCAGGAAATAAACACAGCAGTATCTCAGCCTCTTGGAGGAATGGCTCCTGCTCTCTTTTCCAGCAGGATCCAGTGATTTTTGTGAGCAGGGAGCTTGGGAGAGAGTGAAGAGAGCTTCAGGGTTGGTCTCTGGCTGGGTGGATACAGGGAAAGCCCTGTCCACAGGATTCTAGGGAACACAGGGGTGCAGGCTGGAAACTCTCCTATCCTGCATTCGCACTCAAAGAGTTCATGGATGCCAACTCTTTGCACCTCTGTGTGCTCCTGCACTCACTGCCTGACACTGTCATTTCCTGGGTGGCTCCTCTGTAAGGGTGGGATGAGAGGTAATCTCTGAGTGTGACCCCAAATATGAATCCTGAGCATAAACTTGAATCTGCAACTCAGGCCCCGAAGCTGCAGGATGGAAAGACATGAAAGCATAATCGAGCAGCAACGGTTAACTGCCGTCTAGGACAGAATCTGGAAGGTTGTAGAGAATACTGCCAGATTCTCATTGACCAAATGGGCTCTCTCTTCCAGATCAAGTCTCGGGTTCTCATGACTCCCTTAGCCCTCTCACCTCCACGGAGTACCCCAGAGCCTGACCTCAGCTCCATTCCTCAGGACGCAGCCACGGTCCCCAGCTTGGCGGCCCCACAGGCTCTCACAGGTAGGTCAGCAGAATGAACTCCAAGGCTGTGATGGTCTGTAGAGAACAGGGCAGCCACCATCTAATCGTTACTTTGTAGATTAAAGAGTTGTTGCTGAGATGCCTCAAATTAGGGATTTAGTGTGCTAGCCAGGCAGCAGACAGGATGACCAGAGTCCCTGAGAGCACCAGTTTACACATCCCACAGCTTGGATTATTTAAAACTTGGTTTTCAGTGCAGCTTGGGTGTAAGTGGTTGCTTTGGTTGGAGGGAGGTGGATGGCAGGGGGACACAGAGTGGCCAGATGTTTATTTTCAGAGCCAGGTTCCACTGATCCATTGCACTGATCTGAGCCTGCTCACCTTAAACAGGGCTCTGGTCCCTGTGTTTGCTCTTCCAGACTTCCTAAGGATCCCATTCTCCCTTAGTCTGACACACTACCCTCCAACCCAGTCAGGGTAGCAGGTATTCCAATCTCTGTCTCTGGTGGGGCATCCACCAACTGACAGTTTCATCATAATAGTAATGACAATCTGATGGTGTCTCTCTCACACACACACACACACATGCATGCACGCACACACACACGCACGCACACACACACGAAGAGAATTCCCCTATGTCACAACCCCAGCCCCTCTCCCATCCCATTTAAATCCCTTCAGTCGCTCCCGTTGCTTTTAGATGAAGCCCAGACTTGTCAATCTGGCCGACAAGGCCCTACAGGCTCCATCCTGTGGTTCACCCCACTGCTCTTCTCTCAGTCCCCAGGACTGGCCACAGGGTCTTAGCATATTCTCTCCCTCCATCTGGAGTGATCATCCCTTCGGGCCACCCTATTCCTCCCTTATATCTCAGATCAGGCATACTTTGTTCCAGAAAGTCCTCATAACTTTCCTGCCAGGGTCCCCCAGATGGGCTCTCCTAGCCCCTCCCCATGTTTCTCACAGCCACAGTTTCACATGGTCTCACATCAGCTCATGGGATGATCTGAATAGGCCAGCTTCCCCCACCAGGACATATGCTCTGTGAAGGCAAGGACTGCTTCATTTTGTTCAAGCCTTCTTTGTAGGGCGTAGCATAGTGCCTGCATGAAGGTCTTTTATTAGTTAGATTTTTCTTATCACCTGGGATGAGACCTGGACTCTACCAGAGTGTCTTCCAAAAGACCTGATCCAAATTCCTGTTGCATCACTGGCTACAGTGTTTGAGCAGTCATCTAACTTCTTTAAGCCTCAGTTTCTTCATTAGTAAAGCAGTAATAATACCACCCAACCCACATGCTTGTCTTGAGACTATAGTAGGTGCTCAAAAAAAAAAAAAAAAAACTATTTCTCCACCTTTGCTGTTACTACTTAGTCTTTCCAAAATGCCATTGGTCTCCTCTTAAAGTCCCTCTTCAACACTCCTTTGCACCAGTGGCCTCTAAGGTAAGATGCTTATGGGAGGATGATGGGGATTGAGAGGGCAGATACACAAGAGGAGTCATTAATGTATGGAAGACAATGTAACACCTACTATTCCTATTCATCTTATCTCATCCTTTTACAATTTCTATTTCTTGGATACGTTTTACAATGTATACAATGCTTATTAGACAATGCTGTAACATGTCATTGAAAGTGAAGGAAATAACTTTTGGGTCTTATTTCCAAGTTTTGGGTAGTTTTTTCTCAAGAGGTCGGCCAGGGCACCCTTCACCTATTAAGGAGTCTGACCTGATGTCTGGGACAATGAAAAATCTTTAAGCAAACAGTCCAAAGACAGGCTGACCAGTTTGGCAACTGTTACCAAATTACAGGTGGTATAGGTAGTTGGGGGTTGGAATTTATTCATTGTCATAGAATAGAATGAAGTTGAACTTGTATAAACTAGGTCTGAATCCCTCACCCAACAGACCGAGCTAATTTTACTGATGGTAACTAACTCTTTGGGCAATCTTCTCTGTACAAAATCTTTGGGCTAAAAAAGGATTTGTATTTCTTTTTCTCTTTAATTGCAAAATTCATAAAGACTCCACTTCATTTACTGAAGTCTATCATATATGAAAACCAGTTTTGTAGACATTCTAACATTTTTGTGTTTGTATGTAATATTATATAAACAACATTTATATAATATTATATTAAATAAATTAGATACTTTCCTGTAAAAAATTCACACCATACATTAATACAGTTAAGAATGTATATAACCTATAAATAAATAAACATGGTTTGGGACATGTGCCCCCCAATTTTTTATCAGTGGGGTTTATTACCCTAAAAGTGTAGAGACCATTGACTGGGTTCACCTAAATGGGTTGCTGAATGTTTATTTTCTCTGAGATTGTAACTAGCACTGTCTGTAGAGCTTTGTTCAATACATAGTCTCTGGAGTGATCAGTGTCATCTTGATTTTTTGGTTCGTAGACGGTTAACAAAGAAATGGCGAAAACTGTCTATAGCTTGACAGCTCCTTTGGAGGAGGTAGAGGAGGTTTTGTATGTGTACTTTCCCAGCATGGAAATACCTGTATACACACGGTCCGTGTGGGCCACCATAATGGTCTTTAATTCAGATTTCAGTAGATCAGAGTGGACCCACCTATCCAACTGTTTTCAACCAAGAATGTCCCCGAGTTCAGGCCCTACCACTTGGGGTGTCTAACTCTTTTGCCTCTTTTACTTCTTAAGTTGGGAAGAATCCACCCCACTTTTGCCCTTTCCAGCTTTCCCAAGGCCAGGGCCAAAGGGGCATGGCTGAGGCATCCCCCGTGTACACAGAGGCCTCCAGCTGGCCTGATGCGGGCCTGATGCCGAGGGCTTTGTGGCCTCTGTCTCCGCAGTCTGCCTCTACATCAACAAACAGGCCAATGCGGGGCCCTACCTGGAGAGGAGGAAGGTGCAGCAGCTCCCGGAGCATTTCGGGCCTGAGCGGCCATCGGCGGTGCTGCAGCAGGCCGTCCAAGCCTGCATCGACTGCGCCCACCAGCAGAAGTTGGTCTTCTCCCTGGTCAAGCAGGGCTACGGTGGAGAGATGGTGTCAGGTAAGGCCTGGGTTAGGTTGCACGAGGAGGCCATGGATGTCTTTCTGCAGAGGAAGCAGCCATACTCAGGCCTGGGGACAGCGGGTGTGGCCAGGGTCTGTCCTACCTCTGCTGGGCTCCTGGGGCCTTTATGAGCCTGTGAGCTGAAAGCCTCTCTCAGGGCTCAAGGAGAGGATGAGTCCACGCCTGGGTAAGAAGACTGGATTTCTGATCCTCATCTTGGCTCTTCTCCTTCTCCCACTTCCCACTTCCAACCCTTTGTGGGTTTTTTTGTTTGGTTTTGTTTTGTTTTTCTCCACTTCAAAATATTTTTTGCTCCACTTCCAAATATATCCAGAGTCCAACCACCTTTCACCACCCACAGCAAACCTCTCTGGTTCTTTAAAAATCTAAGTCAGATCATGCCCCTCCTCTGCCCTAAAGCCTCCAATGTCTCCCATGTCACTCCAAGTAAAAGCCCAAGTCCTTACAAAATCCCGCAGGGCCTGTGTGACCTGGCCCTGGCTACCTCTTTAATCTCTTGGTTATTTCTCTCTTGTTCCCCATTCTGTTCTGGCCGAGATGACCTCACGGATGTCCTTTAGGTTCTACTCAAATGCCACTGTATCAAAGAATCCTTTTCTGACCCCTTGTCTAATGTATCAGCCCTTGTCACTCTCCGTTTGCTTATTTATTTATTTATTTATTTATTTATTTTGAGACAGGGTCTCACTCTGTCGCCTAGGCTAGAGTGCGGTGGCACTATCACGGCTCACTGCAGCCTCGATCTTCTGAGCTCAAGCAATCTCCTGACCTCAGTCCTGCAAGTGACTGGGACTACAGGAGCATGCCACCAAGTCTGGCTAATTTTTTACAATTTTTTGTAGAGATGAAGGCCTCACTATGTTACCTAGGCTGGTCTTGAACTCCTGAGCTCATGCGATCCACCTGCCTCCCAAATGCTGGCATTACAGGCATGAGACATCACACCTGGCCTCTTTGTACTTCTGTACTCTGCTCCATTCCTTTTTCATAGCACTTACCACCGTGCAGGGCAGTGGGGAAACATCATGGTTTCAACTCCATCTCAGGGCATGTCTTGTTATTCAAGATCCTTCAGAGTCAGAGAAATCCCTTCTTCCATGGTCACAGCCCTCCTCCAGTTTTATCCCCTGATGTGATGTGATAGAAAGGGTACTTCACCTCTGTGGTCCCAAAGAACCCATAACCCTAGTCTAATCATGAGAAAAACAGACAAATCTGAACGGAGGGACATTTTACCCTGAGCAGTACTCTTCAAAGCTGTTAGAGTGATGAAAAACAAGGCAAGACTAAGAAACAGTCAGATCAAGGAGACGAAGAAGACGTGACAACTAAATGCATGTGATCTCCTGGGTGGGATCACGACCAGAAACAGGACATTGTGAACAAACGGGTGAAATCCAAATACAGCCTGCTTAGCAACAAAACAAAACTGAACAAACGAAAAATCCTCACCAGGGCCAATTGACTTGAGGTTTTCTCCAGTGCCCGGCTCTAAGCTGCCTTCTCTCTGATTTTCCAGTCTCAGCTTCCTTTGATGGCAAACAGCACCTGCGGAGCCTGCCTGTGGTGAACAGCGTCGGCTATGTCCTCCGCTTCCTTGCCAAGCTGTGCCGAAGCCTCCTGTGCGACGACCTCTTCAGCCACCAGCCCTTCCCCAGGGGCTGCAGTGCCTCTGAGAAAGTTCAGGAGAAAGAGGAAGGGAGGATGGAATCAGGTAGGCCTCGTCCTGCTTACCCCACCTGCAGGGACACCGCCCTGTCCCAGGTGTCTCTGCTCTTCCACTACGGAGGTAGCCATTGTAGCTCCTGGGAATTCTGCCACTGGAGCCCTATGGGCTGCCTGTCTGGGTGCCTGGGAAGTATTTGAAGCTGGCTGGGACAAAGGGGTGCCTGGACAGTCCCCACCCTAGGCTGCAGAGGGAAGTGGTCCCTCCAGCTATGAAGAGCTGACATTATAACTTTTAGGTCTATGTTATTAGAATTTAGACAATGAGACCACATCACAACATATATAACAAATAAGTTTCTTCACTCTCCTCTAATTGAAACTCTGGGCATTTGTCATTTTTGAGTAGTTGCAGGACTACAAAACTAAGGAACTCATTCCAAAGAAACTAGGGCTGTAGAACTGATGATGTTGGTCCTGCCTGGGAGTCTCAGATGCCTAGCCATATGAATTAAAGGTGCAACAAAGTGTCTATTATTGCAGGGATTTGACTGGGCCATATATTAAATATGTCTTCTGGCAAAGGTTAGTGTTCCTTTCTCATCACAAGATAGAAAGTGGCCTAGGGGTTGAGCACCTGTTTGTACCATTAGCCACAGAGTAGCTCAGGATGGAAAAGTGGCCCTTGGGGAGGGCAGCAAGGCCACATGGGCATACATAATGCAGTGTTGTCTACCCAAGGGGCTAGATACCAATAAGGAGTGCTCCTTCTCCACTGAGCAGTCCTGAGTTATAGGTCTGCAAAGAATCTCAGGGATGGGTAGAAATGTTGCCTTTATTCTTTCTCCGAACACAGAGTTGTTGGTATATGAAAAGCACACAGGCAGTACAACTGGAATCCAGTTATTATGTTAGTCTGTAAACATTTGGTGAACCCTCTTCTGTTCCAAGCACTGTGTGAGACCCTGCCTTGGATGAGTCAAATGCATGAGCTTAGGAAAGTTTTTGAGAAATAGGGTAACTGTTACAAATAATAAAAACCAGATACATCTGCAGGTATGTGCTCACAGACAGGTTTAGCACATTCAACAAAAGGATACTTATCATAAGAGAAGCTATGTCTCCAACTCAAGGGGACAGCAGGGAAGGATAAATTTAGATTCTCAGCATAGCTTTTCTTGGATACTATCAAAATCTTTCCTACAATTTTGCTTTTATCTCTCTGAGTCCTGGGAAACAGGAAGAAATTTGGCCTTTACAAAGGAAGGCACCTAATTAAATATGGTTGGTGTGAGCAGATGCTATTTACTTTTATGTTTTTCTTGATGTCACTATATATGTGAGCTTGGAGAAGTCTCATCTCTCTCTGGGCCTAGGTTTCCTATTGGTAAATGAGAGGTTAGAGTTGCTGATACAGAATGTTCTTCTGGTTCCGACAGTCTATGAATCTGGCCTTGCCTGTAAACCCTAGTTGACTCACAAACATATTCTTAAGCTATTTATCTTCTAGTGAGTGTTGCAATGAGAAAAGCAGAATCGTGTGATTTCACTTCTCAGATGCTTGCCTCATTGTTACATGGAACACACAATGACCTATGGGACATCATCATAAAGCAACATAACCCATGTCTCCCATTGTCCTCTAAGCGTATCCTGTGGGACTCGTTCTTCCCCGACTACGGATGAAATTCAGGACAAATATTGGCTTTTCTGGCTCCTTTCAGGTTACAAAATGTTCTCTAGTCAATAATTGATATGTCCAGGTCAGGGTGATAATTGAACTTTATTCTTAGTGAATCTATTATAGGTTTTTACATGTGGTTGCCATGCAGCTTATAAAAAATACGCTACAGATATAAAAAGTTATTTTAAAGAAATTACAACTTATTTTAGATCACACAGACAAGAATAGAAACGAGGAAGAAATGAAAAAACAATCCTGCCGTTTAACTCCATCCCCCCCTACATTTTGACTTTTAATTGCCTCTATTTATATGTTTTGATATTACCTATCTCCTAAGAGATTGTTCTAGCTATTATCGCTTTTAATAGCTTTGTCTTTTGGGCTTCATACTAGCTTTATAAGTGGATTATACACAGCAATTACAGTATTAGAGTGTTCTGGGTTTGTCCGTGTACATAATGGTACCAACAGGCTTAGTACCTGTAGTGTTTTTTTCTTTCACATTGAAAAACTCCCTTTAGCATTTCTTGTAAGATGCCTATGATGGTGGTGAATTCTCTCTGCTTTTGTTTGTCTGGGAGAAACTTTATTTACCCTTCATATTTGAAGGATAACTGCTTGATACAATACTGTTGGATAACAGTTTTTTTTTCTTTTAGTACATTGAAAACGCTGTTCCGTTCCCTCCTGGCCTATATGGTTTCCATTGAGAAGTCTGTTGCCAGATGAATTGGGGTTCCTTCAAATGTCATTTGCTTCTTTTTTGTTGCTGCTTTTAGGATTCTCTCTTTGTCCTTGGCCTTTGAGAGTTTGATGATTATAATATATGCCTTGGGGTAGTTTTATTTGTTAGAATCTGTTTGGTGTTCTCTGCCCTTCCTATATATGGATAATTTAGATCCTTCTCATGTTTTGGAAAGTTTTCTGTTATTATTTATTTGAGTGAGCTCCCTACCCCTTGTTCTTGCTCGACTCCCTCTTGAACACTAATAATTCTTAGATTTTGTCTTTTGAGGTAATTTTGTGTATCCTGTAAGTGATCTTCATTGATTCTCATCCCTTTTCCTTTTTTCTCTTTTGACCGTATTTCCAAATAATCTATCTTCGAGGTCACTAATTATTTCCTTTGCTTGATCTACTTCACTATTGAGAGTCTCTAATTTAGTTCAGCAAATGTATTTCTTAGTTGGAAGATTTCTGTTTGATTTTTGTAATTATTTCAATCTCTTTGTTAAATTTCTCTGATATATTTCTGAATTGCTTTTCTGTGTTATCTTGGAGATCAGTGAGTTTCCTTAAAACTACTACTTTGAATTCTTGGTCAGAGAGCTCACATATTACCATCTTATTAGGGTCAGTTTCTGGTCCCTTGCCTTGCCCATTTGGGGAGATCATGGTTTCCTGTTGGCCGTTGTTTCTTGTGACCCCATCTCTCGACCTGACACCAGGACCCAATGAAAACTCTTCTCTAGCTGGTCATTTACAATTCTTTCCACAGTCCAAGGCCTCTGGGGGTAAATCTCTAGATTCAGCTGAAGCCCTCTCGCGCCTCCAGACTGTCCTGTGAAAAAGGATATGTCTATGTCTTTGCATAGAAGGAATATTTATTTCAGTCTTCTCTGACTTATTTGGCTTTTATTGGATATATTTGTTTATAGGTTCTTTACTGCTACGTCACTGTCTTTCGTTTTTTGGCTCTACATGGCACCTTAAAAGCATTAGTGAATGATGGAAAATTTCCAGAAGACAGTTAATCAGATGATAACAAGATGCAAAGCCATGACAGCTAAGGAATTATGGAAGGAACTGGGATGTTTTTGGAAGAAAAAAAGAGAAGATTTGGGAAAGATATGATTTTATGTTCCATGTATGACAGCAGGTCAGGTGGCTTTGCTCTCTGTGGTCCTGAAGAACAGAACTGAGACTAAATAAGGTCTTGTCCCTCAAACTCTGGTCAGGGGCATTGCTGTCACCCACCAAAGGCAAAAAACTCAGTGGCCCTCCAAGACTTTCAAACAACAGATCCCCAGGTGTTTTGAAGACACATTAGAGAAGCATAGATTTAAGGAACACTCTCCCAGGTAGAGAACTTGGCAGTTAAATAAGCAGATGGAACTCTCGGAAGATAGTTCCCTCGGGAGTCAGGTGAAGTTGACATTGTAAAGAGATTTGAAATGTCAAAGACACTCAGAACTTGAAGGGGCTGCTTGGGAGGTAGGTGATAATGATCTCCCCATTGTTGGTGACAAATATGTGTGACTTGTTAGGGTCATTAGTGGGAATGTTGGCCACCCAGAGGAGTAGGAGCAAGATGTCCTCCCTGGTCCCTTACAGGCTGACAGTTCCAGGCTGGAGGTGGCAGAGAACAGCCCTGTACAGCAGGAGGGCAGGTTACCCTCAAAGCATTAGCAAGGGCCTCCCAGAGGTGAAGGTATGGACACCAGGACAAAGTGGCTGTATTAGAAGCAAGACCTCTTCCCCTGAAGAAGAGGGAGGGCTTCTTCCACACCTCTTCCTCAGACCTTTGAAATATAAACTCTCACTTCTTTTTTTTTTGGGGGGGGGGGATGGTGTCTGGCTCTGTTGCCCAGGCTGGAGTGCAGTGGTGTGAACTCGGTTCACTGCAATCTCCACTTCCCGGGTTTGAGCAATTCTCCAGCCTCAGCCTCCGAAGTAGCTGGGATTACAGGTGTGCGCCACCACACCTGGCTAATTTTTGTATTTTTAGTAGAGACGGGATTTCAACATGTTGCCCAGGCTGGTCTCGACCTCCTCGGCCTCCCGAAGTTATAAACTCCCTTTTCAAATGATCTTTTTCCTGTGCTTAGGGAAAATCAGCCTTCAGGCTTCCCCGCTGCCTGAATTCAGGCTGGAGGTTAGAGTTCTTGGCTTGAGACCAGGAACTGAGTTATTTCCTTCCAATTCTATTAGCTGACATCTGAATGTGGTTTGTGCTTGAGGAAGTAACACAGCTCCCTGGGCGCTTTAGGAGAATGGAGGCAGAAAGATGGATTTGATAACATTGATCTCTCTGTCAGAAGTCATGAGATGACCATGGGGAAAATGTTATCTTGCCTTTGAGTGTTAAAATTTAAAAAGACCCGAGTATAAATATGCTTTAGCCAGTGCTTCTCAAACTTTAATGTGCAGAGACCACCTGAGCATGTTGCTAAAATTCAGATTTTGATTCAGTAAAGTTGGGGTGGGCCCTGAAAGCCTGCATTTCTTTTTTGAAAAAAAATTAATTAAGCTAAATTCAATTTTGTATTTGTACAAGTTTGTGGGGTACAAATGTAATTTTGTTACATGCATAGATTGCACAGTGCTGAAGGTAGGGCTTTTAGGGCACCCGTCACCCAAATAATGTACATTGTACCCATTACATAACTCTCCTCTTCCCTCCCACCTGCTCACCATTACAAGACTGCATTGTCTATCATTCCACAAGACAGTCTGCCTTTTGACAGGTGCCCAAGTGGTACTGGTGCTGCTGATACTGGTGCAGCTGATAGGGCGGGGACCACACTCAGAGTGATAGAGTGTGGGTGAGCTGGCAGAGCCCTGCTCACACAGAGAAACTTATTCCAAGTTTTCAGTACAGTAAGTCTGTCTGTGCTAAGATGGTTCTTCTCTCCTACAAGTGTTGCCCCTGAAGATGATCCAGTGTCCAGTGGAGGTGTTTCGTGGGCTGGAAAGGAAGAGAAGGGCATGAAGAGCAGAGTGGTTGGATTGAGGTGGCACTTGTATAAATCCAGAGGAGAAAGACAAGGCTTGCATATCTGGGGAAGAGGGTGAAAGATAGGAAAGAATGATGACAAATTAACAAACAAATTTCTCCCCATGGCCAGCAAGCACTGAAGCATGGTCTCTGGTGCCCTTTCAACCTTCCCCAACCCCAAGAAGATGTCCCTCTGTTCTCCCCAGATCCTTATTTCCACGTCCACAATGGCATTTGATTCTGCTTTATATTGCAGGACTCTGCGTCCAGATCTCATTTTCCTGCTAGATAGGCCTGGGGGTCCCCAGCAGAGCCTGAAACACAGCAAATATGCAGTAAATACCTACTGACTTGAATTCTATGCAACACGATAGAACAAATTGTCTGCTTACCAAGAGTAGGAGATCTTTGGAAACCACAAATGTGAGAGTTGAACTCTTCTGCAAGATCTAATTTAGTAGCTGGTTTCCTGCCTTTTGAAGGTTTAGCATAATGGGGACAGATTGTTTACTTTTGTTGAGTAGCTTCTTTCATATACAGATGGCAGGGGGTGGAAGATGAGAACGGACATTTATTCTTGAGGTTTACTGTTTCCTTCCTTGGCTGGTGGTCTTTGAGCAGGCACCAGAACACCCTCCCAGTAATAGTCACTCACAGTGTTCCGTTACGGCTGAACCTATACACTCAGCATTGAGAAATCAAACCTGCTTCCTTGCCCAACCACACATTTATCTAATAGAATAACATTACAGAGAATATAGAGAATGTCTATCTTTATGAAAGATCATTTATTTTTAAAAGGGAACAGGGTTCATCAAGAGGCACGAGTTTCATTACATGGACCCATCCATTTCGTCAGTTGGCAGATAGTACCGAGCTCCCCTGTTTGTAATGCAGTGAGGTACACAGGGCCCAGGTCACTTGTTCAGAGCCACACACACAGCAAGATAGCAGCAGAGAGGAAACTGAGAGCAGGTCTTCTCATCCCCGGCCCTTTGCTTTTCCTCTCCAGTCCTGCTGTCCATAAGACCTGTTATCCAGCACTGGCTGGGTGGGGTGTGCGTCCCTGTTTCTCAGCTCAGAGGGCGGACTGCACACAATAGATGTCCACAAGGGGCTTGTGGTACACCTGTGTTTCTTCTAGCAAAGATGTGAAAGAACAGAACAAACCCCAGCCCTCATTTAGCAAAATCAAGGAGGAAACTACACTCTAGGAAGATCAATTCTCTTCTCCTCCTGGGTTTCCTGCCTTTCCCACTCGGGATGTTTTCCTCATGTCCTTGTGCTCTGGCTACATCGGGGCTGGATGACAACCACGGGGCAGGCAGAGCCCATCATTCCAGCTGCCTGGAGAATTTCCTCAGTTTTACAAAACCCACACGAGTAGCCTACTCCACCAGACAGTGTCGGAGTTTGATCTGTTGTTTGAATTAGTATGTGGAATGATGGTAGAAAAAGAAAAGAAAGGGGGAGTTCTTGATTCGTGGGTAAAGAGTTTCAGTTTTACAAGACGAGTTATGGAGATAGATGCTGGTGATGGTTATGCAACATTTTGAATGTATTTAATATCACTGAGCTATATGCTTAGAAATGGTAAAGATGGTAATTTTCTTTTTTTTTTTTTTTTTTGAGACAAGGTTTCATTCTGTCACCTAGGCTAGTGTACAGTGGCATGATCTCAGCTCACTGCAACCTCCACCTCTAGGGTTCACGTGATTCTCCTGCCTTAGCCTCCCAAGTAGCTGGGATTACAGGTGCCCACCACCACGCCTGGCTAATTTTTGTATTTTTAGTAGAGACGGGGTTTTGCCATGTTGGCCAGGCTGGTCTCGAACTCCTCAGCTCAAGCAATTCACCTGCCTCAGCCTCTCAAAGTGCTGGGATTACAGGAGTGAGCCACTGTGTCCAGCCAAGATTTTATGTGATATGTATTTTACCACAATAAAAAAAATGAAGAAAAAAAAAAAACAGAGCTGGAATCCCCCCTCCCACAAAAACAGAAAGAAAAGAAAGGAATGAAGGGAGGTGAGTTCCTGCAGATGCCTTTGCACCTGCTTGTGTCCCAGTGCAGGCCACATGACTGGAGCATTGTGGAGCTGTGTTTGCTCTGTCACAACCAAGGGCCACATGAACAAATGAGTTCTCTCATTCTCAAGCTGAGCATTAGAAAGGGGGTCATTTGGAAGGAGAATAAACTATTGACAAGCTCTGGTCTTAAGAATACTTGCAGAACGTTTTGATGAAAAGGTTGAAAAAGAGTGTTGAGGCCAAGTGCAGTGGCTCATGCCTGTAATCCCAGCACTTTGGGAGGCCGAGGTGGGCGGATTGCTTGAGGCCAGGAGTTCAAGACCAGCCTGGCCAACATGGTGAAACCCTGTCTCTACTAAAAACACAAAACTTAGCCAGGTGTGGTGGCGGATGCCTGTAATCCCAGCTACTCAGGAGTCTGAGGCAGGAGAACCACTTGAACCCAGGAGGTGGAGGTTGCAGTGAGCCAAGATCGTGCCACTGTACTCTAGCCTAGGTGACAGAGCATGATTCCTTCTCAAAAACAACAACAACAACAAAAAACTAAAAAGCGTCCACAAGTTTTGTAGAAAATACAAAAGCCTTCATATTTTTCCTGACACTTAGGGCCACAGAGGCCAAGCTAGAACCCTAACACCATGGAATAAGGAGTGTTCTCCAGGGCAGGATTCCTCATCCTAATTCTCCCTGTGTGCCTATGTAAGTTCATTTAGGAAAAACTTTATTATATTTTCAGTGATATCTTTCATTAAATTATGATATCTGTACCTATTTTAAAATATTGAACTAAAAGGGAACAATATAATCTCTTTTTTAAAGAAAGGGCCTCCAGAGAAAAGCCTGCATTTCATAGAATTTAAAATGGATTCTCTACTATGTCTAGCAATTGATTGGATCCCTTTGCATTGTAAGGCTCAGGTTCTCTTTCATGTCCTGTAGATACTGAGGAAGTTATTTACGCAATAACTATTAACCAATTAATGAATGTTCCAATTAAGTTGTTTTAATTGCCCAAGTTATCCTCAATATGAACTATTATAATATTGAGTCGTGTTGACCCGTTTGATAACATTTTGGTAGAAAGTAACTGTATTCAAACAAACAAACAAAAAGAAGTGAACACTCTTCTTACGTAAATCACAAATTATTTTGTGGATTAAAGATGCCAGCACCTGAGACTTGAGGAGCAGAATGATGCTGGCAGTAAACCCTTTATAGACTTTCTACTGTTTGGGGGTGTGGAGGAGAAAAAGAGCGTGAAAAAAAGAGGTCAAATGGACTCCTTCTTCCTAGAAGGCTGACCCCAGGAATCCTCTGAAAGACACCTCTACCTCTACCCTATGCCCTCTCTTCAAATGACAAAATCTACTGGAAATCTCCTGTGTTCCAAGAGGTGAACAGTCCTTCATGTGGCACCCCCACTCCTCGATTCTCCGTGAGCCATTACAACTGGCCAGATGGTGGGGGGTCTCCCGGCCTCTCTGTCAAACAGTTGTGTCTGTGTCCACTGCAGAAGACGTTCTGTGTTTCTGGTGAACCTGTCCAAAGAGGCTCCTGCCTCTGACAGAAGAGTAGGTCCGGGGGATGGGCCAGGCATCTAAGTAGATCCAAGGGGTTGGAAACCAAGTTCTCTGATTTACACCTCAGAACAGCGGAAGCACAAGGACTGGTGGAAACAAAGGGACAGGGTATGTGAGATGCAGCCATTCGAGGCCTCCAGGACCTACACTGGTTGTGTTAGAGACCCCTTTTGGTTGTTCCCCTGGACCGCAACCCTGAGCCCCCGTGGCGGACCCTAAGGTACTACTACCTGCAGACTACCCCACCATTATCTGTTGTCCATGCATGAGAACTAGGGTTAGAATGGCAAACCATGCTAAGAGGAGCTGAAGCAGCTTGGGAAACCAGTAGGCTTCTAAGATGAACTTCATGAACTCTCTCCTAATAGTGGGTGCTTTGTGGGTTTCATTCATAAGCAACAAATCCTTTGCTAAAAAAACTGCAACAAACAAACATAAACTCCCTGGTAGAGAAGTGGGCAGATATTCTGTACCAGATACATCCTAGCTACTGCTGAGTTAATAATGACAACTTCCAATCTGGACATGCAGAATCAAGAGGAATGAAATAGCTTCCCTTTTTCTGTCCACATCAGTTATCTTTTGCTGTGTAATAAATTACCCCCAACACTTAGGGGCTTAAAATAACATTTATAGTCTCACAGCTTCTGTGGGTCAGGGCGCCAGGTGCAGCCTGGACCACAGACCCTCTGGTTCTGAATCTCTCACAAGGCTGCATCTCAAACCTCAACTAGGGTAGGATCCACTTTTCCAGCTTTTTCACACGGTTGTCAGCAGGACTCAGTTTCCCTTGAGCTGTTGGTTTGTTGCCAGATGGGTCCCTTTGCAGAGCATCTCACAGCACAGCAACTTGCTCCACTAGAGTGAGCAGTGCTAGGAGTGCTATGAACCTCTCTCAAAGTTGAGCTGTCCATTTAGAAAGGAAACTTACAAGGTGTCCTCTATTCCAGGAACTTCAGCATTTTCCTGATTAAGGACCACTTTTAATTTCCCCAGGGTTCTACAAAAGACCAAAAAAAGTGTGGGGGCTGTGGAGGAAACAGCGTGACCACAGGAAGTCCCACCCACTTCACCTCCCCCAGGTCTCGGGAATTCTCATAAGCTTGGCGTGGAGGTTTGGCGAAGCTGCAAGATCATACGGAGGGTGGTATGGAACCTGCTCTCCTCCTGAGAGCACAGAAAGGGCACTCGTTATCCCAAACAGATGACTTTGGTCAAAAACGCCTTTGGTCAAAATTTCCAAAGGAGGAAATCAGTGCCTAGGCTTAGAACAAAGTCTTAAGCAAACCGGAAACATCTGAGAGGATTAAAGAAGTTCAGGTGTCAGGCATTAAAATTATGGTTGGTTGCTGCGCATCTCATTAGGGGGGAAAAAATAGAAATGTACTTAAATGGACCAGAGGGGAGTCATAAGGTTGATTTTCAGGGCTGAGTGATCTGAACTGCAGAGACAACCTTAGAGAGAAAATCCATACTGGCCAGAGACCAAGTTAATGGAAAATTTAATTGAAGCGAATGAATGCTCAGCCTCATAGGTAGTACGGCCCTGTGCCCTTTGAACCAGAAAGGCTGGGCCAGGAGGCCACAGAGGTCCCTAAGGGAAAACTCCCTTATCTGCAAGAACAAGGGGCGGGACTGAGTTTGAGAAAAGAAAATCTGCAAACCTCCACAGGAGCCTCAGTGAAAGGCTGCACGCAGGGGAGGAAACCTTCGGTTTCGGTCACCAGGAAGTCCCTTAGAGATTCACAGCAGAAGGCCCCTCTGCATCCCACAGCACCAAGCACGTGCTGGAAACCGGGGGTCCCCCAGAGGAGAGCGGGAGAGGCTGCCGGGTGGCGGAGACACAACCACCAAGGTAGGCACGGAAGCACCTGTGTCTGGGCTCTGAGTAAAAGAGGTGCAGCTGGCACAAGCACCTGCTACTGCTTCCTGCGCCTTCTCCCTCCTGCCCCTCTCCTTGCAGGTCTCCTTCTCCTGAACTCTGTAGGTGATGGCATCTGGTTAAGCAAAGAGGGGTAGCTGCTCCACAGCTCTACCAATCTGCCAGCTGCACTCCTGCCTTTTCCGGTCTGGGTTTCAGGGCTAGGGATCTCTGATGCTGCCGTCTCTGTCAGCAAGCCGAGCCAAACCGTTCACACGCGGAGCCCACAGGACACTGACCATAGCCTGGGCAGGGTGTGTGTGGCCGGCGGGGCCGGGCAGACCTGCAAAGGGGTCAGGCGATCGATCCTGAGCAAGGCCAGGGCTCCCAGTCTGGAGGAAGGTGGCCGTGCTGATTGTGGAAAGCACTCACTCTGCAGCTGCTCCCTCAACTGGGAAGACTGATGTGGGAAGTGGGGGGTGAGAGAGAGAGAGAGGGACAGACAGAACTGTTTAGCGATGACAAAGAATAGTGTCTAAGAGCAGATGTTTTGGTTCTTATTGCCTGAACAGGTATTATGTGAGAATAATTTTACATAGTGGAATTGTTGTGTTTCAGGACTTCATTTGGTTAGTGAATCCAAGTGAAATGCCAGTTTAATTTTAAAAAATAAAATCAATAGTCTGAGCCCGCTGGGCTGTAAGTAGTTAGGTCTTATGTCCTAAGTGAGGAGAGAGCTGACGCTTGGTCAGGAGCATCTGTAGTTTTATACACAAGGTCTGTTTCCCCCTCCCTGCCACTCTGCTTTGGGACTTTCTCTTTCTCTCTCTGGCTCATGGCGTTCTCCTGCACCTCTTTCTCTTTCTGCTTCTCTCTTTGGAGGTTCTCTGTATTCCAGGGGCTCACACCTGACCCTCCAGGACTGCAGCAGAATTGGGCTGCACCGGAGTGTCCTGGAAGCCATGAATGCAGGGGCATTCCCCAACCCCATCTCTACCCCAGGCTTCAGCAGTGGGCAGGGAGCCAGGGAGGAATCCACACACCCTGGACTCAGAACCCTGAAGCTTTGTTCCCTAAACCGGAAGGCTTAGGCACAGTTCAGATTCTTATGCAAACAGGTATCCCTTGAGGCTTGACTGGCTTTACACGCCTCTAGAGTGTTCTTTGGCCTCCCTAATAGGCAGGCTTTATGCACAGTGGCTGGAGGGAACCATAGTCCACAAGCAGGTTTAGAGATGGTGAAAAAGGACCATCAGTCTGTCCTGAAAGCTCCCAGGACACTAAACCTTGAAAATGTGGCAGATTTCTTTGATCGGGCCACATGTGCGTTTTCCTTTCTATTTAAGCATGCTCTTGTGACTGTGCAAAAGGCAGATTATTCTTTTTTTCTGGAGGAAAAGATTTAATCATTCATAAATGGCAACATTAGTCTCTTGGCTGGACACAGAGGGTTACAGAAGTGTGTAAAAAGTCACTCATTTACCTTGCTTTGTTTAGCTGGCATTCTCCACTGCAATTAAATGGCCTCACATAGGCTGGGTTGGAGCCTCTTGTTGATGAGTGGTGCCAGGGTGACAAGACAGCTTCTTTCAGGTGGAAAAGGATTTTGTACAGACACAGGAGGAAAAGACCATGAGTGCCTTCACCTGTGACTGCGGTCTGCCAGGAGTCTGTGTGCGGGAGTTAGATCCTCCAACAGGTCGGCTGGCCCCATCTGGTGTTTGCTCACCAGTCAGCCACAAAAGCGCTTGAAAAGTGGGGGTTCCCTCTCCAGGTACAGACTTGGTCCTTTCTTTTTACCAACTTTAAATATTGGATTTAGGTAACAAACATATGTCACAGTTCAGTTGAATTCTTAAGCTCCTAGAAGTTCTGCATACCTAGAATTCATCTGCCTGCATGTTGGATGACCTAACATGTTGGATAGTATAAAGAGTGTATGTCCAGCAGTCATGTGTTTTAACTGAAGCAAGAGGGATTGAGGCTAGATGTAAGGAGGAACTTTTAGGCAACGAGATTCATAGCACAATGGCCTCACTCTGAAAGAGATTGTGAAATCTCTTTGGGGAAGCTTTCAAATAAGAGACTCAGTTATCTACTGTCGTTTCTTTTCTAGACAACACCCTGCCTGAAGAGATAGGTTGGGGCTAGCTCAATGCATTCCAAATATTAATTTACCACCTTCACAATTTCTACTGTGTCTGAGTAACACTTATAGAACTGTCTACTCAAGATATTCCTTTACATTAACTCTTTTAACCTTAGCCATTAGTCAGCTTAAGCAATCATCCTGTGTCAGTGAAATCATTGTTTGATGTGCTAATTGTATGTCGTGGATGTACGCTGAAATACATGACAATAAAAAAACATTTACTGGTTGTTGTAGGCTGAATTGTATATGTTCAAATTCTAGGGTATCTGGAATCTTTTTTGGAAATGGGATCTTATTTGGAAATAGGATCTTTGCAGATGTACTCAAGTTAAAGGGAAGTCATACTGAATTAGGGCTCTAATCCCATGACTGGTGTCTTTAGAAGAAGGAAATCTGGACACAGATTGTGACACACAGGGAGAACACCACAGTGGAGTCTGTGGCCACAGACACAGTGTTCCATCGCAGTGGAGACCGGAGCACTGTGTCTCCAGCCAAGGAACTCCAAAGATTGTTGGCCACCAGCGGAGGCTAGAGAGAGGCCAGGAGGGATTCTCCCCTAGAGTCCTGAGAGGGAGCCGGGTCCTGTGGACACCTTGATTTCAGACTGGTAGACTCCAAAACTATGGCAGAATACATTTCTGTTGTTTTAAACCATCCGGTTTGTTAGTTTCTGCAGTCCTGCGAAGTGAATACATCCATGTGGTTCCCTGTCCCGCCAGTGGGACGCATTTAACATTTAGGGAAATGCTGGGCTGGGTGCTTGTGAACGTCCTTTTCCTTCCTGCCACCGAATGATGAGGGCCATCAATGCATCCATCACTTTTACGCTTAGCCATGATGTGTCAGAAAACCCCTCTATAGAAAAGTGAGGAAAATGCAGTTTCAATCGGGTTTGAACAGATCTATTTAATCAATTCTGGAAGCCACTGCAGTGTGTGCATCTGAACGTGCTGTTCACTCGCAGCCACTTTGCAGAGCCATTTCTGGGGCTTGGTGATTTGTCTTGACAGTTGTCCACCTGGGCAGACTTTGGAACCACCAGCACATCCTTTGCCTGGGTAGAAGGTATTGCTTGATGCCCTCCAAAGCCTGTTTTCCCTTCTGATTAATTCATTTGGATCATAGCCCAGAGGTTAGCTTTTATTACCTTTGGTCTCATCCATGGGCATCAGTAGTTTATTTATTTATTTTTATGTATTTATTTATTTTTGAGATGGAGTTTTGCTCTTGTTGCCCAGGCTGAAGTACAGTGGCACGATCTTGGCTCACTGCAACCTCCATCTCCTGGGTTCAAGGGATTCTCCTGCCTCAGCCTCCCAAGTAGCTGGGATTACAGGTGCCCACCACAACACTCAGCTAATTTTGTATTTTTAGTAGAGATGGTTTTCACCTTGTTGGCCAGGCTGGTCTCGAACTCCCGACCTCCGGTGATCTGCCCACCTTGGCCTCCCAAAGTGCTGGTATTACAGGTGTGAGCCACCGCGCCTGGCCACCATCAGCAGTTTTAAAACCCATTCGGTGCATGTTCCCTTGTTCCCCATTCCCACACTTTGCCAATAAGGGATCTGCCATCTGCATTTGTATTTTCCAACTATAGTGCCAATCAGTGAATTATCTGCATTCCCTACCTTAGACTATCAGAACTATGTAGACATATTTAATTTAGACTTAAAGTGTTTCATAAACAGGATACTGTTTTTGTTAAATCTTTTTTCATTGTTTATCACAAATCTACATAAAGAATTCATATGTAAGCTCTTTATAATACCAATTTTAATGAGTCTTCTGTGTAACGGCAGCCTTACAGCTAACATTGGCTCAAATGTTTACTCAATAAATATTTATCAAGCACTTCCTCTATTCCAGGCATCATGCCAGATACTGCATGTAGCTTCCTCACATATACCAAAGCACCTGACATGTGGGACACAAAAAGGATTGGTATCCCAGACTATGAGAACTTTCCAACGAAAGGAATGTAATGGTGGCCTCACTGCTTACTGGCTTTAGACTGTAGATAGTAGAAAGTCGATGCTCAGAACACGTGAGTTTTCCTTTCCCTCACTCCATTCAGAAAGCAGCCTAGTATATAGCTCCATAGCCAGCTCCTTTTTAGAATCTGCCTTCTGATGGCTTCTGACCCAGAGGGAGGAGATGCAGTGAGGCCATCAAGGCAAAGATGTAGCATTCCAGCATCCTGAAGACATCTCGTAGCACTTCATTAGCGGCACAGCATTCGGCACAGGGCATGCATACCCTTCAGCTGCTTAGGTTATGTGTGTCCTGGTGGCCAATGTGGTGTTTGTTACACCTGACTGCATATCATTCTTGAGAATATGTTCATAGCCTCATCTGAAAAGCACTGAACTTCTGCAAATGTCTTTTTTTAGAAAAATCTTTATTGAGATATAATTCGTATATCATACAATCCACCATTTAAGGTCCCATTTGGTGACTTTTAGTATATAGCTATGTGCAGCTATCAGCACAGTCAATTGTAGAATACTTTTATCACCTCAAAGAAACCTCCCACATACCCTTTAGCTATCACCCACCTCCATACCCCAACCCCAATCCCTAAGCAACCATGAATCTACTTTCTGTCTGTACAGATTTGCCTTTCCTGGACATTTTATATAAACAGAATCATTTGATGTGGTCTTTTGTGGCTGGATTCTTTTACTTCTCATAGTATTTCAAGGACCATTCACACTGTAACAGGTATCAATCAGTACTTCATTCCTTTTCATGCACAAATAATATTTTGTTATATGGATATAACACATTTTAAAAATTCATTCGTTGAAAGCCACTTGAGTTTCTTCCACTTTTTAGCTATTATGAATAGTGCTGCTGTAAACACTCATGTACAGATTTTTATGTAGACATTTGTTTTCATTTCTTTTTAGTACATACCTAGGAGTATAATTGCTGGTTCTTACGATAATTCTACTTTAAGCATTTGAGGAAGTACCAGGCTGTTTCCCAAAGTGGTTGCACCATTTTCTATTCCCACCAGCAGAGTGTGGGGGTTCTAATTTCTCTAGGGTATCACCAACACTTCTTATCTGACTCTTTGATTATCACCTTCCTAGTGGGTGTGAAGTGGTGACTCATTGTGGTTTCGATTTGATTCAACTCATGTGCCTACTGGCCATTTGTATATCTTTTTAAAGAAATGTTTATTCAAGTCCTTCATTTTAAAATCAGGTTGTCTTTTAACTTTTTATTGAACTAGAATAATTCTTCTTTTTTTAATTTTTTTGAGACGAAGTCTTGCTCTGTCGCCCAGGCTGGAGTGCAGTGGCGCCATCTCGGCTCACTGCAAGCTCCGCCTCCCGGGTTCATGCCATTCTCCTGCCTCAGCCTCCTGAGTAGCTGGGACTACAGGTGCCCACCACCACGCCCAGCTAATTTTTTGTATTTTTAGTAGAGACAGGGTTTCACCGTGTTAGCCAGGATGGTCTCGATCTCCTGACCTCATGATCCACCTGCGTCAGCCTCCCAAAGTGCTGGTATTAGAGGCATGAGCCACCGCACCCATCCAAGCTAGAATAATTCTTAATACAGTCTAGTCCCTTATACAGGTTGGTTGTGTAAGTCTAGTCCCTTTTACAAGATATACAAGTCCCTGATCAAGTATATAATTTTCAGGTATTTTCCCCCAATTTGTGAGTTGTCTTTTCACTTTCTTGATGGTGTTTTTGTTTGTTTGTTTGTTTGTTTTGAGACCGGGTCTTGCTCCATTGCCCAGGCTGGAGTGCAGTGGTGTGATCTTGGCTCACTGTAACCTCTGCCCCCCAGGTTCAAGCAATTCTCATGCCTCAGCCTCCCAAGTAGCTGGGATTACAGGCTCGCATCACCACGCCCAGCTAATTTTTGTATTTTTAGTAGAGAGGGGGTTTCACTATGTTGGCCAAGCTGGTGTCGAACTCTTCATGTGATCCACCCACCTCTGCCTCCCAAAGTGCTGGGATTACAGGCATGATCCACTGTGCCCAGTGCAAAAGTGCAAAAGTTTTTAATTTTGATGAAGTCTAATTTATTTTATTTTATTATTTTATTGCTTTTGCTTTTGGTGTCAAATCTAAGAATATTTTGCCAAATCCAAGGTCACAAAGATTTACCTCCTATGTTTCTTTCTAAGAGTTTTATAGTTTTTGCTCTTAAATTTATGTTTTTTATTCATTTTGAGTTAATTTTTATATATGGTGTGAGTAAGGGTTTTGCTTTAGTCTTTTACATGTGGATATCCAGTTGTCCTAGCACCATTTGCTGAAAAGACTTCTTTCTTCCATTGAATGGTCTTGGCACCCTTGTGGAAATCAGCTGAACATATACACATGGATTTGTTTCTGGACTCTGAATTCTATTTCATTCATCTGTATACCTATCCAAATGCCAGAACCACACTGTCTTTTTTCCCTCTCCAATGGCATTGGTTTTATTTTTTAAAAACAATTTTTTAAATCAATGCATAATAGATGTATGTAATTTTAGGGTACATGTGATCATTTGATACATTCATATAATTTGTAAAGATCAAATTAGTGTACTGGGACATCCATCGCCTTAAATATTTGTCTTTATGGTATAACCATTTGAATTATTCTCTTCTAGCTATTTTGAAATGTTTAATAGATTGTTGTAAACTATAGTCATTCAAGTGATTTCTCAAACTCTAGGTCTTATTTCTTCTATAAAACCATATATTTGTACCTTTAATCAACTTCTCTTCATCCCCACTGACCTCTGACCTTCCTGGCCTCTGGTAACCACCAATCTACTCCCTATCTTCATGAGATCCACTTTTTTAGCTCCCACATATCGGTGAGAACATGTGATATTTGTCTTTCTGTGCCTGGCTTATTTCATTTAACATGATGAACTCCCACATTGTCTTGATTATTGTTGCTTTGTACTAAATTTGGAATCAGGAAGTGTGAGCCTTCTACTTTGTTTTTGTTTTTCATGATGGCTTTGGCTATTCTGTGTCCCTTGCAATTCCATATGAGTTCTGGAATTAGCTTGTTATTTTCTACAGAGAAATCAGTGAAGATTCTGACAGGGATTGTGCTGAATCTGTAGATCAATTTGAGGGGAATTGCCACCCTGAAAATAAGCCTTCTGATCTATGAACATGAGATTTTTTTTTTCCATTTAGTTATATCTTCTTTAATTTCTTTCAACAATGTTTTGTAGTTTTCAGAGTTTGTTTGAACTTTTATTAAAGTTATTCCTTAGTATTTTATTTTATTCTTTTTCATACTATTATAAATGGAATTATTCTCAATTTTATTTTCTAATTGTTAATTGCAAATGTGTAGAAATACAATTGATTTTTGCACATTGATCTTGTATCCTTCAACCTTGCTGAACTATTTATTAGTTCCAACAGTGTTTTAAGTGGATTCCTTAAGATTTCATACACATCGGAGATAGTTTTACTTTTTCCTTCCTAATCTAGATGGCTTTTCTTTTCCTTAACCTAACTGCGCTGGCTGTAACCTCTAGTACAATGTTAATAAAAGTAGCTGGAATGGACTGTCTCTTTTTATTCCTGATCTTGGGGGACAGCATCCAGTCTTTGACCATTAGCCACGATGTTACCTATAAGTTTTTTGCAGATACCCTTTGTTGGATTGAGGAAATTCCCTTCTATCCCTAGTTTGTTGAGTGATTTTATCATAAAAGCGTATTGGATTTTGTCAAATGTTTTCTGCATCTGTTAAGATGATTGTGTGATCTCCGTTTTATTATTCTATCCATATGGTGTATTACATTAATTGATTTTTGAATGTTAAATCAGGCTTGCATTCCTGGGATAAATCCTAGTTGGTCATGGTGTATATATCTTTTCATACATTGCCGGGTTCAGTTTTGCCAGTTTTTTGTTGAGGATTTCTGCATTCATATGAATAACAGATATTGGTCTGTAGTTTTCTTATGATGTGTCTGTCTGGTTTTAGTATAAGGGTAATCCTGTCTTCGTAGAAGTATTTGCCATAGAAGTCGTGAAGTATTTCACCCCCTTCTATTTTCTGGAAGAATTTGTAAAGAATTAGTATTATTTTTTCTTTAAATGTTTGGTAGAATTCAACCATGAAGTTATCCAGGCTTGGGCTTTCTTTGTGGGTAG
The DNA here is from genome assembly GCF_024542745.1 of Macaca thibetana thibetana. Lineage (NCBI taxonomy): Eukaryota > Metazoa > Chordata > Mammalia > Primates > Cercopithecidae > Macaca > Macaca thibetana. The sequence goes on along the minus strand of NC_065581.1, from coordinate 104,891,721 downwards.
TTTTCTGATTACTAATTCAATCCTTTTACTTCTTACAGGTCTACTCAGATTGTCTTTTTCTTCTTGAGTCAGTTTTAGTGGTTTGTTCATTTTATCTAAGTTATCTAATTTACTGGCATAAAATTGTTTATAGAACAGATGGTTCCCTACTTAAGATGATTTGACTTAATGATTTTTTCACTTTACGATGGTGTGAAAGTGATACACATTCAGTGAAAACCATACTTCAAGTATCTATACAACAATTCTGTTTTTCACTTTCAGTAAGTATTCAGTAAATTACATGAGATATTCAATACTTTATCGTAAAATTGGCTTTGTGTTAGATGATTTTGTCCAACTGTGGGCTAATGTAAGTGTTCTGAGCATGTTTGAGGTCAGCTAGGCTAAGCTATAATGTGTGGTAGATTAGGTATGCTAAATGCATTTTCAACTTATGATATTTTTAACTTATGATAAATTTGTTGGGATATAACCCTATTGTAAGCAAAGAGCATCCATCTGTATTTCTTAATCTTTTTCAATTTCTGTAAGGTTGGTAGTAATTTCAGGTTTTCATTTATGATTCTAGTAATTTGAATCCTCTCTCTTTCCTTCTTTATTTTTTATTTTTATTTTTTGTCAATCTAGCTAAAGGCTTGCAATTTTGTGGATTCTTTTTCCAAAGAACGAGTTTTTGGTTTTATGGATTTCTTCTATTGTTTTTAAAAATTCTCTATTGAATTAATTTTTGCTCAAATCTTTATTTCCTTCTTTGCTTTAAGTTTTTTTTTCCAGTGTCTTATGATAGATTAGGCTATTTATTTGAGATCTTTCTTCCTTTAACAGAAGTATTTACAGCTCTAAATTTACCTCTAACCACTACTTTAGCTGTATCCCATCTGCAAAGACTTTTATTTCCAGTCAAGCTCCACATCCATCCCCAACTAGGAGAAGATCTGCTAGCTCCCCTATAAAATCAAGTCTTAATCTTCAATACCTACATTATGGAAGAATCCATGCATGGAGAAGGCATCTGATCTTGTGGCCTCAAGTTTGTTTTTCATTGCCAATCATGGAGCATCCATTGGTTTTTGTTGCTGTTGTTTTGTTTTGTTTTTTTGCTGATTGCATTTTCTTTGGGCATACCAAGATCTGTTTTGATGGTGTCTAATATACAGATAATTACTGCTGGGGATAGGTAGACATGATCTTGTCTTGGTGGGAGGGACTAGAATAGTTTCCTTCTTTCTATCACCATAATTTCTCTGGACTTCCCCCACCCCCCCAAAAAAAACTCCGTGTAAAAATAATAAAACAAACAAAAAACCCACCATTCGACCACAGGTATAGCTCACAGGGAGTTCAACAGGCTCAGTGATGAGATTTAAAAGTATAGGACTGTAATCCCAGCACTTTGGGAGGCCGAGGCAGATGGATCACTTGAGGTCAGGAGTTTGAGACCAGCCTGGCCAAAATGGTGAAACCCCGTCTCTACTAAAAATATAAAAATTAGCCGGGCATGGTGGTTCCAGCTACTCTTGGGAGTCTGAAGCAGGAAAATCACTTAAACCCGAGAGGTGGTGGTTACAGTGAGCTGAGATCGCACCACTGCACTCCAGCCTGGGTGACAGACTGATTGATTGAAACTCCATCTCAAAAAAAAAAAAAAAAATATGGTAAGTCCTGGTTTACCTAAGAGGCACTGATGATGAGGTTGGCAGACTTTCTAAGTCCTCTCCCCTGCTGCACTCTAGCTTGGCTCTTTAGCACTCCTGTGAAGGGCTTGGGGAGGATTGAGGGGCTGTCCAGATCGACACTTGCGTCGCTGCTTGTTAGCCGTGGAGGAGGACAGCCGCCCTCGTGTATCAGGACTAAAGGTGTGGGGAGAAAGCACCGTGGCACCTGAGCCACCACCCAGGCCACACAGTCATCTCTCCCGACTCTGGAACATTGTGACTCTTGCTTGATCTCTCCCAGGAGTCCTGCGCCAGGTGAGGGGGGCTGTGCTGGTGGGCGAGCAAGAGCAGGGAGTACAGGGAGATTCTGAGAAGCCAGCAGAGACTGTGAGGGCAGAGCCACTGTGGAAGAAGGTCTTTGATCTGGGCTTATTCTTTTCTTTTTTCTTTTCTTGAGGTAGAGTTTTGCTCTGCAAGCTCCGCCTCCCAGGTTCAAGCGATTCTCCTGCCTCAGCCTCCCGAGTAACTGGGATTACAGGTGCCTGCCACCACATCTGGCTAATTTTTTGTATTTTTAATAGAGACAGAGTTTCATCATGTTGGCCAGACTGGTCTTGAACTCCTAACCTCAGGTGATCCACCTGCCTCGGCCTCCCAAAGTTTAGGGATTACAGGTGGGAGCCACCATACCTGGCCCGATTTGGGCTTATTCTTAAGTCATCGATGGCCAAAATATCAATTTTCCTCTAAGCATGGAGGAGCACACCTCCTAATTCCTAATACAATATGCTCCTGTGGGCGAGGCAGCTCTCAGCCTGCTGACAGGTATGCTATTTGGAATTATGTTGTGGGATTAATTTCTCCTCTCTCCATCCTCACACATACTGGGGACTGTGTTGGCAGGGCAGGGTTTGCCAAGACGGATGGTCTGGTAGCTTCCTGAACTGCTCTCTGATATCTGCTTCTCTGTACTGTCTTCTTGCTTAGCCAAGACAGTCACCACTGAAGAGTACCTGGTGAACCCTGTGGGCATGAACCGCTACGGTATGGACCCCTCCGCCTCCACCTTTAACCACAGGGGCTCCTTGCCCCCCTCCTCCTCGCTGTACTGCAAGAGGCAGAACTCTGGAGACAGCCACCTTGGGGGAGGTCCTGCTGCCACAGCTGGTGGTCCCCGCACCAGCCCCATGTCTTCTGGTGGCCCCTCGGCACCTGGGCTGAGGCCCGCAGCCTCCAGTCCCAAGAGAAATGCAACCTCTCTTGAAGGAAACAGATGTGGTAATGTAATGCATGCATCAGATTCCCGCTGACACAACATCCCTTGCCCTCACGCGGGGAGCACAGCACCTGGGGAACGGGGAGTGTGGCTGTTTAAACACAGGACTGCTGGGAGATCAGAAATTTCCACAGGCCCTTTCATGGATTCTTGAGGTTCTCAAAAACAGCCAAACTCAACCTTTGATAAGCAAAGAAAACCATGTATTAGGGTAGGCTAGGCCACAGGATACATAGACTCCAAAATGTACACAGGCTCAAATACCATAGAAATTTTTGTTCAAGAGCCAAAGGCAAATGTTCCTGATTCATGGATGCATCTCAATTTAGGGACACAGGCTCCATCTATTTTGTGGCTCTGCCACCCTCTACAGCCTTCAGGCCCCATGCATTTGGGGACTAGAAAGGGAAAGAAGGGATGGAGAAGGCACAGGCGCTTCTCTGCAGTCTGAGAGTGATGCTCATTACTTCCACTCACATCTCATTGGCAAAAGCTGGTCATTTTGCCACACTTAACTATAAGGGACTCTGAGAGCTGTAGGTTAGCTCTGCCCAGGAAAAAGGGGAACCAGACCTTGGTAAAGAATTGTCTCTTGCATAGCAGGTGTCACTTTCAGGATACAAATATGTGGTTAGAAGCAGAGGTAGGCAGAATTCCCCCAATACTGGTTGTAATGCCACATCTGTCTTGTCCACTAAAGAAAGCTTGTTGGACTGCAATCTACAGAAGCACTATGAGGGATAAAGGATTAAAGTAATAGCTTGAAGGCCCTTCTGATTGATGTTTTAAAAAATAATTTTCAAGCTTCAGTATTTTGATAGTGCATAAAGGCCATAGAGTATAGTAGATAATCACTGGGACTTCAGCCAGACAGCCAGGGCTGAGATGCTGGATCTGCTGCTTCCTGCCTACCTTTTGCAAGTCTTAACTTACCTGTGCTTTGGTTTTCTCACCTATAAAAGTGCAACAATAATAATGGCAGCACCTGCCTCATGGGATTGTTGGGAGGATTAAATGAGTTCATACATGCATTTAGTATGAGGACTAGGTTGTAATAAGAGCTCAATAAATGCTAGTAGTTACAGCATAGATCTTTTTAACACATCCCTTAACAGATCACAGCCCATCAGCTCCACAGCTGAGAACTGCTGAAGAAAGAAGGCCCCAGGCCAAGGAGTCTGGGAGTCTTCATCTTGCCACCCTGTGGGCACCTCAGTGGGCAGGCTCTGTCTTCTGTGGCAAGCCACATTTCTCCCCTGAACCCAGGACCCTTCCACCAGTGACCCCAACAAGCCGCACACATGAGCCATTTTGTATGATTCAAGACCCTCCACACATTCCCTTCTAAGAGCCTCATCCAACCCACATGAGCATGGCCCTGAGCAGCTTCCCCTGGCCAAGGATGGAGAGGTGAGAAGGGGTCCCTTGCTGGAGAGCTGTTGAGGGGTAGAGCACAGATTCTGTGTCCACGGCAGCTCTTGCCAAATGTAGGCTACTTTCCAACACTATCACACAGGACCATAAGCCAGGCAGATTAAGTGAGCAGAGCCCTGGTTTCCAAAGGAGAGCAACATTGTTCCATCTGATTCCTAAGAACAAGAGAAAGGGACATGAACTGGCACAAACCAACACTGTAAAGTAAACCAGGGGCAGCCTTGATTTCATAGGTTTGTCCCCAGTGTTAGCATAATAACTGGCATGTGGTAGGTGTTCAATAAACATGCATCATGTCTGTGCCCTCATGGTGTCCCCTTGTCTTGTCAAAACACTCATCCTTATGTCCCTCTGGCATTTAAATGTCTCTTTCTCTCATCCTCTTCTCCTCAGCCCAATTCCCCTTTTCTCAGGGTGGTGATCACAGGACACCATGCTGATTGAATTGACTCATAATCCCAGAGTGTCCCACTTTTTAAAAAGGAGATATTTACTCTCTCCCATGCACGTTGGTACAATTTCAGTCCTATGTCTTACATGCAGGATTTCCAGCAGTAAGAGGGAGGCATGATGTGGTTGCAGAGAACTTCTATCACTCACTCGACAACAGTCTGCCCTGTTCAGTCCAACTGGTGACCCAGGGCCAGGGAATCCAGGGCTCTTCAGATGGCCTCAGCATAGTTCCCTTCCCCAGCCCCTCATGCCTCCTTCCAGTTGAGCCCTAGGATGTCCTCCTGTCCTTTACTTTCATCCCCATCCCAGCCCTTTGTTCTCCTGTGTATGAGTCTGTTCTCATGCTGCTAATAAAGACATACCTGAGACTGGGTAATTTGTAAAGGAAAGAGGTTTAATGGACTCATAGTTCCACATGGCTGGGGAGGCCTCACAATCATGGCAGAAGGCAAGGAGGAGCAAAGTCAAGTCTTACATGGTGACAGGTAAGAGGGCTTGTGCAGGGGAACTCCCCTTTATAAGACTATCAGATGTCATGAGACTTACTCACTACCACAGGAACAGTATGGGGGAAACCGACACCATGATTCAATTATCTCCACCTGGCTCCATCCTTGACACATGGGGATTATTACAATTCAAGGTGAGATTTGGATGGGGACACAGACCTAACTCATATCATCCTGGAATCAGGCCCTGACAGTCTGAGTAATCTTGCCAGACAACTGGCCGAGGGGCAGCCCAGACCCTTCCTCAGGCTCTAGCTCTGAGAAGGCCCTCTCTGCTGGAGCCTAGTTACACCCCAGGAGAGGCCCCCTAGCTCAGGCCCTTCTGCCTCTCAGGTTCCGGGATGAGATCAGAGAAACAGAGTCCACCAGTGCCTGCTGCCTTTCATCCCAAGAACATCAATAACTGTACCCTGAATACTGGCTGTCTTTTTAATAACTTAGAGGTATTAGAACCAGCCAGGCATGGTGGCTCATGCCTGTAATCCCAACACTTTGGGAGGCCAAGGTGGGCGGATCACTTGAGGTCAGGAGTTCAAGACCAGCCTGACCAACATGGTGAAACCCCGTCTCTACTAAATATACAAAAATGAGCCGGGCGTGGTGGTGCCTGCCTGTAATACCAGCTACTTGGGAGGCTGAGGCAAGAGAATCACTTGAACCTGGGAGGTGGAGGTTGTAGTGAGCAGAGATTGCGCCACTGCACTCTAGCCTGGGTAACAGAGCTAGACTCTGTCTCAAAAAAAAAAAAAAAAAAAAAAAAAGAAATATTAGAGGGAACTTTGCCCAAGACCCTGAAATCCAGTTGTCCATAATCAGCAGGACCCCCACCATGGGACTGTGGGATGTTTAAAATCACAAAGCCACCTAACCTCTTTGGAGAAAACCTGCTACATGATGTATCAGTTAAAGTTCACTGTTGAGGCTTTGTGATACATTGAAGAAAAATGAAATTATTCATCCTTTGTACATCTATTAACACTTTAATTCCCCAAGGATTCCTTTTAACCAGTGCCTTCTTAGGGTGCTAAATACAACTGCAGGTACCAGAAACAGCCAGTCAGACAGGCACATTCTAAGCAGTGAGACAGAGGAAGTGAGTGGGGAGAAGATGGAAGGAAGGATAAGCACCAGTGTCTCTGAAAGAGGTTTCCATTTCTGCTTACATTTCATTGACCAAAATTTAGTCACATGGCCACTTGCTGCAAGGGATGCTGGGAAATGTGGTTTTCATTCCCAGCAACTGTGATTCCAGATGGAAATTAGGGCTGCTATTACAGAGGAAGAAGTGCAAAATAACGCTAAGTAGGCAATGGGAAGTCGGATCAGAAATGCTCACTCCCTCCTTTTCCCTCCCACGGCACTTTGTTTCCTCATCTATAGTTCTTACTCTAACGCGTCCTAGAGAAGGGAACAGACTCTCAGCTTTGTGAAGTCTCTTATTCATATTTGAACCCCCCTACAGCCCCGGCAAAGGGGGCTTGTTTGAGGCCTTATCAAACTGTTATTTATTGAACACCTACACTCAAGGGGGCCAGATACTTTCCACACATTGTTCATGGTTTATTATAAGTTATATGTTTAGGATTTAATATTTATAAAAAGATATTGGTATATTTGATTTAAAGGAAAAGAAAAAGAGGTTCAAGAGAAGGGAAATCAAGTGCTGAGCCAGGATCTGACTTCAATGGTCTCCAAAGCTTGTGTCTTTCAAAACAACCCCAGGGGTTTTCAAATCGTGCCTGATGACTTTCAAGGTTCTAAGAGATGGAGAAGACGGAACAAGAGCAGACAGGACTCCAGGTGCCCTCCCGCTCTTGAAGCAGGGCCTGTTCACATTTGCAGGGTGGGGTTCTATATGTGCTTTGCTTAAACAAAATCTGTACAGCTAAAAATGTTTGGAAATGATGGAGATAAAAACCGTGCTGACTTGAGTGGCAGGATGTTAAAGTGGGAGAGAAACCACCAGCGTCCTCACCCATTTCTCACCTAGCTGTCAGCCTGGTGCCCATTGTGGATCCCCCCCACACCCCACCGTCCCACCCAAATGACTGTTCAATATTGCTCTGAAGTTCCATCCCAAGTAAAAGCAGTTGTCACCAAAAAAACCATACCTCTTTAAGAGAGTTTGCTCCAAGTCATAAACCATGGAAGAGACTTAGAAATGGCCTTTTCCCCGTGGTACTAATCAAAATGGTTTAAAACCACAGAAGCCAGAAAACTGCATGAGGCTGCAGGCAGAAGGGTGGGTACTGATGACATGACAAACTCCTCGGCCTTCTCTCTCTGGCGGTACTTACCTTTAGCTCCCTGCAGTCGTGATCTATCACATCTGTCTCCGCTGCCAGTGGGCTCCGAGGGGATGTGTTCACAGGGCACATTTTCCTGGTGTCTGCTGACGCTCTGGTGAAAGTTTGAGAGCTCTTCCTTGTCTCTCATCCAAGATATAATCACCAAGAGCTATAAAGAGGTTTTGGATAACAAAAGCTTCCTGACTTGGGCATTTAACAAGACACACTGTAGAATTCCCAACCACAACTAGGTCCAAGATTCAGAATCAAGAAATGAAGTCAATCTGATATTGCTATTACAACCCAAATGCTTCCTGTGGTTGGATTTTTATTTGATAGAGCCTGGCATCGGGTGAGGGATGGAGACAATTTAGCTAGAAAAAGAAGAATGAAAACAGCATTCTATGTGAGGAGGTGAAGTGGACAAAAGCATGGCGAGAGCTGATTAATTAAAGAGTTTGTGCAGGGGCTGGGTGCAGTGGCTCACACCTGTAATCCCAGCACTTTGGGAGGCAGAGGTGGGCGGATTGTCTGAGGTCAGGAGTTCAAGACCAACCTGGTCAACATGGTGAAAACTGTCCCGACTGCTACTCGGGAGGCTGAGGCTCGAGAATCACTTGAACCCGGGAGGTGGAGGTTGCAATGAGCCGAGATCACGCCAGTGCACTCCAGCCTGGGTGACAGAGCGAGACTTCATCTTAAAAAAAAAAAAAAAAAAAAAAAAAAAGGGTTTGTGCAGGGACACCAGGGAAACCATGCTGGGAAGTTTGGGATCCATGTCAAGCAGATGGGACTTTGCTCTGCAGTAACTGTAAACCAGGCATTTCTGAACAGAGGAGTGAGCTGGTGGCCCTGGGATTTAGGAAAACAAATCTACTGACCACTTATGGAATGACATCATCATCATAAGAAGAACAGTAACGACCTAATGAGTAATCCTGTTTAATGCTTTACAACATTATGCCATTTAATCCTTGCAACAGCTCAGCAAGGTGTTTTATAGAGGAAGCAACTAAGATTCAGGGTTTGGTTGGTCCCAGCCAGCAGAGACTTCCTGGGCACAGTGTGCCAGGGGCTCTTCTCACATCTGAGGACAGAGCTGTGAATAAGACGGACACCGGCCCTGTTCTCTGAGGGTTTGCAACTCCAGGGAGACAAATGTCAACAAATTAGTACACAAATTTCATTACAGTTGTGATGGTTGCTGTCAGGGAAAAGTGTGGATGCTGTGGGAGAATCAGATGGGGAGGGAGGGGCTGAGCCTACCCTTAGGAGTCAGGAACGGCTTCCCAGAGAAGGGACAGTGGAGCTGGCTGGAATCAGCAGGAGGAAAGACAACCAGGGAGGGTCAGTGGGGAGGAGGGGTAGCTGGAGGCTTCCCAGCAAAGGTCACAGTGCCTGCCAGGAGGTCACAGTGTCTTCTGGTGGCCAAGAAGGAATCTAGCTCAGCTCAGCTTGGCTTCAAGCCCACAGTCTCTCCTTGTTTCTAGAGACATGCTCCCTCCTCACACAGGCAGGCCAGCTGGTCTCAAATCATTAAAAGAAAAATCTGATTAAACTCTAAGGATTGGGTGGGCTCTCTTCCCTCTCATCTCTCTCACCTCATGGCATCTTGAAAACTAGATAGAGTGAGTGGCGCTTGCCTATAATCCCAGCTACTCCGGAGGCTGAGGCAGGAGAATCACTTGGACCTGGGAGGCAGAGGTTGCAGTGAGCCGAGATCACCCTACTACACTCCAGCCTGGGCAACAGATAGAAATAATGAAAAACAGCACTGTTTCAAGCCACATAATTTTGCCATAATTGTGGGCTAGCCTGGGCACCTCACACATTTGATATGGCATTGTATCTAGAAAGGAAGCGTCTAGCGGGAGCAGGTCACTTGGAGATGCTGAGAACAGATCCCCCTCCCCTGCCCCTCACCAACCCCGGCCCTCCCAACCCAGCTGCAGCTGCCAGAAACCAAGAGGGCCTGGGCAGCTCACAGGCAGCCTGAGGACACAGGGGTCCCTGTCGGAGACAATGACCTTCCAGTCTTTGAGATTCTTAAGGTCAGGCTCCAGCCCTGAGCCACATTCTCTTGATTCTTAAAATATTCTTAAGAAGCAAAAAATAATATTCACAACTTATAGATGAAGACAATGAGGTCCGTAGAGAATGATCAGAGCCCGGGAGGGACAGGATGCCTGGCCATGGCTGCACTTGTGTTTTGCATGTGGACACACTCATGCAGCCTTCAGCTGTGGGAGGAGGTGACTCCCTTCGTGTGAACAGCCTGAGGTGGGAGGGGTTACACAGCATCATAAGGGGCTGGCAGGGGCTTAGAGATCAAGCCCTTTTATTTTACAGCAGAGAAGCAGAGGGTTGATCACATGGCTGGTGGGTGGCAGGGGTTTCTGACTCCCAACTCACTGCTCATTCCGCTCCTCCACATGACTCTGTCGTTAGCTAAAGAGTTTCTTCTGAGTTATGAATGAGTGAAAGGAAATTACGTACGTATGGATGTGCTCACGGGCATGTGTAAGGCAGAGGGAGATTCACAGAGAGTATGCAAGTACCTGTGCTGTGAAAATCGGGATTGCTTTGAAACACTGACTCACAGTCATCCTAGCTCTGGTAAAGGTGAGTTCAGCTTTAGAAACAAGCATATTTAATCCATTCATAACTGAGTTTCACTTTTCACATGCCTCTGGCAGGCCCCAGGGAATGACAAGACCAGGCACAATGTCCTCCTGGTTAGAGAACTCTGCCTGCTCACCAAGTTGTCTGGCCAGTACTTCTTGACGTGCTCTGTCTTCTTAGGAGCAAGACTTTTCCACATCCATCATGTCTTACTGTTGACCTATCACATCTGCCTGCCCCAGCTGCAGCAGGCTCCACCCATCTGTCTTCCTGACACCTTCACCACAGCTGGAGAGGGAGTGGCTAGTGTATTTATCATTTTCGTGAGCACAGACCACTGAGAGGCTCTGCAAACCTGCCACTGGAAAGTTCCATTTGTTTTCCTTTCTAAAGCAAATCTATGTGCTTTGGATCAGGAGCAGCTCCCAAGGTGTGACTTAGGCTGCCTGCTGCCCTCTGTCTTGTATGACTAAAAGGTCCCCTAAGAAACACGCCCGAGCCAGGCCCCTGCTGCCTCCGCTCCATCCTGGAAAAGTGAAAAGTGCCCACAGCAAGCACCAGGTACCAGGAACAGAGCCCACTTTGCCATCTCAGTTATCTCTTTCCTTCCACAGCAATTGCCCCGAGAGCCTCTTCCTTAACGACAAACCAGCCACCTGGCTCAGCCCTTCAACACTGTTTTTGGAGGTCCCTGACCTAGCTCAAAGGACTGTAGGTTCCTGTGAATGATCCTGTTAATTGGTCTGGGTTTTCCTCCCCTTCCTGTCAAATGCAGGAAATTAGATTTGACCTCTGCTCTGATCACTCTAAAATTATTCTTGGCACTGAAGACTTCCAGCCTTTGTAATCAGAGCATCTATTATCACCCTGATTAACGCCGATGTTCTGATGGGGCGAGATCCAAAGGCAGTGTGATTTCCGTGATTCCTCGTCCCCATGTTGAGTGCAGATGTCTTTAAATGGAGTGAAATCATCTTTAATAAGCATGGATCAGCATTCAGATGGCTCCAGGGTGCATTAACAGATTCCCAGAAAAATGCCCCGTGCCAAACCACCTTATGGGACCCTTCCAGGTCCCACAAGGAAGAGGCAGGGAAAATCTCAAAGTCAATCCAGTTCTCAGCCAAACCATTACGTGTTTAGGACAGACGCAGAAATGCGATGCTGTGTTTTCCTCAGTGCTAATGGAGCAGCATGCACGTCTCAGGCACATTAAAAAGAGGAAGGAGACAGAGACAGCAGAAAGCCACTGTGCCCTGAGATCTAAAGAAGGGAGATAAAGTGAAGGCTTCTCAACTTCTAACTAGAATTCTGTAGGAAAGCTGCTTCATTGTTCAGAGCCTTGACTTTTTTCCAGCCTTAAAATACAAGTAAAGATTACACACACGGGCTTTTGTATAAGTTACCTAGACTGTGTCTACAGAGTATATTGATTCATCTCACATTTATCAAGCCCATATTTATAAACACAGTCATGCATCACTCAATGGGATACATTCTGGGAAATGCATCCTTAGGTGATTTCGATGTTGTGTGAAAATCATAGGTTGTACTTGCACAAACCTAGATGGTATAGTCTACTATACACCTAGGCAGTGTGGCATAGCCTATTGCTTTTAGGCTACAAACCTGTACAGCATGTTACTGTACTGAATACTGTAGGAAATTGTAGCACAGATCACCAGGCGATAGGAACTAGAATCATTATCATCTTATGGGACCACCGTCCTTAGGCGGTACAGGACTGTATATGTACTCTGAGCCATGGAGGAGTCAATGATTATAACCCCTGTCATGAGAGGATCACATTTGTATTTTTCACCAAACACTTCACCCAGCACGTGGTACAGAGAAGGTGCTCAGTCAATGTTTGTGGAGTGAGTGGGAGGAATCCTTAGGAAATTAAAATCTAACTAGAGGTTATAGAGAAGTTCATAAATAATTGTACTACAAAGCGGAATGTGAAAGCACATTAAGAGATAGATGAACAAATAAAGATGTAGGAATAAAGGGGTAGGAGGCTGGGTGCTGTGGCTCACACCTGTAATCCCAGCACTTTGGGAGGCCAAGATGGGTGGATCACCTGAGGTCAGGAGTTCCCAGCCAGCCTGACCAACACGGTGAAACCCTGTCTCCACTAAAATACAGGAATTAGCTGGGTGTGGTGGTGGGTGCCTCTAATCTCAGCTCCTCGGGAGGCTGAGGCAGAAGAATCGCTTGAATCCGGGAGGTGGAGGTTGTAGTGAGCAGAGATCGCGCCGCTGCACTCCAGCCTGGGCAACAAGAGTGAAACTCTGTCTCAAAAAATAAATAAATAAAATACAATAAAATAAAGGGGTAGGAAGGTGATGTGCAGGCTGCAGGAAGTACAGAACATTTCTGTTCATGAAGGCATCAGGTGGAACATGAGTGGGAAGGAGAGAGGGTAAATGCCTTCTAGGTTGAAGCCAAAGCACCAGCCACAGGCAGAGGAAGGAAGCTGGGGAGACATCCGGTCGGTCACAACAAGTGTACCCAGACAGACAGGCGGTGCACAGGAGATGAGGGCTGTGGGGAAGGGAGGGAGGCTCCTGCCCTTGGTGGAGCACTTGACATAGGTCAGACTCGGGGCAGGGCAGTATCCCATCTCTGTCCTCACACCTGCCCCTCCAGGTAGAAAGCACGGCCATTTCACCCATGAGCTACATCCTGGTCCAATCACCAGCAAGCGGCAACTCCAGGATCTGTCCCTAGGTCTCTCTGGCACCAAAGCTCTTCTCCCCCTCCATTAAGAAAGAAAAATATTATTAAGACCAAGAGAGCCCTTGACCTTGAGGTAGAATGAGGACTCAGTGTGTTGGTAAGGGGGACCCATGGAGAGATGGGTCTTAGGGAGAACATGAGGCAGTGGTAGTTGTAGGCAGTAGGAAGAACAGGGCATGGCCCAAAAATACCTATTAGGAACCCATGGCAGGGGTTTAGGTGGCAGGCTCTGGGACTGGGATAGCAGGGTTGGAAGAGAGGACACCAGCATCAGAGGCATTCTCCCAAGAGCTTCAGAATAATTAAATGTGGGAAGCACAAAAAGGGGAGGAGGAAGAGGTAGGTTCCCCAAATGGGGGAGACAGGAAGAGGAGCTGGCTGTAGGGAAAGAGGATTAATTAGTTCGGGACATACACACACAAAAATCAACCCGTAAGTATTGCCAGCCATTGAATTCATTGCTCTCTTCCTCCTTCACAGCCCTGAGCCTTTTCACCTGCTGCATGGGAAATACCCTATGCAACCATTTCCCAGGGACCAGCTATGGACCAGGCACAGGTTAGGCCCTTTGTGGTCAGGGAGTTCGCAGTGCAGCGGGGGAGACCCAGGCAAATGCTCTGACAGCCCCAGAGGGCCATGCAAGGACTCAGTGTGTACCTGAGGCAGTGAGTGAGGGGACATCCTCTTTCTGCATGTGTGACCAGGGATGGCTCTGAGGATGCTGCCGCAGACTTGCATTCTGCAGAGACCGTAAACGAGAACCAAAAGCTACCTCAATTCTGCCATGCTTCTATCATCTCAGTGTGAAGGCCACGGAGGCAGAAAGGACCCCAAGTCACTGGCCTCACTGATGTGATGAGGCTCATCTGGACACTCATCTTAGCACACTTGCCCTGGTCACCAGGTACCCAGGCTCAGGAGGCCCTGGGCCCGCTGAGAGAGAACTGAGCGGGAGAGTCTTGAAAACTTCAACTCGGGTGGGAATTCCAGCCTATTGAAGGGAATCCACTGTCTCGTGCTTCTTCTCCTGGGAGAGCAGCGAGCTTTGGCATAGATGGGGAGGGTAATGTATCTAGGAGTGGCCTTCCGTGCTCTGGGCTGCTGATAGAGCTGCCACTCACAGTCTTTCCCTGTGACAGGAGGTCACTTGGGTCAGCTCCTTGGACTCATGGGCACTGAGGACCCCCCTTCCAGGCTAGGTGGGGGCAGGCAGCACCAGGTAGGTGCCCGGCCCTGTCCCACTGGCTCACGGTCTCCCTCTCTGTACCTCATCCAGCCTCAAGCCCTTCTCAGGATGCGCAGGATGCCAGGCGGCCACGGAGCAGGAACCCCTCCGCCTGGACTGTGGAGGACGTGGTGTGGTTTGTGAAGGATGCCGACCCGCAGGCTCTGGGGCCTCACGTGGAGCTCTTCAGAAAGCACGTATGCGAGTGGTGGGTTTGACCTTGGGGGGATTGGGGGAGCAGGCATGGAAGGAGAGTGAGGTTCAGGGAGCTGCGGGATGCTGCCAGGGGAGGTGTGGGGGGAGCTCTAAACTAAGGCCTAGGGGCACCCTCAAGGGAGCCAGAGATGAGAGGGACAGGTACAACCACAGGGTCCTCAGAGCAGAACGACCACTTAATTTGTTTTTAAAGGAATATTTGCCCCATCTGTTCTCTCATGTTGGCCTTCATCAGGAGTGCCTGCTTCCTGCCCATCCAGCCGTCTGTGCATACAACAAATATTGACAGCACACCTACGACATACCAGGCAAACCGCAGTAGTGCCTGTTCCTAAACCACTTCAAGGATTAAATAAGAAAATGCACAAAAGGTGTTCGGCACGGTTCCTGGCTCAGACAGCCTTCACTGAGCAGAGAGCATTATGATGATTTTGAGATATGCTAAAATATAGAGAGATGGTAATTTTTTTTTAAAGATAAGAATCAGTAATTTACCTGCTAGGCTTACTATACTCATTTTGTTTTTGTTTGAGACGGAGTCTCACTCTGTCACTCAGGCTGGAATGCAGTGGTGAGATCTCAATCTTGGCTCACTGCAGCCTCTGCCTCCCCAGTTCAAGCAATTCTTGCGCCTCAGCCTCCCAAGTAGCTGGGATTACAGGTGCCCGCCACCATGCCCGGCTAATATTTGTATTTTTAGTCGAGACAGGGTTTCACCATATTGGCCAGGCTGGTCTCATCCCAAAGTGCTGGGATGACAGGCGTGAGCCGCCGCGCCTGGCTCTGTACTCATTTTGTATCGTGCTGTTACAGATTACCACCAGCATAGTGGCCTCACACAATCCACCTTCTCTGTCTAACCACTCTGGGGTTCAGGAGCCTGGCATGGGTCTCACTGGGCTCAGCCAGCAAGGCTGCCTTTCCTTCTGGAGGTTCTAGGAGAATCCGCGTGGTTGTCTTTTCCGGCTTCTAGATCCACCATCAGTCCTTGGCTCCCGTCCCCCTGCCATCATCTTTAAAGCCTGTAACATCAAGCTGAGGCCTGTTTGCTGCTCGGGCTGCCATCCCTGGTTGTCGCTGCTGATGTCCTCTTCCATGTTTAAGGAGTTTTGTGATTACACAGCCGCCCCCTCCCCACCCACCCGGCCCCATAATCCGGGATAATCTCCCTACTTTAAAGTCAGTGGATTAGCAAGCTTAATCCCACCTGCAACCTTAATTCCCCTTTGCTATCTAACTTGACATTCACAGGTTTGGGGACTAGAATCCAGACATTGTGCATGGAGGGGAAGGAGCGTTATTCCGCCTTCCGCCGTGACCATTATTTTTGTTTCCTGATTCTCACTTTATTTGGTGATTCTGTCATAGAAATCATGCTCTCCGATCTGAGGAGGATTCTCATCTAACTCAGCACTTGTCTTTTATTAGGCATATGTTGGCCTCATCTAACAATGGGGCCTTGAGACCAGGAACCACAGAGTGGGTTATGCTCGGACAGATTTGGGCAGGGGGAGTCTGGCTGTCTTCCAGGGTGGGAGGAGACGGTGGGAGTCCAGGAGGTGAGGGAAATAAAAGACAGTAGAAAATGAGGCTCCTGGGAGCGGCCCACAGGTAAGCCTTGCCCACTGCCATGTTGTCAAAGACATGGAGAGTGAGTGACACAGAGTGGGTGCTCCATCAATACTGGTTGGCTGGGCAGATGAATAGAGGGCTGGTGACCCTGACACCGTTACATGAGTCCTGTAACTATGTCTCTTCTCCCCGCCGAGCACCTCAGATTTCTACCCTTTGTCTCCAGTGACCTGAAAATAGCACTAAAGGTGACCATGGAAGCCCAGCCTTGCTAGGTTCATGAACTCAGCATGCATTCTGGAGGGTGACCATTTTCAATGACCAATGGCAGCAGCACCCGGACCAAACCGCAAAGGACTGGCTCATCCCCTTAGTAGTTCTTTGTGCTGAACCCTGAGATGAAGCAGGTGCATTCTTTAGTGTATTCTGTCTAGTGGAACAGACAGGGCTAAACACATCTGAAATCCTCCATTGGGTGGAATGAGTAGTTTTGTCATCAGCTAAAGGTAGGTGGGCCTACCAAGAAAAGAAATGAGAAATTAGGGCAATAGGTGGAGGTTTGGAATAGAAAGACCCTCTAGTTTCAGTGTCTAATGGATGACACTTCTTGCCCCTTTAGCCAAGGTTGGATGAGGAGATAAACTTCCTAAGTGGGATATTGGGAACACACATGGGGTAGTGTTTGATTCCTTCAATGAGGGGAGGGCAGGAATATGAAACATCCCGTGTATCAGACGACTACAGGGAGATGATGGGGAGAGGAGAACACAGTATTTGTTTGCTTTAATATTTTAAAAGATCTTGCCCCAGGACCAAGAGAATATGCTGCCTAAACCAATCCATATGCCCTGAGCACATCCCCTGACCATACCTTAACCTTAGCCACTGTTTGATGACTCTGACCATCTTCTGGGTTTTCTTTCTTCTGATCCTATCCCACCAGGAGATTGATGGCAATGCTCTGCTGTTGCTGAAGAGTGACATGGTCATGAAGTACCTGGGCCTGAAGCTGGGACCCGCACTAAAACTCTGCTACCACATTGACAAACTGAAGCAAGCCAAGTTCTGACTTTTTAAAAAAGACACAAGCGAAACCCAAAACAACAGATCTCAAGATTATCTTCTGCCTTACCAACATCCCACCAATATCACAAAATAGACTCTCCTCTTAAAATTAACAGCCACAAAGACGTGGTCTTTTTATAAAACTTGTGAATCTTTGCCTTTTAAAGAATTTAACGTGGACCTTTTTGAAAGGCTCCTCTGTGTTAATAATTTGCCAAAAAATTACAAAAGCCTCTGATTTTTAACATCCCTATTATGCTGATTTCTCTTAAAGTGGGTCCTATTTGCATAACGAGAGAGTGGGGAACTGAATGCTTATGTCCAAGGAAAGTTCTGGAGGGTTCAAAGGATGAAAGAAGGACCTTTGTCCCTGCAGTCTCTGCAGGGACACCCACCTCAGCACCATCTGCCTCTGACTCTGACCTGGGGACCTATCCATGTGAGCCTTGTTTGCCTCAGCTCTGGAAGCTGACTTCTGAAGATGACTGCCTCACCTTGCACTATCTGGAAAACTTGAATTATTTTGCTCCATGAAAGAAAAGGAAAAAAAAAAATCTTTTCTACTCCTAGAAAATCTGAAGTACTGTGTTGCTCCGCTAGAGGGCAGACTGCTAATGAAATTTCAGGACCCTCACTGACTGCAGTAGCAAGATTATTCAGTACTGAGTGGATGGGTTACGGTGTCTGTGAACAAGATCTAGCCCACACAGAAACAGGGGATTTATTCCACAGTTAGCACCACAGATTGCGACTTGGGAAGAAACCATCAGCTAGAGGGGTCTAGTTCGTATCCAATCATTATTGACTGACTGACTGATACTCAACTAGCAAAGGCAAGAATTTGGAAGCACGCTCTACCCAGATGGGACTTTGGAGTTCCTTCTCTTCCAGAGTCCTCATTGAGGTGTTGAAGTGTTGGCATGCCGAAGAATCTTAGTGACATTTAGCCATGGGTGTTTCTTTAAAAAAGGAAAAGAAAATGTCTCAACGAAGCTTTGAAATGGGAGAGTGTTGATTTCTAGTTACATTGCTGGGTTATGTAGTTGTATCTGTGGCTAATTTTTCTAGTCCTCAACAAATACACAGACATGCTATTATGGGGTTTAATTCAATTTACAGATAGGTTTTCCTTCCTCACCGTGGAGTAATAGAAAAAATTGATTTTCTGCCCCTTTGCAGCTGTGTCCAGAGAAGGACAATGAATCCACAATTTATTAGGCAGAGGGACAACTTCTCCACCGTTCATTTTATCCTTCCCTTTTCTCTGTTTCCCTCCCTGTCTCTTCTTCTTCTTCACACTGAGCAGAAAACATATCTTCAAAATGAATTCACCTTTGCCATGTGCATAATCTCTTCCTTAAGAGGACATCAACAGTGTCGGAGATGAGGAGATGAACATTAGATTTTGGAATTTCTGGGAGGGAGAGGGTTAGGGATGACTCAGGGCCTCCCTTGGCCCAATGGTGAATCAGAAAAGGCACCCCTTTCTCTGGAATACAACCTGAGCAGGGGTCTCAGCTAGCAAGTGGAGCCGGGTGGGAGCTCAACCTCCTCACCCCTTGATCAGCTGCCGTTGTGCAGAACATGAATTGCATAACCTTGAGGGCAGCCCTGGGTAGATCTGCATAGTGACCCTCTATATAGTTAGAATCCAGATGAAGGCCATAAGAAATAGTCCATGTCATGCCGTTAGACCCGCTTTGATGTGCTGTATTTGAGAAAGCACATCGTAGCCTCCTTTTCAGACACACAAATGGTGGCTGGACTGAGAGCATAGCAGAGAAGGGGAGGAGGAGAATGTACTAAACTTGCTCACTGAATTGAGCTAGAGTGTGGAAGAGCTTGATATCTGATGGTTTTGTTACAGGAAGGGGTTCCCGATCCAGACCTCAAGAAAGGGCGCTTGGATCTCATGCAAGAAAGAATTCAGGGCGTGTCCATAGAGTAAAGTGAAAGCAAGTTTATTAAGAAAGTAAAGGAATGAAAGAATGACTACCCCATAGTCAGAGCAGCTCTGAGGGCTGCCAGTTGCCCATTTTTATGATTATTTCTTGATACTATGCTAAACAAGGAGGGATTATTCATGCCTCCTCCTTTTAGATCATATAGGGTAACTTCCTGACATTGCCATGGCATTTGTAAACTGTCACGGCACTGGTGGGAGTATAGCAGTGAGGACAACCAGAGGTCACTCTCGTTGCCATCTTGGTTTTGGTGGGTTTTAGCCAACTTCTTTACTGCAGCCTGTTTTATCAGAAGGTCTTTATGACCTGTGTCTTGTGCTGACCTCCTATCTCATCCTGTGACTCAGAATGCCTTCGCCTCTGGGAATGCAGCCCAGGAGGTCTCAGCCTCAATTTTACCCAGCTCCAATTCAAGATGGAGTTGCTCTGGTTCAAACGCCTCTGACAGGTTCAGCACCTGAGAAAAGTACCTTGAATCAGGCGTTGGGGCAGAGTCTTCAAGATTTTAAGGTTGGCCGGGCGCGGTGGCTCACGCCTGTAATCCCAGCACTTTGGGAGGCCGAGGCGGGCGGATCACAAGGTCAGGAGATCGAGACCACTGGTGAAACCCCGCCTCTACTAAAAATACAAAAAAAATTAGCCGGGCGCGGTTGTGGGCGCCTGTAGTCCCAGCTACTCGGGAGGCTGAGGCAGGAGAATGGCGTGAACCTGGGAGGCGGAGCTTGCAGTGAGCCGAGATCGCGCCACTGCACTCCAGCCTGGGCGACAGAGCAAGACTCCGTCTCAAAAAAAAAAAAAAAAAAAAAAAAAAGATTTTAAGGTGATAGGGCCTGTCTCTCAAGAGTTTATTAAGCTCACTGCTGGTCTAGAGTTAGATACATTTCCCTCAAAACAGCCAGGGACAGGTTATGTATTCAGAACTGCCAGTGCGAAAACAATGAGATCCAGAAAAATCCCACAACAACCCAGGTTTTTCACTCATCTTTTTTTTTCTCAATCTTCCGATACTTGTGGTACCTCTTCCATGAACAGATACCTCATGTAGTGACTTCCAGTATTAAGTTTTCAAAACTTCCTACCCACCCTCGTCAGTGCCTCCCTCACTACAGAGTCACAAACATTGGTGCTCTCAAATAAAAATCAGCCCCAAACAATGTCATAGAGATCCCTCGAGTAGTTTTCAGGGGAGAGATAGGTTCTCATTTGAAGTCTCGGAGAAAACTGGATCCATGTTCACGTGGAACTGCTCTCACGGAGGTGCTATCTCATTTCGCATTAAACTTTAAGCAGGACAGATTGCTGAAGCCATGATATTTGAGGTTTGACTTTTTAAAAATCTCATTACTCTTAAAATAAATGCTGCCACATCAGAGAATAACCTGGGGAGGAAAATCTTCCTTGACTGCTTCTGCACTGAAATGCAATTAGCCAACTAAATTATTGTAGCAATACTGCAATTATAATTAATTTTCACCCCTCTCAAAAATCTTGTCAAACCAGGAGGCTAAATAGCTTCACAAATGTAAAACACACCAGGCCATTTCCTCTAAACAGACCTTAAAGGGTTAGGTCACGTGGGTCACCCTTGTCCAAATGAGAACCGACTTGAGGGCATCCCACTTGTATAGATATGGTACTTGTTATTCCATTGCAGTAGCTTTGCTTCAGGTTGTAGTGAATAATGATATCGTTTTGCATAATTCCAAATTAGAGTGTGTATGTGTGTGTGCCTGTGTTCATGCTCCAAACATTTCCAATTACACTTGTCTGTTAAACACCGAAAAAAAAAAAAATCAAGAGACAATTCTATTGCCTAAGGCCTTTTAAATATTTCATGAATCACATTATTCCCTGTGCGAAGACTTTAGGTGAAAGCCGTGGGTCTTGTCTCTCTCTCTGTGTGTGTGTGTGTGTGTGTGTGTGTGTTTCCTGACACTGTAGTTGGAAGAGCCTTAGGAAGTGAGTGCTTGGGAGTGTACGAGCCATTGCCTTTGCTTGGTTTGCAATACGGAGGCAGAACCCACTGTGGTCTGGTTGCTACTACTAAGTGCCCCCTCTTATTCTACTAGGGTATGCCCTTGAGGAAGCCGGGTGACCAGGGCTGCTCTGGGACTCTGGGCCTGCCCCCTCAGGAGGATGATTGTAAGTGTCAAGCCTGGGCTCCAGGTGACTCTGGGGAAACGCCTTGCTGGGGAGCCCATGGCAGGGAACAATTGTCTTGTGGGCATTTAGCACCTACCAGAGAGTACACGGAGCTCTCACCATTTCCCTGCAGCAGGGCTGCTACCAACTATATTAAATACATTGGGAAGGAATATGGGACTAGGGCTGGTTTACTGGAGAAGGAAACCAGTGACAGAGGGAGGCCTACACCATAAGTTTCTTAGGAAAACAATGAAAGCAGCGATTCTAACAGCCCCAACCCTTCATGCTGCAATAACCTATTTTTGTATCTATGTGCTGTATGGAATAGTTCTTATTTTTTTTATTAAAATTCTTTTAAAATTATTTTTGAGATGGTTTTAGGAGAATGTTGTCAAATCTCTGAAGATAATTGGAGATGTCCATAGGTGACCAGGGACTGAAATTTAGTCATTGTCAGAAGGTCTCGAAAGATGGAAATAGTCTGCTCTTGTTCTAAAGAAACAGCCAGGTTTTCATATGTGTAAGCGGTCAGCAGGCACGGTCTGACCTCTGCTCTGAAGGGGTCACTTCTCAGCTCTTCTCCACTGGGGATAGAGGGGAAGGGGATTGGACTCACTTTTTTTAAAAACCTCAGATAACAAGACATGGAATTGTGAAAGAGTAGGTGATTTTTTTAAAAACCGCAATCTTTTTTTAAGGAGAGGGGTGCAAACCTGTCCATGGGTCTGATTTTTTTTTTTTTTTTTTTTTTTTTTTTTTTTTTTTTTTGGTCACAAACATTCTAAGAACTGAGCACCTGCCGGGCTCTCCTGTTGCCTTGCCATGTGCCCCATCGCTCCCCTGTGGCATGAGAGGGCCACACTGAGAACACTGGGGATGGTCCAGCAGACGGTCAGACATGCAGGGGAACAAACCTTCTTGTTTCCATTCTGTGATGTCAAGCCCAGCAGCATCACCCCCTCCACCTGCAGGCAGCTCCTGTGTGTCCCGCCCTGCTCCTGCATGAAGAGCGCTGGGCACCTCAGCTTCTGGGGTGTTATCCACTCCGACGCTTATCCTAACCCAAGATGATCCCTGCACAGACGATTGGAAGCTGGATCTTTGGAAATCTAGCATTTGCTTGAAAAAGAACCGCTGTTATTTACTGCCGCCAGATAAGGATAATGAAAACAAGTCTGCTAACAATAGACTCGGTGTAATGGTTCTAATGCTAATAAGCAACTGCTGGGACACTTCCCATGGTAAATTCCTTTGTGGTTTCGGTGGTGTTATCACACGTGGGCCTCACCAAGATGCCCGCCTGGAGACAACACTCGCTGTGACTCTCCCAGGCTTCAGGAAATGCCCCCAACTTAGAAGCAGTTCTGGGCAAAAGCACACTTTTAGAGGAGGATTTGCTTTTCTTCACTGTGCTTTCACAAGACAGGCCCCAGATCTGCACTCTTAAAATCCTACATAAGGAGCCCGGAGGTTCTCCCCATGCTTAGCATTGGGCTCGATTTCCTGCAGAGGAAGAGACGGCAGGTAGAGCCACAGGTGATTAAACAGTGATGCCAGACAGTGTGGGGCCAGCAGCATCTTTCCATTTGAAGGGTCTACATATACCACACAGACCACCTATACCTCAGCTGTCTTCCCACCCTACCCTGCTCTGGGGCTTGACCACATCGTCTGAGCCTTAGAGTCAGTTCCATGCACTACGTGCTTGCACAGGCCAACATCAACCTCTTCTGTTGGCTCCAACTTTGGAATACACCCGAAGCCTTGCTTCTCCAAACAGCTCATTACGAAATAATGGCGCCTCACTAGGTGTGGCTTTACAGCAATGATGTACGACCGAAGGCTACCTCTACCATAAATGTAGCATCCTCAACTACATTCTTTTTAAAGTGTTGTTGGAAACCCATCATCATCCCTTGAGGGTGGATTTTTTTTTTCTTTTTGGAGAAAGCCAAAGCCACTGGGCTCATGCCTGGTGCATGACATGGGTAATTAGTTTCAGGTTTCAAATCATGTGTTTTCACACACATTCGTTTGTCTTTTCCTTGTGTGTTTTCTTACTTGGTACAAACAGTTTGAACAATAACAGCCACAATTCACTGGTTAACTTAAATATATTAGGCAGGTGTTAAAATAAGGAGCAGCAATGTATGGACTATTTTGAAGGACTACAGTATTTGGATGTATAACATTCAACATATTCATTTTAAAGTATTGTTACTGCTATATCCTTAGGCATGGTAAGCTGAGGATATTGTGAGTGTTTGCAAACATGCAGAGACCACCTTCACACGTAGAACCCTAGAATCCTACAGTTGGGAAAAAGAGATCTTGGGGGACACCTGGACAGCTCCCCTCCAGGGCAGAACCTTCTGCCCTGTGGGTTCCACATTGCTCTTTGCGGGGCAGAGCATGGTACAGTGTGCAAGAAACAAGCTCTCCAAGTCACCTCCCCCCGTACCTCCATCTCCTCATCTGGAAAAGGAGGGGAGTCATCCAGATGACCTTTAAAAGCATTTCCAGCTCAGTTACTTTGGCCAAGGCCAGTGGGGCTGTGCTGCCATAGTAGTTATAGGCTGTTGACTCCTCTCTCTTCTTTTTCATGTCTGCTGGTTTCTGCCTCTCCTCCTTTGCAACTTTATCTAGATATTATTTGATCCTCTTCTCTCATGGGCCCATAACTTCTCAAGGCCATGTAAGCACCACTTGGCCATTCTTTCCCACTCGTTTTTTTACTTTTCGTTCTATTATTTCTTGCTGCCTCCGTGTTTTTTTGTTGGTTTGTTTTCTTTTTTGTCTTTCTCCATTCCACTAGCTCAAATGCCTTTGGGGATAGAGACGGGGTAGAGAAAGAAATAAGAGTAAGCCAACTCTGTTCTCCCTAGCCCAGTGGTTCTGATCTCTGTCCAGTTGTCACCCACCCACAGTATTTCTTGACTCTGCCCCGCTTCCTGCCCAATCTCCTCTTGTTCTATTTCTCAAGGTCTAACCCTCTCAGCTCAATGCCTGAGGTTGGGAATGAGAGTCTCCACCCTTCTGAATGTTTCATTCTGTGACTCACCCTGATGTCCCACTGAGGTGCCTCTTGAATCTTCATGAAGCACAATGCCCTTCTCACTAGCTGTCCCTCTTCATTCAGCCCTGAAGCTTAAGTGACCTGGTGCCAATTCGATGTACCTCTTGAGAACCACAAGCTGCTTCTCCCGCCATCCTGCAACCTGCACGGAGTCACTCTGACATCCAGCAGCAATTCAGATAATGCCAAAGTTCTTTACAGAACACAGCATTGTCCAGACCCAGTTAGCACTGACTGTACAGCCTCATGACCAAAGCCAGGCCAGAGTCTCATGTGTAAGTGAGGAGGTCCAACCAGCATGAAAAACGAAGGACAGTGACGACATCAGAAGCATTTCTGGGGTGTGGTATTGTTTTTGGACGTTTACAAGACTACTGAGACATATGCAATATTAAGTGGCTTGTGTCTGAGTAGGGAAAGATGATGACATATTTCCCAAAAGAAAACGTGGTTTAGAGGAAGGAGAAAGGCAGCATAGCTCTGGGAAAAAAAAAAGTTTCCATTCCTGGCCTTTCTCCAGCACAATTGCGCACCTCGGGGTCTTTCTAGAAGTCAAACGTGTTTCC
Organism: Macaca thibetana thibetana; assembly: GCF_024542745.1. NCBI lineage: Eukaryota > Metazoa > Chordata > Mammalia > Primates > Cercopithecidae > Macaca > Macaca thibetana. The sequence goes on along the minus strand of NC_065581.1, from coordinate 104,866,910 downwards.
TCCTCAGGAACTGAAAGTATTTCTGTCTAAGTGTGAGAAAGTTTGAGGGACTTTGATTTATTTTATTATCCATTGTGTTCTAAGCCATATTATTTAATTTTCTGTCATCTTCTAGCTATATCTTTGATCACTTGGGGATTTAAAAAAAGAGCTCCTCTCATTTTATCCTCAAGAAAATATGAAATATCATTTGCTTTACAGAGAAAATATTTCCATGTTATAGATATCTGTTGATTAGATAATTTCTCTACTGTATATACTTAGAAGTAATTTCATTCACATAAACATTTCATATTTCAAATACATTTGTGGATAAATTTGCTTTTCATTCTATTCACATGCAAGAAAATGAAATAAACTGATTGAATAAAATCATTTTACCATAATTGTCTTGCTGCTATTTTTTTTCACTAACAGTGAAAACTTTTTGTTACTGAAGTATGACTGTAACATCATGAAGCTTCTCCCTTAATGGGGCCAAAAGGTGTGTTTTACTTGCTACACTAGGCTGTCATTATCCAACAAGACTCCCACTAACCAATGAGGGCGCATGAGTTAGTGAAATCCGTGTTCCCAAGCTCGTGAGGTAGAATCATGATGATTGAAATGTTATGTCTTTTGTTTTGTAAGTTGACAGGTTTATTTTCAGAATCTTTCTTTCAACTCAGCCTTAGTTAATCTCATGTTTCCACCTCTTTATGCTACTTCTCTACCCCATATACCCACTTGGGAGACTTCCCGATCTCACCCCATCTGGGAGAGCGGCAGCTGCACGTTTTCCCTGGTAAAACGTCTTACTTTATTTGCACACTATGAAACAACCAGAAACCAACGGTGCAAACAGGTCATCTCCTCATCCCGGTAAGGTAGAAACAGGGTTGACTACCTTCCCTCTTCTCTACCGAGACAGTCTTTCCTCCCTTCTCATTAAGGATTTTCAGAGGGGGTGTGTGCACATGTTCATGTGTGTTTCTATGATTGGGTTTGCAAACTAAAGAGAAAGGTCATCAGTGAAAGTTCGCACGTCATTTGCTTGTGCTGAGGCACATGTGCAAGAAGGACTCGGCGTATGTACTGCAGATATTCTAATTGTATGAAAATTCATTGTGCTTTCATTTCTTATGAACGTAATGGAATCTTGGAACATTAGTTCAACTCCATGTTTTACTTGGAAGTGCTCGGGGAGAGAGAAGCTTTCAGCTTAGGAAATGGTGTCGTTTTAGGTCCTAACTTCTTTAAAAACAAAACAAAACCAGTGGATCTAATTTTGCAGACTAGACATTAGTGAATATAGCTCACTGTAATGGTGAGTGGCGTTTACATTGGAGAGAGACAGCAGTAAACCCTGTTACCTGGGGAAAGGGCCTCTCCTTAATCTTTGCTCTTTGCAAGCATGCTGAAATCAGTGTTTCCTAATTTTGGGACAATCCTCTCACCTCAAAGTGCTCCTATGTAATTGTGTTACATAATGGAAAATTGTAATAGGCAATTTGGTCCTGTAATTCAGTTTGCAAAGCATGCAAACATAAGATAACTAGGTTAAATGCAAATCGGCATTACACTAAGGTACCGAGATAGGGAAAAAAAAAGATGCTGTGTCTATAACTTAAAACAACATGAATTTTATTCCCCATGTGCCTCAAAATGTAGAGTTTATTAAAGTTATTTATCCTGTAGTTTAATTTCATCACATACTGTGCATACATATACATTATCTGAGTATGAACACACATGTATTCTTACTGCATATATTTACGATCTCTCATTTGTCATAAGCAGGCTGTAAGTATAGCGTGTTACTCAGGAGTGAGTTGGATGTACTTATTTTATCATACACAGTGTTTTCATAAATTGGCCATCAAAATGTGCTTTAAATCTTTCAAAGCCTGTTATTGTTTATAACTTTTGCAGGGGGGCAATTAGTTCATTATTTAGAGGTCAATTTTTCTGTTTTTAATGTATTCTCTTAAACAGTGATTGGTATGTACACCACAGTCAGGTATGTACAATTTCATTAAACAACCACTACTGGCCTTAATGATTTTAATAGTTTGGGGTGGTTTTTGTTTGTTTGTTTTCATTTTTGATACAGTATTTTTTTCTAGTACAATGCATCATGGGCCTGGGTATGATTCAGTGAGATTTCTAAATCTTAAGATTTCAACACAATGTAGCACTTTCTGTTCATGCTGTAAAAAGTATTTCTGTATTTTAAATAAAGAATACAATTTATGTGAGCTTGTATATGTTTTATCTGATCAACTTCTCTATGTTGATTACTCTTTCATTAGGACTGGTTCCCATAGGTAGAGAGCAAGGATAAGCTTTTTCAAGGTGGCCCATAGACAACTGAAGCCACACAGGCTGATTCACCGCTGCCTGGAAGGCCCCCGTCACCTGGAGACCTGCTGTACCTCAGGGCAGCCAGCCCAGGCCCCACACTGGTTCAGGAGAGAATTTTTTTTTTTTTTTTTTTTTTGAGACAGGGTCTCACTCTGTCTCCCAGGCTGGAGTGCAGTGGTGCAATCACAGTTCCCTGCAGCTTCAACCTCCTGGGCTCAAGGAATCCTTGTGCCTCAGCCTCCCGAGTAGCTAGGTCTACAGGTGCACACCACCATGCCTGGCTAAGCTGTGTATTTTTTATAGAGACAAGGTTTCGCCATGTTGCCCAAGCTGGTCTCAAACTCCCGGGTTCAAGCAATCCGCCCTCCTCAGCTTCCCAGAGTGCTGGGATTATAGGTGCGAGCCACTGCACTCGGCCTGGAGAGACTCAATACAGAAGTCCAGGGTTCTCTAAGAAGCTTACTCTGTTCCCCTGACCTTCCTATGATCACAAAGGGGTGGTCTGGTGCAGGCAAGAAATGTGAGATTTGATCAGAGCCCCGAGGGGAGTGTCCACCCAGGGTCATCTTGGGCCAGTCTCTCCTCTAGGGTCTCTGATATGGTTTGAAACTCTGTCCCCACCAAATCTTATGTTGAAATGTAATCCCTAGTGTTGGAGGTGGGGTCTGGTGGGAATGTTTGGGTCATGGGGGTGAATCCTTCATGAATGGATGAGCACCATCCCCTTAGTGGTGAGTGAGTTCACACAAGATCTGATTACTTAAAAGTGTATGGCACCTCCTGCCCTCTCTTGCTCCTGCTCCTGCTGTGTGATGTGCAAGCTCCCTCTTTACCTTCTGCCAAGAGTAGAAGCTCCCTGAGGCCTCCCCAGAAGCCGAGCAGAAGTCAGCGCCATGCTTCTGTACAGCCTGCAAAACAGTGAGCAAATTAGACCTGTTTTCTTCATAAATGACCCAGTCTCGGGTATTTCTTTATACCCATGCAAGAATGGCTAACACAGTCTCCTTCTTGGTCAGTAACCAGAGACAAGAGGGCCTCCCTTCTCTGTTAGGGAGAGGATTAAAATAAATTACAGTGCTTGTCAAAGGCCCTCAGACAGTGTCTGCAGAATCTGGAGTCCTACTCCAGGGTAGTCTACTCCTGTTGGTTGGTTGTGGCTCTAGTTGGAGGGTCACGATTCCTTCTGGATTTTGATCCAGCCCCAATCCTGACCTGCCGATTTCCTACCCAGAGGCCTCTACCCTGTCCCTAATGCTTAGCAATGATCATTGGCAAAGGCAACACGGTTCTCAATGAAAGCAATTCAGGGGGTTAAAGGAGGTAATCCTCCCATAACCGTGTCCTCGATGGCTGGGTGAGGCCAGCAAGGAAGGCCAGTCTTGGGGAGTATTGGGTGCAGGCCTCCAGAGCCGTCTCTCATCATCTGCCCTTGGTTTGCTTACAACTTAATAGACTGAGAATTTTAATCTTGCTACGTGCCCCGCCTTGAACAAAATGATTTCCAAGCTCATATCCGTCCTCTCTCCCCCAGCACGGGTCCACACTGAATGACCTCTCTCATACATCCAGGAAGTCTAAGTCTCTGAGCCAACACAAGTAAATACACCTCCAAGTGCCCTCACTTACCCGGATTTAAGGGTCCCTTCTCTGAGTCTACTCTCCTCCAGTAGTTAGACACAAGCTCTCAAAACCCAGCTTCTTTCACTAGTTTTTTCTCATTACAGTTGTACAAACAATAGTATCCTACCTATGAATGATCCAAGATGAAGAAATCCTGACATAAATGTTATATTTTTCTGTCACATCTGAACACAGATTTGGCCACCTGAACACCTGAACACTTTCAGGCCTAGAAAAGAAGGAGAGAAGCGGCCAGGCACGGTAATTCACACCTGTAATCCCAGCACTTTGGGAGGCCGAGGCAGGCAGATCATGAGGTCAAGAGATCGAGATCATCCTGGCCAACATGGTGAAACCCCATCTCTACTAAGGACACAAAAATTAGCTGGGCGTGGTGGTGCATGCCTGTAGTCTCAGCTACTCGGGAGGCTGAGGCAGGAGAATGCTCGAACCCAGGAAGCGTAGGTTGCAGTGAGCTGAGATCGTGGCATTGTACTCCAGCCTGGGCAACAGAGTGCAACTCTATCTCAAAAAAAAAAAAAAAAAGAAAAAAAAAAGAAGGAGGGAAGCATCTTGCCCTGGGAAAACAGTTGTGCCATGTGGATGATTAGACATCATGGAGAGACGGGATCAGCAGTTAACGAGCAGAGTGAGGCTCAAAGTTGATGTACAGGTGTGTGCACATGGGAATATGCCTATGTACGTACACTGCCCCCCTCACTCCCTGTTTCTCACAAGCCAGAAGACAGACTGGACCAGAAGCCACAAGCCCAGATTTCAGTCCTGGCTTTCTTACTGACCAGATGAGGGCTTTGGGCAAGCCAGTTCACCTTTCCAGACCCCAGGGAGTTGGACTAGACAAGGTCCACGTTCCGCAGCCCCACCCTGGCCGGCTCTAATAGCCCCTGGGTCTATGACTTAGCTGCAGAACGGGCCGTTTATGACTAGATTCATGACCTTGAGAGTCCTGAGCTGGTGGGACTCATCGGGGCTCTGTAGGGAAGAGAGGAATTATAGGAGATATATAGCTAAGACCAAGATGACCTACCTCAGGGGTCTCTCTCCTGATTATCTAAGTAGTAAAGTATTTCTTAAGACCAGAATGGAGTTGATTTTCTTAGGCAAGTTACCGGAAAAGAGAATTTCCCACATACTATGTGAATCACTGTGAAAGAGATATTGCTCCGTTCTAGGAATTTAAAGTGCCATCACATATGTTGAGCATGGGCAGATCCTGCCTTCTGATCTCTGACTAAGAACTTCCATTCATTCTAGTGCTCAATGAACTCGCACATTTTCCCATTACCCCTTTCATTAAAAAATCATTTTTAAAGTAGAATTGCTTTTCTCCTTGAACTCTTCACCAAGGTTGATTCGATATCCATTTAGGAGTGGCTCCTAACTTATTGTTAACCTATTAGTGGAAGCAATAAAAAATACTGAAAAATGAGTGTTATTTAAATGAGAAATATCTCTGTAAAATCCCCCAGGGTTGGTGGGATGGAGAAGTGGTTCTGACTGTTGATGGTTTCAGACTATCAGGTTTGGCAACAATGTTTTGTTAGCAGCAGTTAATCAGCGAATCCCATTACTTAATAAGGTTATCACTCTGAGCAAAAGCCACAAATTACGCTCTCTTTCTCTCCAGGCTGAAGACAACATCCTTAACATTTTACATTTATAAGTAATATCTCGTTAGCAGAAACAGGGTAAACAGAAGCACATGGGAAATGCCTTTTGTGTGTAATTCAGGATGATATTTTCATTCAGAAATTTCAAAGTCATGTAAACCTGCCCCCCTGCCAAACTCCTCCATTATTTGGTGCTGGTTTGGACTGTATATCCTAAAGAGGTAGGAAAACACACCTTTTTTCATCATCAGCTTCAGGAGATACCCTGTCATGGCCACCAAGAGTAAATTCACAGGCTTGTAAAAGCCTAACTCAAGTCACCGCCAACCCTGGGTGGCTCTGCTCGTCAGCCTTGTCCAGTGATTTAGTGATGGGGGGAGGGCCCCTCTCTTTTAACAAAACCATCTCCATTCACCCCTGTGATTCTCACTTGCCATTTCATCATGGAATAGTCTATGAATTTTGTCTCAACACTCTCTCACCCCTCCCCGCTCCACCCCTTGACTCATATTTGTGTTTAAATTCCATAGCATCAGCGGCCAAATTTCCTCTCTGTGAGCTTATGCATATTCACCTATCCCTTTCCCCGTGGGGCCCAGGAACCTCCGTGAAGTCTCAGGTTTTGCTGAACTCGTTGGCGTCAGCCTTGACCTCCCACCACGATGGCACTATTGTCCCATGTGGCATAATGGTGAGAGTGTCATGCAGCGGACAGGAAGTGCTGTGGGAGCTCCTTCCAGTCCAGGGGTTGGGTGGGGGGAGTGGCGGAGGGCGGGCAAGGGAAGCTGCTCCCTTGGTGAAAAATACAGGACAGGAGGTTCTTGGGAGAAAGGCGTCTGGAAACCAGGAGGGTATGCAAGGGAGGCTTTCTAGCCGACATCACCTCCAGAGGGGCAGGGCTGTGTCTGAGCACATCCCCTGAACTCACAGCTGTGTGACCCTGCAGACCTGCTCTTCCGTCTCCATCATCTCTCCAGTTCAGCAGTTGTTGCCTTTAGTTTTTCTTTTTGGCTCAGAAAGCTGCAGAGGGGAGGAACTTGAGGGTATTTTTTTTTTTCTGGCATGTTTTCTGTGTGCATGTACTGTCTCTACCTCATTCCAGTTGTTGATGACATTTTCCTTCCCGCCCTTTCTCTCCCCTCACCCCACCCCTCTCATCCACCCCTCCCATGCACTTTCCAGTCCGTAGCATTTTTTTAGAGCTGCATATAATTTCCCCAGGGAGAGACTCTGTGTTTTCTGGCTGACTTATTCTTTATATATTCCCAAACACTTTTCCCCTTTCGGTTGCACCTCTGCATCCTTCCTCCACTTGGCTCTTGAAGCGTTTTTTTCTTGGTGTTTTATTTCTTCCCCTTGCCTCCTCCACTCCCGCCCCCAGTGAGAACATCTCCGTGCGTGTCTTACAGCCTTACATTTTCCACCAAAAAACACATTTCCAAGGGGCCTTAGTGACTTGTGAAAATTCCTTCCAAACCTGTCTCCTGGAAACAGGATGGCAGATGAAAGATTTCTTCATTAAAATTAGACACTTTAAAGAGGCATCCAGTAAAAGCTCTGAAAATCCCCAGTGGGTCTTTGTCTGCATCGTGCTGGTGTGGAAGCTAGCGGGGAGGCCAGGGCTTCAGGGAAGGGCCGGGACAAAGGGCTCCGGGGTTCCATTACCCCCATTTGATGACACAGAATCTCTCCCGCGGGTGGGGAGCTTTGAGTCCGATGGGTTGTTCACCAGCTTTCTACCCCGTGGCTCGCACTACCATTGCTGTTTGCAACAGCTCATGTTGAGGTGCCTAGAGGTCCTCGTGACCCACCCTTTTTGGAGAATGAATATGATTTATGACTTGAAAAGCTGGTCAAGGCTCTAGACCTCATTCCAAGCTGTGATTTCTCATTTGGCCTTCTAATATTTGATTATGCAGCTGGGCGGCGTCCCCTCTAAAAAGCAGCTTTCGTGACATGAGCCAGCTCCCCGCTAGGGGTTTTAAGCAGACCAGCAGAGTGCAATCAGAGCTTGCAGGAAAATCCTGGGCAGGGCCTTAGGAAACTCAGGGCCTGGGAAAGCGGTTTTCCAACTCTGGCTGAAAGCACAGGAGAAGGAAGACCAAGGCTGCATCCTCCTGGGGGCCAGGCCAGGCACTGGGTGCTTCAGGCATAACATCTGACTGATTTCCCAATGACCCTGCACTGTGCGCACCTGACAGGGAAGCTGAGCATGTGAGGACAGCTCAGGCACCCCTGAGGGGCTGGCAGGAGCTCCTGTGTGGGAGGTCTGGGTGCTTCCATGAGGACAGAGGCGGGGCAGTCCAGCCTTGAGAGGACCTGATTCTCCTTAGTATGGTTGATGAGAATTGAGGGAAGACTAATCCCATTTCCACTGGGTTTGGGTCCTCAAAGAAGAGGCCACCATGGCCACTCCAACCTCAGACTGAGCAATTCCAGGCTCTGCTCTTCCTGACTCGCAGGTGACAGTCCTCCCAGACGCTCTCAGGTGCCTCTGCCCCGTCACAGCTGAGAGCCACTGAGGGAGAAAGCACACCTGGCCTGATGGCCTTCAAGAATTGCACCCAAAAGAGGGAAAGACTGTTCTGAAACCCCCTGACACCTCAGCCTCCCACCCTCGCCCATTTTTGGAGGTTTCTGCTGAGTAACTTCACAGACTGGGCCTCTGTTTCCTCATCTGTAAAACAAAGGCGTTGAATGAGGCCTGGCTTTTGAAGTTGTGTTCTGAGGGTCCCTGAGGGTTGGGGGGACAGACCAGGGACAGCCTCCTGCTCCCTGTCATCTAGAACTGCTCCACTTTGATCTACTTCATATGTTGGAGTGTATGATTATGTTTGAAGAAAGGAATCCACTGTTGTAAAAATTGTCTTGGAAGCCAGTGGTTTTTGGGGTCCCTTTCAGATCTGTCATTCTGTCCTTCCAATAATCTCATATCACCTGCAGATGATGAGTCATTATCATCATCATCATCATCATCATCACCCGCTAAACTCGTTTTATTATCCAGAGAGTACAGGCAAGGTGAGTGTAGAATTACCTAGACATGGCCAGTTGCAGTGGCTCACACCTGTAATCCCAGCACTTTGGGAGACTGAGGCAGGCGGACCATGAGGTCAGGAGTTCGAGACCAGCCTGGCCAACATAGCGAAACCCCATCTCTACTAAAAATACAAAAATATATATATATATATATTAGCTTGGCGTGCTAGCAGGTGCCTGTAGTCCCAGCTACTTGGGAGGCTGAGGCAGGAGAATCTCTTGAATCCGTGAGGCAGAGGTTGCAGTGAGCCGAGATCGCACCACTGCACTCCAGCCTGGATGACAAAGTGAGACTCTGTCTCAAAAAAATTAAAAAAAAAGAATTATCTAGATACTCCTGCCCTTGTTTCAAACTGGCAGGGCACAGAATAAATATATTATCACTTCCTCTTATTCCCCAGCAAGAGGATGGACCTTCAAGCTCTGTGCAGAACCCCAAAAAATCTGTTTCTTATTAGTCACCTCCACAAAAGGTCATAAGACTCCCTGAGATGGGTGGGCTATTAGTAGCCCAGACTTGGCCAATTTTGCCTTTCACTGTTATCCACAGAAAGTAAATTGAATTTACAGGGCAGCACTCAGAGCCCACAAAGAAATGACTTGTCCCTGAACAATTAAAAAGTATGGAGGGCAGCCAAAGTAGAAGGAAAATAATGGTGAATGATGACATTCGTATTCCAGAAAATTAAATATATTTATTTATAAGAGTGAGGAGGTTCCAAATGGTCACTAGAAAGCTGATTACTTTCACTAAGAAACAAGCCCTACCAAGAGAATCCTGAAAGAAGGAACTTTGCAGCCAGGGAGACCAGTGTTCAGACTCTATTTTATCTTCCAAGCCCCATGACTTTGGGCAAGTGACATCCTCTTTAAGCCTTAGCTTGTTCACCTGAAACATGAACATAATAATCAGTAGTAGCTTTTATAAGTGAGAATGGAAGAAGATAACAGACAAAAGCCCCCAACCGTTTCTTCCTTTCTCCAACTCCCAGCGTCACTGAGGACTCACCAGTTCCAGGAGTCTGGGCCAGTGGGACAAACAGAATGTTCTCTATCCGGTGATTAGAGACTAGATAAGTTCCCAGGAAGGATGAGAGAAGTCACCAGGAAAGGGCGAGGCAGGGTGATATGGTTTGGCTGTGTCCCCACCCAAATCTCATCTTGAATTATAGCTCCCACAATTCCCACATGTTGTGGGAGGGACCCGGTGGGAGGTAATTGAATCATGGGGGTGGGTCTTTCTCGTGCTGTTCTCGTGACAGTGAATAAGTCTCACGAGATCTGATGGTTTTATAAAGAAGAGTTTCCCTGCACAAGTCTCTCTTTTTGCCTGCCACCATCACAGTAAGATATGACTTGCTCCTCCTTGCCTTCCATCATGATTGTGAGGTCTCCTCAGCCATGTGGAACTGTGAGTCCATTAAACCTCTTTCCTTTATAAATTATCTAGTCTCGGGTATGTCTTTATTAGCAGTGTGAAAACAAACTCATTCACAGGGCTTCCCTTTCTGGATCAAGATTCAGGCCAGCTTTCCTTTCTGAACTGGTCTTCACTTGGTTACTCAGTTAACCTCCTGCCCAGATTCACACATCTAAGAGGAAGTGGAGTAGGCTAGGCCACCCTCCAGCCTACTGCACATGGGACTGGATAGGACAAGGAGAGGAAAGAAAGACAAAATGTCTTTCACTGAGACTACCTTACTCCTGTAGTGAGGTGTATGGGCTGCACAACTTAGAGTTCAGCCTAGCCCTAAAAAATTGGAGTCACTGTGACAAAGATAATATTTTAGTAGCTCTTATAACTTTTCTTTTATAATCCTCTTGCTATGATCTGCCTCATTCACAGGATCCTGCAGTAGTCAGTTCCCAGTAATGAACACAGCAGGAAGCCCAAGCATGGGGATTTGGGAGCCAGACTATAAGAATTTGATTCCTGACCCTGTTACTTCCTAGCTGTGAGTCTTTGGACAAGTTATTCCACATCTTTGCATCCTCACTTGTAAAACAGGGGTGCTAGTAGTAGGCCTATCTCATAGGATTGTTCTAAGCACTTAATGAGGTCATGCATGTCTAATATCTGTCACAGAATAAGCACTTGTATTAGTCATGATAAGTAAAGCAAGCTACTGTAACAAACAACCCAAAATATCAAGGGCTTAACATAACACTTGTGTTTCATTTATACCACAGCCCAATGTGGGTCCAAGTGTTCTCCTTGAAGAAGAGACCCAGGGATCTAGTCTCTTTCCATCTTGTAACATTACAATCCTCAACATGTGTCCTCTGCAGTTGCCATGGGAGGAAAAGAGAGAAAAGAAGGATTGCGCAGAGGGAATTATACCAAGCCTGCAAACTGCATACATCACTCTACCTGCGTTGACCCAAACCCCATCTAAGTACAAGAGAAGCTGAGAAATATAATTGTCTTCCTGGGTATGCAGGCAGAAAAAAAACGGGATTGGTGAGCATCTCGTCATCTCTACCATTGTACATACGAAGTTTAGCTGATAATAGTGCTGTTATGGTTACCACCTATAGGAATGGGCATGGAGGGTGGGGTAAATTAATGCACAGGCAAACCTAAACTTCAGACGAGGAAACTCAAGGTTAAGCAAAGGATACATTCTCCGTCTTCTTCACTTCCTTCACCTTTTGCCTGACCAGCCCTCCTGGGAGCAGGTGGGCTGGTTTGAGGCTGCTTTGAGCCTCACCTCCACTGGACATTCCTACTTACCTTCTGGTAGAGGAGCTCCTGGCTATCAAGAGATCTAAAAGGCAGTTGGCGGAGGGACAAGGGAAAAACCTGGAGACTAGATTATTTAAATGAGTTGATCACTTCCCAAATCAGTGACCATTAGCTTCACTGATGACCTGCATAATGTTCAGCTCTGTCCCTGGTGATCACAGATGGAGAAGGGGGTCAAACCTAGGGAGTTACATGGATCCTGATGACAGTCAGATGGTTAGAAGTCCCTTCGCCATTCTTTTTCTAATTTAATGCCAATGCTGGTTTCCCAAAACACCTCCAGCATGTATGCATGCCTTAGGTATTTGCAGAAAACCTATCCAGAAGCCAAAAATGTGATCAGGCCTCTGCTCTAGGCAAGAATGGACTCTAACAGGCCCATTCCTCCGTCTGGGTGGACCACTTTTACTTCTTTGAGGGACTCAGGATATAAGCCTCCGAAAAGCTACTGAGACCCCAAGAACAAAAATGGACAGAGATTTTATTTTGGCCACCTGAAGAAAGCCATGGATAAAACATCTTCTCAGCAGGCAGATATACCTGTATATGTCATGTGCAGTAGCAGTGGACTTGTCCATCCTTTACTGTAGACTATCATTGTATCTAAATTTCAAGCAAACTATTAGGCTTAACATCCTTGTTAGAACATTGAATCCTGAGGCACAGGTGTGGGACCTATGTCAATGAAGTCTTTCATAGCCAACCTTATAGTCCATTTTCCTCTGTCCATCCTCCCAAAATCCACTTTCACACGTGTTCCTGTTGTTTCTGCCAACAGACTAACCAGGTCCTGCAATGCCTTGGCATGCAGCACTTCCATCCTGAGGCAGGGACTATAGTTCCTCATTTGGCTATGCTGAGATCTGACCCTAGCTAATGGCCTAGAGGCAGCGGGGGTTGGAAGTGGGGGTTAGGAAGATCTTGAAGAGTATATACACCATCTTGTGAGGCTTCAGAGGAAGTCTTTACATCATCTTCAAGCAAAGGGAAGCTGTTTTCCTGTATTAAATACGAGAGGCCTGCTTCTGCTGGCCTGGAGAATTACGGAGAATTGGTGACTGGAGATTCTTATGCACTTCCAACATACTGTCCCTATCCCTAGTCTCAGGGTACCACTCTTTCACCTTTAGAACTGTGAATTTGACATAGGAGACCCAACTATGCAAATTCAGTAGGCTTTGCAGCTCTGCTACTATTATTATCAGATCCTGGGTCTGATTTTTCAGTAGTTTGTTCTATAGATGCAGAAGTTAGGGGCTGCCATAGAGGCCCTCTGGCTTTCCCAGAATGCTCTAAGTTGGCAACAAGCTGTTTTGAATTTTTTTGTCAGGCATTCCAATGTCATCAAAAGCAGCTTGTACCTACTACAATCCTTATAATTATGATCACCACATTCTACCAATCAAGAGCCATAGTCAATGCATATCCCAGTGGTTCCCAAATTTGCTGCATATAAGAATCACCTGGAGATTTTTTAAAACGTACTTACTGTCACCTGGCTTTCATCCATAGCTATTTTGATTTAATTAGTTTGGGGTGAAACCTAGGCAAGGGGATTTTTTTTTAAAGCTCTCCCTACGATTTTAATGTACAGCAATTTAGAAACTATTGGCATCTCTGAATGCTTCATCTTCTACCTGTACTTCATCACAATTAACTACAGGCAAAAGCCTTGGTGATAGTGAAACAAACGCACATCAGGGGTTGTTACCAGTCCACTTACCACCAGCAATGGGGGCCCTCCACCTTTAGACTAGTGGGCAATTCAACTCCAAATTCCATCTTGAAGGTCTGCTTTCTTAGGCCACTCTTGAAACCATCTTTTTCCAGGTTCCCTAGAAAATAGAGACTGAGCAAATCTTATATGCTAAGGCTTTTGGGGGGAATGAAATTCCAGGAAAGCAGGAGTGAAGAAAAGAGATAAACAGAGAAAGAGAGTTAGCAAATATAAAGTGCATTACTGGTCGGGTGTGGTGGCTTATACCTGCAATCCCAGCACTTTGAGAGGTTGAGGCAGGCAGATCACTTGAGGCCAGGAGTTTGAGACCAGCCTGGCCAACATGGAGGAGCCCCATTTCTACTAAAAATACAAAAATTAGCCGGGTGTGGTGGCACATGCCTGTAATCCCAGCTACTTGAGAGGCTGAGGCATGAAAATCACTTGAACCCAGGAGGCAGAGGTTGCAGTGAGCCAAGATTATACCACTGCACTCCAGCCTGGGAGACAGGGCGAGACCCTGTCTCAAAGTAAATAAATAAAGTGCATTACCAAGCTGGCCACAGCTTAATGAGAAACTGATTCAGTCCTGCAGGATGTCTTCAGAGAGACCATATGGGACTATTCACCCTCAAATAGTACCTCTCAGGAGAGGCGGACAGAAGGATTTTCCTCCAATTCCCATCTCCAATTGGTCATAGTTTGCTAGTTACCATTCCTGGATTTGTGTGTGTATGAATACCAAATAGATCCCATAGTATCTTGAATCTCCATAGTAAAAGGAAAGTCCCATGCCAGCAAATGAGAGGCAAGAGATCTATGGTACAGGAAGTGAGGAGAGGCATTGCATCAGCTGTCTATTGCTGTGGACAAACCACTCCCAAAACTCAATGACTGAAAACAACAACCATTTTATTTGCCTACAATACTATAGGCGAGCAATATGGACTGGGTTCAGCTTAGTGGTTCTTCTGTTGATCTTTCCAGGGGTTACTTACATGGCTGTAGTCATCTAGTGGCTTACTTGGGGCTGAATGGTCCAAGATGGCCACAGTGACATGTTGGGCAGTTGGTGCTTCCTGATGGCACCATTTCATCATATGGTCATCCTTCATGGTCGCTTCTCTTCATATGATCATTCACCCTCTTGGAGGCTTTCTGACATGGCAGCATTGCATTCCAAGATGAGGAGACAAGAGGCTGCAAGATGTCTTGAAGCTGAGACTCAGAAGTCACACAAGGTCATTTCTACACATTCTGTTGGTCAAAGAAGTTACAAGGCCAGCCAAGATTCAAGGAGAAGGCAAATAGACATCTTGATGGGAGTAGAGTAGGCATACTGTAATGGGGCATGCACACAGCAATGAAAGGGGTCACTGCAGCCACCTTTACAAACACTCTACCATGAGCACTGTGACTTTATGCTCACAAGCAGGCTGCTGTTTCATGGCAACAGTGGAGGCAGCAGTGGCCAACTGGCTCCAAAACAACAGCACAAGTGGTGGTGAGAGCTGCTCCAGCCAAAAACCAAGGAGAATCTGTAGATCTTGTGGCCATAACCTGCATTCACTGCAGAGTATACAACTGTTTTAGAAAACAATGTGGCAATATTTAACAAAAAGTTGAAGATGCGCCTGTACTCCCACCTCAAAATTCCACCTCCAGAAATTCTCACAGGTGTTCACAAGGTGAGGACAAATATGTCCATGGTAACATTGTTTGAAATAGCAAAATAAAGAACAACCTAAAAGTGTATTCATAAAGGAATGGATAAATGAACTCTGATATATTCATTCAATGGTAGTATACAGTAACTAAATGATATAGATGCATCGCATGAATAAATGTCAGAGATATAAAGGTGAGTGCAAAAAAGAAAGTTTTAGAAGAAGACACACATATTAATATAATTTGTTTAAAATTTTTTTAAAAGCAAAAAATGATACTTTGTATTGTTTAAGTATGCATACATACATAGAAAAATATAAAAACATGTATGAGACAGGCTAAGAGCTTGAGACCAGCTGGGGTGACGTAGCAAGACCTTGTCTCTACAAAAAACATTTTAAAAATTAGCTGGATGTGGTGGCGCATACCTGTGGTCCTAGCTCCTCAAGAGGATGAGGCAAGAGGATCGCTTGAGCCTAGGAGTTCAAGGCTGCAGTGAGCCATGATTGCACGACTGCACTCCAACCTGGAAAGCAGAGTAAGAACCTGTCTCTAAAAACAACAACAACAAAACCACATGTGAAAAAGTGTGATGGTTAATTTTATATGTCAACTCGACTGGGCCATGGGATGCCCAGATTTAACATGATTTCTGGGTGTGTCTGTGCCAGTGTTTCCAGATGAGATCAGCACTTGAATCAGATTGTTCTCTCCAGTGCGGGTGGGCACCACCCAATCTGTTAAGGGCCTGAATAGAACAAAGAGTAGAGGAAGAAGGACTTCACTCCTTTTTTTTTTTCTGCACCTCTGTATGTCTTATCAGTTCTTTTTCTCTAGAGAACCATAACACAGAAAGATATTCCCAACTTCAGGATTATGGTTAATGCCAGGAAAGAAAAATGGGATCGGGGAAGAGTGTGGGGAGGACATGAGGGATCAAACAATCTGCAGTATTGTGTTTATTAAAACGAAGTCATCCAAAGTAAACAGAGTAAATGCTAAGTTTTGTCATATGTGGGCTTTAGGTCCATGGATTTTATCACATTATTTTCTATAATTATATTTTAAAATGTCATAATAAATAAAAAACAAATAAAAGGCATCAAAAGACCCTAATTCTGGTCTGGAGTCAGCTGCTAAGCCTGCCATTTGATAGAAACATATCTGGGAGAAATATACCAAAATATAAATAGTGCTTATCTCTGAGTGATAGAATTTTAAATGATCGCTGTTTTCTTAATTTTTTTTGCATGGTAAAAGAATTGCTTGTACTTTTTTATCAGAAAAATTAAGATATTTCTTTAAAACTTTGTTCTTTAAGGCTGAGTGCAGTGGCTCACACCTGTAATCCCAGCAGTTTGGGAGGCCAAAGTGGGTAGATCACCTGAGGTCAGGAGTTCAAGACCAGCCTGGCCAACACAGTGAAACCCTGTCTCTACTAAAAATAGGAAAATTAACTGAGAGTGGTGGTGCACACCTATAATCCCAGCTACTTGGGAGCCTGAGGCAGGAGAGTTGCTTGTAACCAGGAGGCGGAGGTTGCAGTGAGCCGAGATCACGCCATCGCACTCCAGCCTGGGCGATAGACAGAGACTCCCTCTCAACAAAAACAAAAACAAAGAAAACTTTTGTTCTTTGGCCTTAGAGAAATCACGCAACTTTTCTGCTAACCTTGTGCGGAAATGATCTTGAAAGCCATTACGCATCACAAGAAAAAATAAACTGAAATCATCATTTTGTTCACTGAACATATGCCCCAGCCTTTGTTAGGTCACATCATTCTCCTGCACAGAGCATGTACACTTGGACATTAAATCCAGCTGTCCTCCACCGTGACTGCCCTTCTGGTGGGTAGAAGGACAGGGACATCATGTGCAAACAAGGCTCTCCCTTACTGAAAAGTAGACCTCCCTTCCCTATTCCCTTATTAAATAACTCTCAGCTACAATGGCTTATTTTGGCGGAGAACCCCCTTTAAGATACTACCCTTTTCTAAGCTCACCAGGCAATAAATAAAAGGATACCAACGTCTATACACCCCCTCCCATGTGTACTGATTTTACAGTGCCACTTTCCATCAATTGAGGTGTTCATCACTATCATAGCAGAGAACCTTGAGGTTTCTTTATACTAACTGGGCTGGGGTCTCTTTTAAGTGGTCCCATCTACTTCCTGCCCACCAGTGAATGAGGATAGCTGGTTTGAGCCATCACTACCAACAGTCACAGCTGTGTCACCCTGTAGGTGAGATTAGTAAACTGAGAACACAGAGGCAGCACAAACTCCCTCAGTCCTGACCTGATTCAGTAGATTTCACCACAGATCTGTGAGGAGGCCCAACTCAAAGTAGCTTAAGCAGAAAAGGGGAGTTATTTATAGCTTATCTAATTGGAATGAATAGGGTGGATCCGGAGACTCAAAGTATACCTGCAGTTTGCGTCTCAGCTTCTCTCTTTGTGTTGATCTCATTCTGTTTTTCTTCAAACAACTCTGTCCAGAGGGTAGGACCAAAGAAAGGAAAACTGGCAGTAGGCAGTTCCAGACTTACCTTCCTCCAGCTCAGGATCTGCAAGGAAAGAAAGGGAGCACATTCACTGTCTTGGAAGAACTCATTAGACCAACTTGAGCCTCCTGTCCACCATGAGGACCAGTCATTAAAGCCAGGGAATAATTGGCCAAGCCTGGGCCATGTGCCCATTTTTGTAGCTGGAGGATGGGGCAGGGTACAGGGATGGAGGCCTCATCAGAATGTAGGACACAGGCATAGAGGAGCAATTCTCTAAAGGAATAAAGTGTGCTGTCATCTGAGGAGAGAAGAAGGGAAGGCTGGGCAAACAAAAACAAGAGTCCACCCAATGCACATAGGACACGAGCTCTTATTCTGCCTCAAGTCTGTTAAGAAAACAGCACGGATGCATCTCCAGTGAAGTTTGTCTTCTCCTGCCCCATTCTAAGGATGTGTGTGAATTGAATGTGAGGTGAGGGGAGGGCCTCTAGAGTAAGATGACAGAGCTACTTGCAGCTGTATGGTAGGCCAAGCGGGGGTGAGGGTTCATCTGGAACTAGCCAAAACTCCTCCTCCTCCTCTCCAGTTCCGTCATCCCTCCCTCTCCTTGTTTCTCTGTTCTTTTACTCATCTCCTTTCTTTCTAAAGGCAATAACCTTCACGCTTATAACCTTGCCTAGTGATAATTAAAAGATATCCTGGCTTCTTAAGAGTAAGCCCTTGTATTTCAGGGGCAGAAGAACAGTGAGTGACAGGAAAATAATAAACTAATCTCTTATGAACATATACACAAAAATCCTAAACAAATCACTAGCAAACACAATTCAGCAATGTATTTGGTCGCCAAATTTTGATGTACAAAAAGACAGCAAATTCATGCACTTCAATCTAATAAATAAGAGTTCTACGACCAAGTGGATTTGACCCAGGGATACAAATAATTTAACATTTCATATTGTCATTTTGACATGTTATATTATCACCTCAAGAGACAGTTGACTAAAATATATGACTTAATAATTCAAGGTTAATTTTTTAAAACAAAATAGCAATAGAAGGAAATCTCCTTAACCTGGTAAGGATAGCTAACAAAAATCTTCATCAAACTTAATGATAGAACATTAAAACTACTCTCTTTCTAAGTAAGCAGATGGTGGATGGTGGAAGCTAGGTTTCTTCCTGTTAGAGAGGAAAACTACAGTTAGTAAAGGAGGAAGTCTAGAATGAACCGTGTCATACTGGATTACAATCGGAAACATCAGTATGAGCTCATGTTGAGATTAATAAAGATACAAATGTATAGATTCAGACATAATTATAGGTATGTGCATACATGGGCTAGTATATATACATATATTCTTAGTTCTGTCTGCTGAGAAGACTAGAAACAGTGAGATCCCAGTTGTAAGGAGCGTACACACCACCCAGATCTTGGTTTCCAAATTCCATTCTCCAATAAAAGGAACCAGATCTCCTTGGAGAAACGGCTGATTCTAGGGCTAGGGCAGAGAAAATATAAAATGAGTGTGGATCTTGTTGTATAACCAGAAAGAAAGAATATGCCAAAAAATAAAAAAATAGGGGCATGTCAAAGGGACACCAGAGCCAACCCAAAAGAGCTCCAATGCCCAAATTGGAACAATTTGAACAAGAAAATAAATAACATACTATAAGCCAGAGTATAAGAAAATACATGAGTCCATACTGATATGAATAAACGATTGAATAAGCAAACGGACTGATAAATAGGAAAGACAAGTCTTTCTTACAGAAGGTTTCCAGATAATATAGTATATGAATATACTCCATCCTCTAGGAGCTGAAACTTAATCCTCACTGATATGGTTTGGCTGTGTCCCACCCAAATCTCATCTTGAACTGAAGTTTCCATAATCCCCACGTGTAGTGGGAGGGACCCAGTGTAGGTAACTGAAACATGGGAGTAATTACCCCCATGCTGTTCTTGTGATAGTGAGTTCTCACAAGATCTGATGGTTTCATAAGGGGCTTTTCCCCCTTTGCTCAGCACTCACTCCATCCTGCCACCCTGTGAAGAGGTGCCTTCTGCCATGTGATTGTAAGTTTTCTGAGGCCTCCCTAGTCATGCAGAACTGCGAGTCCATTACACCTCTTTTCTTTATAAACTACCCAGTCTTGGGTATTTCTTCATAGCAGGGTGAGAACAGACTAATACAATCCCTCTCCCCTTTCCCCCTTCTCCCACTTGAGGAGGGGTTGGATTGAGAAAGGAAAGGGCATAGGGGAGGTAACTTTACTACGGAAAACTCTGGCGTACATTGCCTTAGTTAGGTGACCTAGGTTAATTTCACCAATGATGCTTCATGTTGACGGCATGTATTCTTGGATACAACATGATAGGAAGGACACTGCTCTGATATTATTCCCAAAAAACCATAAACCCATTCTACTCATGAGGAAAACATCAGGCAAACTCAAAACTAAGAAACATTCTATAAAATACCTAACCAATATGCCTCAAAACTGTCAAGGTCATGAAAAAGAAAGAAGGAAAAATTGTCATAGACCAGGGGAGACTAAGAAGACATGACGACTAAACAGAATGGGGTATCCCAGATGGGATCCTGGGACAGAAAAAGGGACATTAGTGGAAGAACTAGTGAAATCTTAAAATACTCTAGAGTTTAGTGAATATTGATATATCAGTTTTGGTTTCTTAGTTTTGACATGGGTACCATATTCTGTAACTGTTAACAGAGGAGGAGACTGGGTGAGGAGTCTATGGCAACCCTAAGTACTATCTTTCAAGTTTTTAAAATAAATTTAAAATTATTTAAAAATAAAACATTTATGCCAAAAAATTTCCCTTGAAGTCAGGACAAGAAGAAGGATGACCTCAAGATGCTAACTGACACTGTAACAAAACAAAGAAACAAAATGTATCAGGATTAAAAAGGAAAAGCTGAAATGTGCATTATTCAATATGATTGTTTACACAGAAAATCCAAAACAATAAACAAACCATTAGAACTGATAAGGCTTCAGTCAATTTCTATCAACACCCACATACACACACTCACACACACACACACACACACAAACATTTACCTACATAACAGCAACAATCAGAAAATGTAAATATTTTTAAAGATTCCATTACAATAGCATGAAAAAGCTATAATTTATCTAGGAATTAATCTAACATAAGATGCCCAAGGCCTTTATACAGAAACTTAAAAGGCTTCTTTGAAAGGTACAAAAAAGAAATCAAATAAATGGAAAGATACACCATGTTCATGGACGGGAAAACTTTATATCACAAAGATGACACTTTTCCACAAATTAATATAAACAGTAAAATTACAATCAAAATCCCATCAGAGTTTTTCATAATATACTTTCCAGGTAGTTTATTTCCACCAGGAAACAGGCCACATGAAAAGCTCCACAGAGCAATGACCAGTAGCAACAGCCTCATCTCTTCTTTGCCATCATCCCAGCATGATGGGGCCTGTGCGGTAGTCCCCACTCACTCCAAAGGTTATGAGCGGGATGAATTTCAAACCCAGGTGAGTTCTATTTTTTTTTTAAGCAGAGCAATGGAGAATATTGTTTCCTGCTAACTTCTATTGCTCAGGGACCAAAGCCTTTTCCTCTGTGGGACCTGTCCAGCCAGCATATAATAAATAACCCCACCAGTGGAAAAAACACTTTCATTTGATTCCATGAGTTTCTAAATCAGTGTGTTACTCAGTTATCCCCTGACTTCATCTAATATTTTTCTCCATCACTCCAGGGGGGATAGTGTCCAACAGGAAAAACTTACATTCTGAAACGTGTGTTTCATCTTCTTCCAGTATGGAAAAGCAGGCTCATTGAAGAGGCAAGAGCGAGCATCCACTGCCAGCTTTCCAGTTGGACACGAGCCATGCAAAGGCATCCAGGAAGAATCTAGTTGGAAGATGACTCTATCAGGCTGGATCAGAACTTGATGGCTGGCAGCTCACACGGAGACTCCACATGACCCGCTCGGAAGAGTCAGCCACCCCTTTGTGCTTCAGTATCTGTTCCTTTAGTCAGAAGGAAGCTCTAGGACACAGCTTGGGTCAAAAGATGAGCCCCAGCAATCGCACCCATGTGTGTATAGTACCTCATAGTTTGCAAATTATTTGATCTCATTTGACCCACATAAGAACCCTGTGGATATTGTCGTCTGAAAGACAGGGAACATGCTATTTTACAGATGGGGGTGCAAACCCAGACTTCAAATTCACACCTAGCGCGTAGGCAAGCCAGAACTCACATCCAAGTTTTTGAAAAGGAGTGTCCTGAACTATTCCGTCTTCGCACACCTCCTACATCATTGCTTTCTGTGGTGTTATTCCCATATCTCCACCTGCATCCAGCTCTTCAAGCTGCAGTTCAGGCTTGGTTGAGATGTCCGGAGGCGGCAATTTTACCCATCTGAAAGCAGAGAGAGGCATGTGGCTGGTCCGCAGGCAAGGCGGAGAGGGGTCTTTTGGTAACGTAATCATCAGGTCCCCACTAATAAGAAAAGCAGTCTCTACAAGCTAGGAACTTCAAAGAGCAACCAGCAACACCCTCTCTGCGTGCTGCAGCTCCTCCCGGGTCTGCTCGCAGAGCCATCCCCTGGTCAGCCCGCTGCTGACACCTTGTGGCCGGCAAACAGAGTTCTTGCCCATTTCCTTTCAGAATTAACGTCAAGCAAGGTGGCTGAGTGCTAGGAACCAGGCCCACCTCCTATTGTTCTTCCCGGGTTCCCCGACAGCGCCCTCCTGGGAAGCCCAGGGCTTCAGGGCGGCTCAGTGTCAGGGCTGCTTAGGGGCCTGTGTGACCCTCAGTGGATGTCCGCTGAGTTTCCTCAGGACCCGGGCTGCCCAGCCCCTGCCAAGCCACGGTGGCAGTCATAGGGACCTCTAGGTGGCATCTGCTGCTCAAGGCAGGAACCAGCACACACAATGCTCACCAAAAGACTGGCAGGTGAAATAAGGATTTGCTCATAAAAACAGGCATGAGCCAGACGCCTGAACACTGTTCTACTTTGGGGCCCTATATCTGCCACCATAAAGTGTGGGCATCAGAGGGGTCAGAGGACACCCTGCTGGAAATAGAGCTTGTGGCAAACAGCCTCCGGGGACAGCCATTGAGGCAAATGACACCTTGGAGGTGTAAATCACCCGAGGGACTTGTTCTGTTGTCAGTGGAAAAACAATTCAAATTCTAAGGAGACACTAATGGCAGCAGTGGGAGAGGGTGCCCGGTGTCTGCATGCCTACCCTTTGAGTAAAGGGATCTAAGTAAATAGTAGAGAGTCTTGTTACTATTTTTTTTTTTTAATTAAAAAAAAATTTTTTTTGAGATGAGACCCGGCTCTGTTGTCCAGGCTGGAGTGCAGTGGCACAATCTCAGCTCACTGCAACCTCTGCCTCCCAGGCTCAAGTGATCCTCCCACCTTAGCCTCCTGACAGCTGGGATTACAGATGCGAGCCACCGTGCCCAGCTAATTTTTGTATTTTTTGTAGAGATGGGGTTTCACCATGTTGGCCAGGCAGGTCTTCAACTCTTGACCTCAAGTGATCTGCCCACCTTGGCCTCCCAAACTGCTAGGATTACAGGTGTGAGCTACCCTGTTAAGCCTTGTTATTATTTTAAAATGTGGGATTCAATGATTTCAGTTCAAGGCATTGTTAATATTCCAAACAATGATCATTAGTGTGGCTGTGGTGAACTTAGATTAATAAAAATTTAAGATAGTTCTATCTGAAAGCATCAGGATCTCCCATTACATTGAGTAGTCAAGAGTCTGAAAGCAATTAATTAATCTCCAGCCCTCTGTTCCCCCACCTATAAAATGAAATGTTTGAACAAATTTGCATTTCTCAAAGTGTGGTTTGTGAACATGAATGCCTCAGAATCACACAGTCTTATTAAAAGATGTAGATTATAAGAGCACTAATCTGAGGTCCAGGGATCTGCATTTTAACCCATTCTTCAAGTAATTGTTATGCACACAGATTTGAGAATCATTAAAGTGATGCAGGGTCTAAGATCTATTGAGACCTATTATGCACCAGGCACTGACAAGAGGTCTTTTCTCTTAAAGAGCCCACAGTCTTGTTGAGAACATAGACAAGTGAATAAAAAGGTACAGTAACTTACAAAAAATGCTGTAAGGAAAAGGAGGAGACAGTGGGTGACTACCTGGGGGCATCATCTCTTCTGCTACCATTCCGATGTTTGTCCCCTCAAAAGTCATGTTGAAATTCATGTCCCAATGTAACAGTAGTGTGAGGTGTTGCCTTTGAGAGCTGATTGGGTGGTGAGTGCTCTGCCCTCATGACTGGACTAATGGTCATCGTCACAGGAGTGGGTCAGTTATCCCAAGAGCCAGTCTGTTACAAAAGGCCAGGTTGGCTCTCTCTGATGAGGCCCCTCTCCGTGTGACGCCCTGGGCCGCCTCAGGACTCTGCAGAGAGCCCCCACCAGCAAGAGGGCCCTCACCAGATGTGCTCCTAGACCTTGGACTTCCCAGCCTCCAGAACTGTCAGACATATATATATATATATATATTTTTTTTTTGCTTTATAAATTACCTAGTCTCAGGTATGCAGTTACAGCAACAGAAAACAACTAGGCAGCTTCACAGAGGAGGTAGTACTGGAGTTGAGTCAGGAAAAGTGGGTTCCCCAGGGCACTGAGTTCTGCTGAGGGGGAAGGAGGGGCCGTCCCAGACCTCAGGAGCAGCATGTGACTTTCAGCCTCCTCCTGGGGCTGGGCCTGTGAGGCATCTGATGCCCCGCCCCTAGGGTGAGGCCAGCATCTGTAAGAGGAGAGGGATGCATTAAGGATTAGCCTGTGGTTTTCATTTGATCCAAAAATGGATCCAAAGCTCTGGTAATCTCATCTTCTCCTTCCAAAGAAGTAAGAGGTCAGGTCCTCAAACAGGGAATGCCCAAGGGGCCCCGCTCCATGTCCACCACAGCACGCCTGTGGGAGGCTGTGGGAGCGATGGGTCAGGGAGCTGCCACAAAAGCAGGTCTAAGTTCTGTGTTAGCAAATTATGCTTTTAGTAAAAGGCATTTACTATTTAATCAGTTTTTTTCCTTCTTATTTCTTTCTTCTTCTCCCCTTGTTTCCTTTCAATTTTCTTGACTGTCTGGTATTTAAAACTGTCTATCTTCTATAGTATTTGGAAACTGTACCTGGAAATATCTTTAGTTACCTACTACATGGGATCTAATTTCTTGTCCTTAAATTTACCCCTATCCCACAGCATGAGTTCGGCCCATGCCTTCTTACTCAAATAGCCATCATCCTGGCCTCCTCAGTCTAGTGGCCTTGAGTACACACTGAGAAGAGTAAAACCAGGCTAAGCACCATCCCATTCATCTTCTGCTAGTGACACGCTGGAGGTTGCTTCTATCAGCTCACAAGAGCTGATTGTAAATTTGCAGAAATTTTCTGAGAAGCTGTTAAGTATAGACATTATTAAAAGTTAAAATTATACACACTTAAGTTATATTAAAAGCAAAGGTAATAAATGCTAAGAACATGTTTCCGTTATTTTACTACATTATCTTATCATCTATTCTCTTGAGGTTATTTACATCTATTATATCTGCATAGTAGAAAATTATATAAGAATGTGTGGCTACACATGCCTTGCTAACTGAGTTCTGTGACATCACAGTGTTAGCTTGAAATCTGTCATGGTGAGAATATTTACACCATGGATGTAAATTGGCAAGTGCTAGGAATCAGGTCTTGATTTATTGTTTTGTTGCTTGTCTAGACTTAAAGTAATGAGAAATGTTCATAATGAAGATTAAACTCAAAAAAGTGCCATGTCTGTGGCTGTTACATTGTGAATAAAATGAAAATTTGTGGAAATAGTCTCCCAGTATTTGAAAACTATTATCTAATTTAGAAAATAAGTCACTCATGTCATTGATGAATGAGTGAGGTTTCAACTTATGTCTTCGTGGTTTCACTTTTGTCTAATACATTAACATACAAGAAAATATCATTCAACATTTATATCAGAACTACACTCATTCAGCAATTGCAACCAGGTAGTTACAAGAATTCAACAAAAGTAAACAACAGCATTCTGTGAGCATCTATTGGTTCTATGGAATTTATAACAGTGTTATATATTTTATCATTATTTATAAATTACATATTCCACATCTTTCATAACAGCAAAATGTGTAATAAACTTACATATATATGGATAATCACGCTTTTTCCCCTCAGAGAGCCCACAGTTAAACATGTACCAGCCCACCATTAATCCACTGAGTTTTGTGTCCGTGGAACACAACTCACACCCCACATCAAGGCAGCGAACACTTTAGTTGGTTCTAATTCCAAAGTGACTGCTGAAAGAAGCATTCGGAGAGTTCATGAAGACCCGGATTCCCATCTTGATCCTGCTACTCACGAGCTATCTGCCACTAGGCAAGCCGCCTTTCTCTATACCTCACTTCCCTCATGTGCAAAAATGAGGGCATTGAACAATACAAACAATCCTGTCCTTTCCAGCTCTCAAATGTCATGGCTTACCCACATGTGAGAAAGGGACGGCTCCGAAGTTGCAGGACCTAAAGACTTCCAAACGTCATCTGTGAGGTCATGTTGTTTACTCACTGTACCTTCAGATGACATCAAAATCAGCCAGAAGGGAGAAGAGAAGCCTTCTTTCGAGCCCTGTCCGTTTGAGATGACATAGCCATGGGCATGGGAACAGAGTGAGAAAGACAGACAATTTGCTCCGTTAGCAGGGCCCTGCCATTCTCGCTTCCTAAGCTCCTGCCCCTCTTCCTCTGGACTTAGGCTTTTCTGCTCTGTGGAGCCTCTTGGGTACTCAGTTCTCCCCACATGGCAGAAGCCAGCCCAGCACAGAGAGCTCCCTAACCCGAGGGATGGTCTACACGAGATTAACAGCGAACTTGTAGAAAGGAAGCACGCTAAAGCTCACACAGGTCTTTCGCAGCCTTCACAAAGTTGGGCAGGAAATGGTTAATCATGGCCGGCCCTGAGCCTGGAGGGCTGCAGGCAGGGAAGGGGCAGCGATTAATTACACTACACAGGAAGTACAGGCCTCCATCCCTCTGCCCTATGGGGAAAGCCATTTTCAATTCCGACCTCAATGTGGAAGTGACTCTTCCTGCCAAAAGGAGTACGAGCGTCCCCGCCCCCACACCACAGCAGAACCAGAAGAGAGAACACAGGGAGATGCAGCACCAGGGGCAGGCAAAGCCCAGGCAACGTGCACAGGAGGCAGCTTGATGGAAAAAGCTTTCCTCAGTGGCACCCGATGAGACAACTCTTCCCATACATGCACTGAAACAGGGAATCAGTAAAAAACAAAACAAAACAAAACAAAAAAACCCCAGAAAATGCAACTTTGTATGGAACAGGAATAACAGGAGACACAGACAAGGTCAGCAGAACCTAGGAGGAGAGTCCAGACACACCAGACATTGCCTATAGGTTCCATAGCAAGGAGTGCAGCCTGGGCAACATAGTGAGACGCTTTCCTCTTTTTTTTTTTTTTTTTTTAAAGGTGTTTCTTGTTTTTTCGATACAGTTTCGCTCTGACACCCAGGCTGCAGTGCAGTGGCACAATCTTGGCTCACTACAACTTCTGCGTCCCAAGCTCAAGCAATTCTGGTGCCTCAGCCTCCTGAATAGCTGGTATTACAAGTATATGCCACCACATGCAGCTAATTTTTTGGATTTTTTGAGACGGAGTCTCGCTTTGTCACTCAGGCTGGAGTGCAGTGGCGTCATCTAGGCTCACTGCAAGTTCCATCTCCCTGGTTCACGCCATTCTCCCGCCTCAGCCGTCCGAGTAGCTGGGACTACAAGCTCCCACCACCACGCTCGGCTAATTTTTTCATATTTTTAGTAGAGACGGGGTCTCACTGTGTTAGCCAAGATGGTCTAGATCTCCTGACTCTGGGTCCGCCCGCCTCGGCCTCCCAAAGTGCTGGGATTATAGACATGAGCCACCACGCCCAACCAAATAAGGTTTTCTTCCATTATTCAGGTATAGTGGCGCAGGCCTGTAGTTCTGGTGTGTGCGGAATTGGTGGGTTCTTGGTTTCACTGACTTCAAGCATGAGGCCATAGACCCTCACAGTGAGCGTTATAGTTCTCAAAGATCGTGTGTCCGGAGTTTGTTCCTTCAGACATTCAGATGTGTCTGGAGCTTTTTCCTTCTGGTGGGTTCGTGGTCTCGCTGTCAGAAGTGAAACTGCAGACTTTCGCAGTGAGTGTTAACAGCTCTTAAAGTCAGCACGTCTGTAGTTGTTCGTTCTTCCCAGAGGGTTTGCAATATTGCTGGTTTCAGAAGTGAAGCTACAGACTTTCATGTAAATATTACCGCTCATAAAAGCAACGTGAACCCAATGAGCAGCGGCAAAATTTATTACAAAGAGCGAGGAAAACAACACTTCCACAGCGTGGAAAGAAACCCAAACACCTTGCCACTGCTAGCTCCGGCAGCCTGCTTTTATTCCCTTGTCTGACCCCAACCACATCCAGTTGATTGGTCCATTTTACAGAGAGCTGATTGGTCTATTTTACAGAGTGCTGATTGGTCCATTTGACAGAGAGCTGATTGGTTCGTTTTGACAGAGTGCTGTTTGGTGCGTTTACAACAATCCTTTAGCTAGACCCAGAGTGCTAAGCACGAAAGTTTTCAAAGTCCCCCCTAGGTTAACTAGATACAGAGCACCAATTTACAAACCCTGAGCTAGACACAGTGCTGATTGGTGTATCTACAATCCCTCAGCCAGAATAAAAGCTAAGTCCCCACCAGACTCATATGTCCAGCAGGCTTTACCCAGTGGATCCCGCACCAGGCCGTGGGTGGGACTCCTCGCCAGTCCCCCGCTGTGCACCCGCACTTCTCAGGCCCTGGGTGGTCGACGGGACCCAGCGGGGCAGAGCGGGGGGCAAGCTCTTGTCGGGGATGCTCTGGCCGCGTGGGGCCCACTGCGCAGTGGGAGGTTCGGGCATGGTGGGCTGCAGGTCCCCAGCCCTGCCCCACGGGGAGGCAGCTGAGGCCCCTCGAGAACTCCAGCGCAGTGCCAGCCCGGCGCACCCACCGCAGTTGCTGGCCCGAGTGCTAAGCCCCTCACTGCCCTGGGCTGGTGGCGCCAGCCGGCCGCTCTGAGTGTGGGGCCCACCGAGCCCGCGCCTGCGCCCACCGGAACTCACGCTGGACTGTGAGCACCGCGCGCGCAGCCAGGTTCCTGCCCGCCCGTGCCTCTCCCTCCACACCTCACCGCAAGCAGAGGGGCCGGCTCTGGCCTCGGCCACCCCAGAGAGGGGCTCCCACAGTGCAGTGGAGGGCTGAAGGGCTCCTCAAGCACTGCCAGAGTGGACGCCGAGGCCGAGGAGGTGCTGAGAGTGAGGGCTGCTAGCACATTGTCACCTCTCATCAGGTACTCAGGAGGCTGAAGCAGGAGAATCACTTGAGCTCGGGAGTTTGAGGTTGCAGTGAGCTATTACCGTGCCACTGCACTCCAACCTAGGTGACAGAGTGAGAACCCCCGTCTCTTTTTTTTTTTTTTTCCTTAAAGTAAAGAATAAATGGAAGGCATACCAGAAGCCCACTACGTATTTTTTATCCATATTTTTAGTGAAACTAATATATGATTTTTAAAAAACCATACGTAGTTCCTATTCCATTTTTCTGTTTGTCTAAAGGCCCAAGCTGAAGAACCCCTCGGGGAATGGTTTCAGATAGATCACCCTGACCTATGGTTAAGCTCCAGGTTGTGATGCTCAGGGTAGGAAGCCCCAGGTGAGCTGCACCATCCCCCTTCTGCTTTATGGACTGGGGTCTTCAGGAGGTCTGTCTCTGTCCTGGTGTGCAACACGTTTACATGTTCACATATTCTCATCAACCAAGGCCCAACCAGGAAAACAGCATCTCAGGCCCTTGCAGCCAGGGGAGCGCAAGGAAGGGAAGGGGGGTCCACAGTGATGGAGAGCTGAGAAGCTGGGCAGGGGACAGTGAGAAAACCCTGAGGCTGAAGGAACAAACATAAGAAGACTTCATGGGAGCTGCATTTCCTAAGAGCTTTCCAGAGGGAACTGAGGAAGGTGGCTGAGGGAGAGAGAGAGGGAGAGAAATCCCGTCTCCCATTGGCTGAATACAGCCAGGGTGAGGGCCCTGCCATGTGGAGGAGAGCAGTGAAAGTTGAGAAATGGATCTTAGAGCAAACAGGCCCAGAGCCAGCACACTTGCTATCATCTAACCTTGGAAGCAACCCCAAGAGTAGGTCTCATCATCTCCGTATCACTGAGAGAGAAACTGAGCCTTGGAGACGTTAAAGACCAACACAGCCAGCAGCATACGGCAGGAAGTAGCGTGGCTGAGAGGGAAACTTTGGTCTTCCGTCTGCACACCCACCCCGTCCATTCTTCCGTGGCCCCACAGCAGTGTGGAGGCAGGGATGGCTATTGAGCAGCACGGCACTTCCAAGTTGGTTCCACAGTAGCCATCCGTACCCTCCTGGTCATTCCTGTGCCAGGAGCCACGGTCAGGGTGCCACATGGTGCTCTGGCATGAGAGGAGGCCATCCTGGCCAGGACTGCCAGCCAGGGATGTGGACTCACAGAGGGCCTCTCCAACCTCTCTGAGCCCCCATTAAAGGCCTCTGTGAGCTCTTCAGAAGGACAGAACAATGGGCCAACACTAGGCTGTGCCAGCTGATTATTCAGCCCTCCTTCTGCTCCCTGGAAGCTCCAGCCCTGCTGGACGGGCGGCCTTCTGTGTTCCTCATGTTAGATGGCCTTGTTCCCCTCTCAGTGGGGCTGGTATTTGGTTGATCCTTCAGGCTCCCATTTGGCTCATAAAACACAAACATCTGCTGGGGTTCTGGTTGGCCTGCAGCAGACTTCAGAGTGGAGAGGGATGGAGGAAAGGTGAGGAGAGGGAAAGGAGGACTCGGGCCGCCTTTCTGGGGAAGTTAATGAGTTACTCTGTGATGTGGTGGGGTGGGAGGTGGGCTTTATCAAGCCAGAGCCCCGATCAGCTCCACAGAGGAGAAAGGAAAAGAGAAGATGGATTTTCCCGGAGTTTCTCTGGAAAGTCTGAGGGAGTCTGAGATGCTTTCCTCCATTGCTGCGCTGCCTCCAACTGTTCCATTTCTCACCAGTTGGCTATTATTTTCTAATGCATTTTGATAATTACTTTATCAATCAAGACAGATAAACAAAAGCCTAAATATACATCTGAGTGAATGAGTTCTCAGAGCCAACCAGTCTTCAGTACTCTGATTTTTGTGACTTTTTTTTTCAGAGATGCTTGGCAAACAGTTGAAGGGCTCCATTCCTCGTTTATGGGTGGCCCAGTAGAATACACTAACCAACCTCTGCCCTGCTGGCTCGAATGTATAGGGTCAAAGGAATTCAGTTAAGGAAATGGTGTCTAAGCAAAATAAGTCCCCTTAAAAAACTCACCTAAAGCATTTTTCTTATGAGAATGGCTCTTTGCTTTTGATTTGCTTATTAAATCAACAGATGCCTGGATCAAGAGTTGAGAAAACCTTTCACGTGGCACCTTTCAAAGAAGTAAAATGGAGAGAGTTGCATTATATCATTGCAACTGTTTAGAAAGAAAAAGTGCCAGTTACTCAATGAATAGAGCTCATATTTCAGAAGCCAAATGCTGTCTAGTTATACCCTGTGAGTGCCTGGACATAAACCCAGCCCATTAACCTCATCTTTATATCACAGAGTGGCCCAGCCCAGCCAGGCTTATTAAGAGCCTCAAGGGAGAAGCCAATGAGCATGGCATTTGAGAAGAGGCACCAGCCTCAACTTCTGCCTTCGTCCTAATCTAAGATTTTGGAATGAAAAATTCACTGGGGCACATGACCCTCCTGAGCTTCCAGGCTTTTTCACCACGTGCCACCCTACCCCCTTCTCTAGTTTTCATTTCTCAAAGTAACAGTGGTCCCTCCCAGGAGGGTCTGGGCCTTCTTTCTCCCAAAGAATGGCACAGGACTAACATATTCAGTGACTTTCCTGACAATCCATGGCAGGTACTGCAGGATATCAGACCTGAAGGAAACCATCCAATTTATAGCTGCTCACGTAAAAGCCATCAGGAGGATCATGAAATGATTCTCCATATGGTGCCCTGAAGCTTCCAAAAACTATACGAGAAAGGGGCTTGGAAGGAATTCTTTCCCTTTTGGAGACAAGGAGGGTCGAAGCCAAGCATCTGTGGCAACCTGGAAAAGACACTCCTTTCTGACACCCACCTCCACTGCGTCCCCGGGGCGGCCTCGAGGATCAGTCTGTGACAGCCCAGGCCCACAGGGTCACTGCCATTGGCCACTTAGGCTTGTCCATTAACCAAGCTTATGTTTTCTAGCATAAATGAACTCTACAGTTACATTGTGTGGAGGCTTCGGGACATGGTTTGCCAAATGGAAAAACATTTGGAGGTTGGGAAAATATCTTGCACATAAATTACTGAAGGCACAGAGAATCTAAAAGAGGGATGGAATCAGAAGCCAAGGAAAAGCCAGGAGGGAGCCAAAGAAAAACGGAGAGAGAGACAGAGACAGGGAAAGCAATGTAATGATTTCTCTTAATGACCCGCCTTCAGACCAAAGGCAAAGTTCTAAGCTGTGTTTGCATCTCATAAAAGCCATGTGCCTGAGTATTAGGAAAGATCCTTTAAATGGCCAGATCAAGCCTCCATTTTTCATCCCTTCTGAGTAGAGCTCTTCATTGATTATGTTAAGTGCCGGCCCCCAGTTAGAAACACAAAAGGCTCATTGTCTTTGACTGTGGCAAAGGCCAGTTACACACTTGTTAATTTCCTGATTTATAACACTGAAGAGATGGAACTGAGAGGGGTGCTTCCTCTCTCTCTCTGTCTCTCTGTCTCACTCTCTCGCTCTCGGTGGTGGTGGTGGAAACTATTAAAACAGAGGCAGATCAGGAAGTTTGTGATAAAGAAAAGCCAGGCTCTGGTCTGACATACGATCTCTCTCTTGGCTTAAGTAAACTTGCTTCTTCAAGGCTTGCCATCAACAGAGTGCGGCTCACGTTTCACCACTAAATCTGAGTCAACAATCTCTAATCTGGACACTGGGTTCGGAATCCAGGCTCAGGTTGCACTTGGAAGCTGACAGCAGGGACAAGAGCAGAGAAAAATACGGCCTTTGTTTCTGGTTTGATCGTCCCCACCGAGCTGAGCTGAGGTCATGTGTCGTTTTCTGTCATCAACAAGATAAAAGTTTGCACCTTTCTGGCCCTGAAATATCTCTCCTGCCATTTATATTAAGGCCAAGAAGCTCTCTGGCCCAGAATCGGAGGGCCAAGTTTGTGGAGAGCTTAGATTTGGAGTCCTTTTCATCTTTCTGACATGTGATACCGTGACATAGGCAGCCCTTGCGGGGTTGCTATGCAGATATACAATTTCTGAAAAGTTACACCCGGAAAACGAAAACCCTGGGCTGGATTAGCATTTCACAAAGAACAGGGAGAAAATGTGTAGCAGTTAGGCTAAAAAGCTAAAAAAGGAGGAAAAAAAAGTGAATTAAAGTTTCATGAAAACAAACTCTTTTTTAAAGGATCAATAAGTATAAAGGTATCTTATTGCATTCCTGGCCTTCGGTCCGAGCCCTAATCCAGCCCCTGTGTGCGAAGGAGATACTGCGAGCCTTGTGGTGGAGATTGAGAAGGGAGGTCTTGGTGTTGGGTGGGGTTCAGTCATGCTGGGGAGTGTGAAATTCAAGGGCTTAGGTACGGTCCTGCTATTTTATAAAACTCTTCTTTTTTCCTTTCTACCATTGTTTTCATTGTTTTTACTTTGTACCAAGCCTTCTCTTTTGTTTAAGTAAACCTAGAAAGAAAAATAAAAACAAACACATAGTCTGAAGGTTTTGGCTAAATATGTTTCAGTCTCTACCTTCCTTTTCTTTACCAATGTCAAAGGCATGCCTTTGTGTGTGAGTGAGCCTTCCAGAGCTCACTCACTCACAACCTAGCCTTTCCTAAAAAGTGTTGTTTTCAAGTATTTCCAACACCAGAAATTATTTTACATGAAACATTAAAATGGAATGCGATTGTTTGCATGAGACATAGGAGACTGGAAATAATGAGAGGTCTTTCCTGTTATCCCTGAGACCTAGTGACTTCCAGCTGAGACCCTTACATGCCGTCGTGTGAGCCAGCCGTGTCCACACAGCTGGAGAGGCGGTGGCCCCTTGCCTGCTGCTCAGGACACCAGTACACTCCAACAGTTTTAACTGCAGAAGGTCTGGAGGGAAGCCCGGAGCAGGAAATAGGAAAGGGGGTTTTGAAGGACACAGAGGACATGGAGAAGATTCAAGGAACTCAACTGATACTGCTCCAACAGTGGAAGAGAGGCACAGCAGCCAGGGAGCTAGATACCAAACAACTCCGCCTGTCCATGCAGAAGGCAAAGATGCCTTACCCTGGCCCTTGCTTTCAGGAGCTCCAGGGCTGCTTAGAGGAAAGCAGAGGAGGGGAAATAAGAACAGTAAGTAAAGGGCCACAGAGTGGATCTCCTTGAGCATTCTTATTAGATTCAGAAGCAGCAATGTTTACACAGAGTTCTCATAGAGGATGGGAATTTATGGGAAGTTTGTTAGGTAAAAAGGAGATGGGCAATTGACTTTTTCTGTAACTCAAGAGATGAGAATCACTGTTACGTTCCTCTATGTCACTTCCAAGGTTGATGCTCTCCAAGATGAACTGACATGTGTGAAAGTGAAATGAGGTATTCCATAAACTGCCTCTGTTCTCATGTACACAGCATGCAGACATGCATCCATCCACAAGAGAAAGGCCCAAATGGGAGTGTGCAGTGAAATGCGGGCTCTGAGCTCACACTCCCCACGTATAGTTCCAGGCTGTGCCACAACTGTGTGCTCAGTTTCCTCATCAGTAAAATGGGAATACTAGTACTGACCTCACAGGTTGTTGTGAGGTATAAATGAAGTAATTCAACTAAACGACATTTAGCAGTCCTTGAAGAAATGTACATTACAATTAACAGTGGTGTCTATTCCTTCTTGTAGGAGTTCACTGTCTGTTGATTTGGCCCAAATCTGCACGTGAGGAACAGCTGAGGAAGGAGAGCATCATCTGTTGCCTGAGGTCTGTAGCAAGATGGAATGGCATCATCAGACATGCATCACTCTGGCTGATTGAGATCCAAACTGAGTTATGAGCTGAGTTGATGCTGGTATTTCTGCATCCATCAAGAACACAGACTGCCACTGGGGGCAGTGGGTTCAAATCTGGGCTCTATCACGTCCTAGCTGAGTGGCTGAGCAGACCACTGAACCTTCCTGGATTGTATTTTCCTCATCCAGAAATGAGGATCACAGTGCCTGTAGCACGTGATTTTGTGAGATCTGCCTGAGATAGTCTGGGTGAATGTTGTGGGGCCTGACACATGGAGTTTCTCAGCACGTCTGTCGTTTTATCCAGTCTTTCAGCCGGTCAACTGGGGATCTGAGGCATAGCCCAAAAGTGACCATGGGGCTTGGATTCCGTTCCCTGCACCCTATGCAAAGTGACCCCACATGGGTCACAGTCGGTGCGGCCCTGGCAGCTCTACTGGTGCTCCTGTTCACCGTCCCATCTAAGCAAGTGCGAGGCGGGGGGGCCTGGTGTGCAGTTCAAAAAATCGGAACAATGAGAAGTGGAAAAAACCCCTGGCTCACTTGCCCTCTGCTCCCTGCCCCAGGAAATTTAACACATATGCCAAAGTGTCCTCGCTCCTTCCCTTCTCTGAGCTATGACACAGGCCCCCAGCCCCTCTCCTTCAAATGTTACCTACAGATACCTTGACAGTCCTGTTTTAGATCTTGTCCAAAACCAGGTGTCAGGAGAAGTAGCGGTCATTTTTTTTTTCTCCCAACCTAATATGATCGTCAAAGATGTCTTGATCTCATTTAGTTGGTTTAGGAACCAACTAAACAATCTGAACTCTGCCCTATGGCCTCAACTGCCAAGCGCCTCAGGCCGTAGCGAGGCAGCTCAGCCCTGGAGCCCACTACTGGGTCCTGCCTCTTACTATTTGTAACACCTTAGACAGAAAACCCCTTTGTCTTCATGCCTCAGTTTCTTTGGCTGTGAGATGGGGATGATGATACTATCAGTCCCTCACTGGGCTGACGTGAGAAGTACATGAGTGACTGTCAGGAAAGCCCTTAGCACAGGGCCCTGCACAGAATAAGCACCTAATGGCTGGGAGCCACCTCCCAGCCAAAGTCCCCCTTCACTAGAAGAATGACATACACAGGTGGCAACTGTTCTTCCCACCCACAGTTGAGAGATAGAAGAAGAGGCATTTTCTGGGTACTGAAGACTATCTTTCCATCTATAAATGTGTTCAAGGGTCAAGGAATTATCTCATCTGGAAGGCACTTTTGGCAAAACGCGTAACAGTTGCATGACCTGGAATCAGCATTCAGCACAAATGCGAGGGCATTGGCTGAGTCTTAGCCCATTTGTGTTGCTCCCAGCACTTAGCCCTGGCCTTGCATTCAGAAACCCAAAGTGTGCTGGCTCACTGGCTGCCTCGGGAGTAGCACTGGCACCTCCCTCAAGGACTAGAAACACAAAATGAAACTCGGGAGTCTTTCTGTGTTTGCTGCACAACTGCTCTGATTTCCAGGGTCTTATTGTCTTCTTCTGTCATTAGGCTAGTAGCATAAAGTTGGTTCAATTCAGCCAACACTTTCAGTTCCAAGGGCAGTGAGTAGCTCTTCAAAGATGCAAAGTGAAGAGGGCCACGGTGCATCCCTCCAATGAGCCTGGCAATGTGGGAAGACTGTTCAGCACAGTGCCAGAAGTGGCCTCTGTCCATTTAAACATGGGTGATGGAAGCCCAAGGGAGAAGCAATTAATTGCCCCTCAGGGATTCAAGTTTCGCTTCATGGAGGGGTGGCATGTAAACTGATCCTTGAAGGAGATGGCTTATTAGTTTTTAAAATAAATAATGACAATGAGGGCTTTCCAGGGGCTGTGCATGAGCTCAGGAGATGAGAGGCAAATAAGGCACAATTCCCATCCTCAAGGACTTTGCAGACTGGTAAAGCGCACAGACAGATGAGCGGCTGGAAAAACTGAGTATGATCTGCACCAGGGGAGAGGTCAGCACAGAGGGAGTGCCTGCCCCAACAGGGGAGGGGAGGAGCTGGTCCATGCAGCTTCCCGGACAAGACCTCATCTGAGCAGTTGGGCTGCAGAAATTGCCCAGGGAAGAGGAAGGACAGACATCCCATGTGCAAAGGCACAGGAGGGAGAGAGAGCAGGGGCATCAGGAACCAGCTTCTAATCCTAGGCAGGTGGCATGTGGGCAAGGCTGGTGACAAGGGAGTGGGAGTGGACTGGGCTGGGAGGCAGCAAAGGCCAGACCCGGGCGGGGAGCGGGGGGGCTTTGGGTGTTATACCCTGCCCTTGACTTTGACTTAGTAGGCTACAGGAATCACTGAAAAGCTGCAAGGAGGTATTACATGTCTCAGGGAGGGTCCCTATTGAAGCTATTAAAGGAGGCTAAGCATCTGGCCCTTGGGGTACACGGGGTGGCTGAGGAGGGAAAGGAGTTCGCCAGAGTCTTGAGTGCCTGTGCACCTGCGCCTCAGTCTGGCTTTTGGTTGTGCCATCTGGGTGGCATGGCCTGGCACTTATAGGTCTACTTGTGGTTCAAGCTGCCCATCCCTTATCAGGGGAGCACCTACCTGCAAGGGGAGGGCGGCTTTGCAAAGTTATGAATCCAGGCTCCAAACACGTGATTACATAAACCCTGGAAAACACTGAGAGAGCATCCTAGTGAGACCAAGAAGTGGTCCATCTTTTCCACAGCCCTGTCTTCCCATCAAGTATAAACCACTAGGGCAGGGACTGTGAGTTTTCTTCCTCTCTGGCTTCCCCTCAGCATCAGGCATAGGGCTTTGTGTTCCATGGGGGGATGATAACCACCAAGGAAAATCCTGCCTGACTTACTTTTCAGAAAGCAGAATGTCCTCTGCGAGTCCCCGCATCCAGTAAAGGCGAGGCGTGCACTCACCATTAACACACAATCTTCTGGCTTGGTTTAAAATGAGGACCACTTTTGAATAAAACTGAATCACTGCCACACATTTACAGAAAGTCAAAGACTCTTCATGAAGATGTCAACAGTTTTTCTCCACACTGGAGGTAGGGGCGGGGTACTGGCACCTCCAGGCTTGAATCCCATTCGGCAACTCACTAGCCCTGTGACCTTGGGTGATTACTAAACTGCTGAGCCGCTGCTTCTTCGTATGTAATAAAGGGAAAATAAAGGCCCTTCCCATAAAGAAGATTATTGTGAAGATTAAATGAGACTAATATGCAAACACTCAACATGTACTCACGCTTACATACATTATTGTTTCTATTTATCTTTATATATGGTTTTGATATCCCAAGAGAATTGTGCATTCAGACAGCAGTAAGATCATGAGAAGGAAGAGGAGGAAAAGGGGTGCTGATGGCTTATGAGATGCCACAGAATCTCTCTATGCTGGAACAAAGGTACCTTTTGTTTCCAAAAGGGTCAAAATGTTTGCTTGACAATCTTGGACTACAGACAAAAGCAAAATCAATATCCTGGATGACTGTCTCCATGGCCAAGTCCAGATGAATAATGCTATCAGGACAACCACAGCCAGGTGCCTCGGCCACTGGCACGGCCTTGGCGGGGCTTGCCTCGGCAGAGTTCAGACGGAGTCACCGCCATAAATATAACCCTGCACCAGGAAGCCTCCAAGATTCTCTCGGGCTCCAAGGGAGAAGGAAATCAGGTCTCCGGAATCCACAGGATGGTCTCTTTGAGGGAACTGCTCATGGTGCCTCAGATGTTAATGAGCATTCATTTTTTTGAGAAGAGAAATCAACTAAGTGTGGTACTCTGAACAGGTCGAGTTGCTTTTCTAGGCTTCTGTTTTTTCATATGTAGAACAAGAGAACTGAACTAGATTTACAATGACTAGAACTAGATATTAGCATACTTTCCACCTTCGGAACTTTCTGATATTTAACTCAGGTACCAAAGAGCCAAACGGACCCACCCCATTCACATAAGGCTGAAATAAAAGTCTCTAGTCAGTGGGATGAGATGGTGTGTGAATGTGAGTGGAACCCGTGGAGCATGTTTGCCTCCATTTGATGGTGCTTCTTGAACCTTAGGCCTGAACTCTTGGAGCCAAAAAAGATCAGGACTTGAAAAACACTTGGAAGGGACACCACACCTGGGTCTACAGGCCTAAGCACTCACTTCCCACACACTGTGTGCCGTCAGTGATGGGCATGGTTGGGAAGCAGGCCGTGGAACGGATGGAGTGGGCTCTTGTCTGCAGACAAGCGTGGTCTAGCAGGTCAGGAACAGACAGTGCTATCCCTGTAGCTTACCATCTTTTAAAACTCCTTAGTTCTATTTTTTAAAATGTTTCCCAGGGGGAGAAAAATGAACACCTCTGTAACAAAAATAAAATAAAATAAAATAACAACAGTAGTCATAATAATGAGAAAAGCCAAATAAGCACATGTAAGTGCGTTTTTTTCCTTCGAGATTTATTTTTTGTTTGATGAATCTGACACCAGTCAGGGAGAGGAGAATGTTGTGACCCAGCAGAAAAATACGGCCCCAGAGGAGGGGCGGCTTCTTCCTGCCTGGGTGGGTTTGGTGCTGGGGTTTATTTGTTATTATTTTTTAATTTGTTGCTGGAAGTTTTTCTTTTGTTTACTTTTATAAATCTCTCCCCAGGCTTGCGAGCTTCCCCTCCCTCCCACCTCCCCTTCCCCTGCCCCCAAATTTCATTTTTAAAAAGCGAGCTTGCTCGCCAGGTGTGTCCCCCAAGCTCTCACAGCTCTAATAAATAAGGAGCACCTGTAAAACAGTAGCTTGACTTGTGAAGTGACTCTGTACAAAGGAGAATCTAGAAATACAGTATGTACACCGCATCCTCGGGCCGTGGCGCTTCAAGGCTGGTGCCACACCGTCCTGGCCCTGCCCACCCGCGACTCGCCACCCCTCCTGCTGAGGCTCCACGGCCTTGTGGGGCAGGGGAACCTGGACCCCTCCAGAGGGAACAACTGCTTTATTTGAGTTAGTAAACAGATACACTGAATCACAAGGTGATTTGATTTTTTTTTTTTTTTTTAGTTTTCTTCCTTTTTTGATTTTTTTCTTAATTTTTTTTCTCTTTTCTTTTTTTTTTTTTTTTTTTTTTTTTTTTTTCTGTACTCATCAGAATGGGATACTCCACAACTGTCTCACCAACTCAGTGCCAGTACACATGCTCTAGAGGACTTCTGGACTCGCAGCTACAACTGTACAAGTGCACACAAGTGAATCTACCCTGTTATCCTCCACCCACTGATTGAGGATTGAATTGCACATTTCTCTTAACCATGACAGGAGAAAGCAAACAGTGAAACAGAATCATGGGTGATCTTTCTCACTTTCCCTCTTGTTTTCATTGGTTTGTCCATACCATTCTAATTATCATGAAAGGGCTCTGCGTATAGAGAGATTGTCTCACTGACTTCCTGGATCACCGAAAACCATCAGGGTTGAAATTTCATCCGAGTCTTTCCTGACGCCCAGCAAATATTCCCCCTCGGATTATTTTACACCTTGAGGGCATTTTGGTCTTCAGTTCAACACTCTTGCTCTGTTCCCAAATGGGGCGCTATTTAGGGGAATTTAAAGAGAAAGCTGAGAAGAATAAACATTTACCGAGTTCTCTTGGCATTCAGTCTCTGAAAAACCACAGTATAAACTATTCATGCTGCTTCTTACATCTGTCAAATCGAAAATTAAAAGCCATAAAAGTGTAACACTGAAAATATGGCATCAAAAAGGATAAAGGTGGCCTTTGTAAAAATAACAAGAAAAGTATATTAGCCAATAAAATATTCTAACTCTTCATTTAAAAGTGCATCCCGGGCAGGACAGAGATGACTCTGAAGCGTTGGGCCTCCAGGACCACCCCTCTCCGCCATCAAAACGTGAACAGTATAGGTCCAAAACCATACAATGCAAATCACAATTCTTAGTGTAGCAGCAAAACCACAGCAGTTTTTAAAAAGATTAAAAAAAGATTTTTTGTGTTCCAATCCATATCATCTTCCAGCCTCAGCCGCTGAGCCTTGAAGACGGGGCGGGGAGAATACCTACATTGGTCC
This sequence comes from Macaca thibetana thibetana, assembly GCF_024542745.1. Lineage (NCBI taxonomy): Eukaryota > Metazoa > Chordata > Mammalia > Primates > Cercopithecidae > Macaca > Macaca thibetana. The sequence goes on along the minus strand of NC_065581.1, from coordinate 104,826,411 downwards.
TTGTGGCTTGTTGGTATTTCATTTTTTTTAAAAGCCAGGGGTGAAATCCCTAAGTTCCTCTGGGGAGAAGCAGAGATGGTGGCAGCAGGAAGGCTGGGCCTGCTTGGTGGGTCCAAGACGCGCGGGCTTCTCTGGGCTAGAGGCCATCGAGGGAGGGCTGCTTCCTCTGAGATGCTTAATGACAGGAAGCGGCTTTATTTGCTTGAGTTTTAGCCAGAGGGGGTGGTGAGCTGACCAGCTGGTGTCATTGGATGGCGTGACATGGTTTGCTCTGCGCCCTCTCTCCATGAGCGTACCCTGTGAGTGAGCATTCCTGGAAAAAGAGCAGAAGGGGCTGTCAGAATCCACTGGACCGATCCCCCTCCCTCCACCCAGCTGGGGAGAACCCAGGCATGAGTCAGACAGCACCGCACTCTCCAGCCGCCAGGGCAGACCTAGGATGAGCCCCAGAACCGCTGCAGCACAGCGTGATTTCAACAGGAGTTTCATTCACGGTCTGCTCAGGTCAGCCCTGCCAGCTTTGTGTGAGGAAATGAAACTCAAGTCGCTTTTTGGAATACCATAATGAGCAGGGTGTACCACGCCCTCATCCAAAGACCACAGCATCCTTTGCAACCCAGCAACCCTTCCCCCTCCACATGACTGCATGCTTAACCAGCAGGAGGCTTTTTTTGTCTTTACTTTTCTTTCTTTTTTTTTTTTTTTTTTTTTGAGACAGGGTCTCGCTCTGTCGCCCAAATTGGAGTGCAGTGGCACAACTGGCTCACTGCAATCTCTGCCTCCCAGTTTCAAGGGATTCTCCTGCCTCAGCCTCCCAAGTAGCTGGGATTACAGGTGTGCACCACCATGTCCAGCTAATTTTTGTATTTTTAGTAGAGAACAGGATTTCACCATGTTGGCCAGGCCTGGTCTTGAACTCCCAGCCTCAAGTGATCCACCCACCTTGGGCTCCCAAAGTGCTGGGATTACAGGCGTGAACCACTGTGCCCAGCCCCAGCAGGAGGTCTTTTGAGTCACCCAAGGTCACTCCAAAGCCAGGTAAGGTCACGGGGGACCCTGGAGCTCCAGACCTCACTCCTGTAACCCGATGTCTCAGCTCTGGTATTTGCTGAAAAGAGGGCCAACAGATTCACTTTTTGGCAAGTGGAAAATTACCATGGACACATATACCTATCTTCAGAAGTTTCCCACAAAGGCAACTAAGCTGGAAGAAATGCCTGCTTTTCTCCGTGTGTGGGTCTTGCCTGTAAAAGGTGAGCCATTCACATGTCTTCACGTCCAAAACAAACAGTAGCACTGGACTGGAAGAAAATAAACCAACCAAGAGCCTTGGGGTCCCAGGGCAGAGGCTCTGAACAGGATTTTCCACCAGGAAAGTTAGTTTCTGGGGAAGGCTCATCCCAACATTCACCAAGACATGAGGCTCTGCCTCTTTATCCCTGCAGGCTTCTCTCATTTGCTGCCAGTCGCTTGGTTTGAAATACAGCTTCCTGAGGCCACTCAGTCACTCCTGGGAGGAGCCACTTAGAAGTCTGCCAACTGCATGGTAAAGCCCCAGAGGTCAGGGGCTTGTCTGTTTTGCTCGTGTCTCTACACCCAACTCCTAGCTCTGGAGTTGAACTCCTAGCTCCTAGAGTCTGGCCCGCTGTGGGCGCGCGACACACTTTGATCACGTGAGTGGGTCAGGCGGCTCTCTTCTGCCATGCCCCAAAACAGCACCTTTTCTTCCTGCCAATAAATGAGGCCGTCAGAAATGTGAATGGGTAAAATTTGGCTAAGGTGAGGTGGTGACAGAGGACTTGTAAACGTCTTTACAACTGTTGAGATTATTCTTAGAACAACGAACAAATAACTCCAGAGAGGTGATAGAATGTAGGACTTGAAGGGACCCCAGAGATAATACAGTACCATTTCCTCATTTTATAGTGAAGAAATGGAGCCAGAAAGCGACCTGGTAGCTTGCTTGGAGTGTTTGCAACATGAATTTAGCAAGAGCAAGAGGAGGTCAAATGCCCATTGGGAGGACTAAGTGGAAGCTTGTGCTTTGAACCCTGCTATCCAAATCCTGGTGTTAATGGCAACAATAATCAGCAGCAGCCAAAAACAAGGTTTGAAAGTTTCACTGTGCACGACAGGAAATGCCTGAGTTCCCCCAATCACATTAAATCACCAGATCTGTGTGTACTTAATATGTATATTAAATAACCAAAGTGAAAATGCAAAACACCACAAATATGTAATGGGGGTGGAATTACAAGGCCATGGAAACCTTTTCATTTGGCACGGTCAGATTTGGAAATGTGGATATTTATCTCTGAATAAAGAGTTCACATTTGACTGTCTTTCTTTCTCTCTGTCTCTCTCTCTTTCTTTCTTTCAAATAAGTGACAATGGAGAGAAGGGATACAAAAACAAAAGCACCAAGATCCACCATCAAATGTGAGGCCACAAAAAACTGAGGAGCTGCAGAGATGACAAGTGGATCCAAAGACACCGGGGTCACTTCTTCTGGGGACAGTTCTTTTGCATTTAGCAAGCACAGCCTGGAAGTTGCTGTGGAGGGAGGGAAGCCATCCCCACCTCTGGGCCTGGAACCAAGAGTGACTGAATCTTGTAGTTAGAGGGGGCCTCCAAATTCTTTCTTTAAAAGGGAGAAGGGAGAGTGTTTAACATTTTCCTCCAGTAACTGGGAAACACCACCATTTTGAATTGCTTACTTAAGAATGCTGCAACTGCTTTTTTTTAATAATGTAGTTTTTTTCTTTAATGCATCCACTATTTTAAAAAAGGAATATTTCTCCAGTAAGTTTCTTTATATTTAAATCACCTTTGGACAAAGACCAAACATGGACAGCATCAGCCTACTTAAAGAAAATTTCCAGGCTTTCACAAGAGACTCGGGAAAACGGGATTTATAATAAGAGCCATTCTGGAACCTTAACTACAGCATTTGCCATCCCAAACACTATAATAATCATTATTATTCTCTGGTATCTATTATTGTCTGGTAAATAATATGTGTTTTCCCCCAAAGTTCTAAAGGGTGCAGCTGCACCACACTCTATTTTTCGCAGCCCTAGTCCTGCTGCTCTGAAAAGCTTGCTCACATGAAGCTTATTTTAAGAGAATGGTAAAGTAGACAATTTGTGCTGTTTCCTTCCCTCTCACCACATACTTGCCATGTCTGGGACACCTACAAAGGCCAGATGGTGGCAGTACAAGTCCCTCTCTGCTCATAACATTTGAGGAGGGGGTAGTATTGAAGGCATCCTCATTTGTCCTTCTGGCTCTGGCTGGTTCAGGGCAGCCCCCTTGTTGGTGACACAGGAAAAGACTCTTGAATCGATGAAAACGAAGAGCCAAGCTGGGCTTCACTTTTCTGATATGTATTGGTATGCAAGGTATGAAATCTAACAGAGTGGGGAGGAAACAAGCTTGGGATTTTTAGAAAGTGATCATGGCAGGAAGTTCCAGAGTCTGGAGTTGGTTCGATTTTGCCCTTGTCAAGCAGAAGATCTTACAAAAAAACTGTCCTCCATGTCTAAATGCCTTCATCTGTGCAAAGGGGAAATTTCTACAGTAAGTGAAACAGAGACCCAAGTTATAGTCCAAATGCCTCTGACTGGCTGTGTGACCTCGGACCTGTTCCTCAGCCACCCTCCCTCAGAGCCCTGATTCCTTCTCCATGTTCCTCAGCCACCCTCCTTCAGAGCCTCCATTCCTCCTCCATGTTCCTCAGCCACGCTCCCTCAGAGCCTTGATTTCTCCTCCATGTTCCTTAGTCACCCTCCCCCAGAGCCTCGATTCTTCTACCATGTTCCTCAGCCACCCTCCCCCAGTGCCTTGATTCTTCTATGTTCCTCAGCCACCCTCCCTCAGAGCCTCGATTTCTCATCCATGGTCCTCAGCCACCCTCCCCCAGTGCCTTGATTCTTCTATGTTCCTCAGCCACCCTCCCTCAGAGCCTTGATTCTTCTACTCTGTTCCTCAGCCACCCTCCCTCAGAGCCCTGATTCCTTCTCCATGTTCTTCAGCCACCCTCCCTCACAGCCTTGATTCCTCCTCCATGTTCCTCAGCCACCCTCCCCCAGAGCCTCAATTCCTCCTTCATGTTCCTCAGCCACCCTCCCCTAGAGCCTTTATTCTTCTACTGTGTTCCTCAGCCACCCTCCCTCAGAGCCCTGATTCCTCCTCCATGTTCCTCAACCACCCTCCCTCAGAGCCTCAATTCCTCCTCCATGTTCCTCAGCCACCCTCACCCAGAGCCTCGATTCTTCTTCCTCTGTGCAGTGGGGGCCTGGGTGAGCTTTAGTATTAAGTCTTCCATTTCTCACATGCTGAGATTGTGGAATCTTTCAACAAAAGCCAGTATCAAATATGTAGAATTATAAACTTGAAAAATTGGATTTTAATTTGTTACCAGTATATAAGGAAGCCCATGAACTTCGGACCCTGAACTCCAAAATTTCAGAAAGAGTCTCCTTCTCTCAGCACACACACACACACACACACACACCCCCCTATGGCAGAGGTTTGTGGAATACCCCTTAAAGCAGGGGATTCTGGGGAAGTGGCCATACTTGTGCCTCACACTTGGGTTTTCCTCTGAATTGGGCATTTGTCTGAAGGCAGGATAATCCACCCCTGCTACATGGAGCATCAGACACACACAATTGTACAAATAAGCCCATTTCTTATGCCATATATGTATCATACATGTACTATGGATGTACCATACATACACGCTGGCACCACAAGGCATGGTCTCCATCAGGCATGTATGACCAGCTATCTTCAGAATTCCAGGCCTGCTTGCCCCTTTTGGCCAGAGGAATGAAATATTTCTCTTCATGAATTGTAACTGCACACCAAATGCATTGAGAGACTCTCTGTCTACCTGGTGAGTCACTTTTCTGTTTCATCAGGGAAGCATGGCCAAGAATGTGATCTAGATACTCATCTTCCTTTATAACACAAAATTTTCCAGAGAATTATAGAGAGCAAAACTGTGCCTAAATACATTCTCTCAATGGTGATACTGTCAAAATACGGCCACTCTCACCTTTACTTCTTTGACCTTTATAGCCTAAGACTTACACTTGCAGCATTTCATAAAACTTCCAGGCAACCATTCCCAAAAGTAAATGTGTGTCCAAAGAAAAATGTCTGTCTTAGTCTACATCCCAACATTTCCAAACTAGCTCTTTTGTGGTGGCAGATTCCACCTCTATCAGGAAGCCTGCCTCTATTAATCTAACCCATTTTCTAAACTTGCATTATTTCCTTCCTCAAATACTTTTGTAATTAGCATAATCAAAATCCAGTAGGTCTGTCCTGTCTTCCTCATTTAGAAGGCAAGCTCCCCATGTCTGTCATATTTATCCCCAGGAGTCTAAAACCCTGTGGCATCAATTCTGTGATGTGCAAGAAATGCCTGCTGCCAGCCAGCTTGCCTTTGTCCAATTACCCAGGACCTAGCAGAGATCCACTCACTCGGGCACGTCTGCCCATCACTTATCACAGTTAAATACAGCCATTAGTGCTGGCTGCGGCAACGCTGTTTATCTGGGACAATAACGAGTCCCTGAGGACTGGATTGCTCTCAGGTAGCCGCAGCTATTCTGGTACACTCACAAGGGTAGAGCCCTGCGGTCAATGAACAGAGCCGCCTGCACCAGCTGATAAACTCTGAGCGCGATGCCAGATAGTGGTCCCCACACCAAACCCATCCCAGGAAGGAAGGTTTTTGCCAAAACATGATTCCTTCTCTCCTCCATCAACCATCGCTTCATGAAGAGTTTTTAAATGGCTTTTGCAGGATACAAATTGTTTTCATTTTTGAAGAGGATAGCATCTCTTTTCTTATAGTTCATTAGCTGATGAAGACACAGGCATAAGGCGGGAGATATTGCAGGTTTGGTTCTAAACCACTGCAATAAAGTGAGTATCGCAATAAAGCAAGTCACATGCATTTTTTGGGGTTTCCCAGTGCATATAAAAGTTATGTTATACTGTACGGTAGTCTATTAAATGTGCAGTAGCATTATGTCTAAGAAACAATGTACATTTCTTAATTTAAAATACTTTATTTGTAAAAAAAAAAAAAATGCTCCCAATCATCTAAAGCCTTCAGCGAACCATAACCTTTGTGGTGTTGGAGAGTCTTGCCTTGATACTGATGGTTGCTGACTAATCAGGGTGGTGATTGCCAAAGGCTAGGGTGGCTGTGGCAATTTCTTAAAATAAGACAACATTAAAGTTTGCCACATTGGTTGATTCTTCCTTTCACAAAGGATTTCTCTGTGTCATGCTATGCTCTTTGATAACATTTTACCCACAATAGAACTCTTTCAAAACTGTAGTCAATCCCTGTTGCTGTTTTATCAACTAAGTTTATGGAATATTCTAAATCCTTTGTTGTAATTTAACATTGTTCACAGCATCTTTACCAGGAGCAGATTCTATCTCTAGAAACCAATTTCTTTGTTCATTCATAAGAAGCAACTCCTCATCTGTTCAAGTTTGATCATGAGATTGCAGCAATTCAGCCACATATTTAGGTTCCCCTTGTAATTCTCTTGCTATTTCCATCATATCTGCAGTTACTTCCTCCACTGAAATCTTGAACCTTCAAAGTCATCCATGAGTGTTGGAATCAACTCCTTCCCAACTCCTGTTAATGTTGATATTTTGACCCCCTCTTTATGAATCACAAATGTTCTTAATGGCATCTAGAATAGTGAATCCTTTCCAGAAGATTTTCAATGTACTTTGCCCAAATCTGTTAGAGGCATCACTATCAATGGCAGCTAGGGCCTTATGAAGTATATCTCTTAAATGATAACACTTGGAAGTCAAAATTCCTCCTTGATCCATGGGCTGCAGAATGAATGTTGTGTTAGCAGGCATGAAAACAATTAATTTCTTTGTACTGCTCCATCAGAGCTCTTGGATGACCAAGTATATTGTCAATAAGCAGTAATGTTTTGAAAGGATTATTTTTTCCCGAGCAGTGGGTCTCAACAGTGGGTTTAAAATATTCAGTAAACCATGGTATCAACAGATGTGCTGTCACCCAGGCTTCGTTGTTCCACTGAGAGAGCTCAAGCAGAGTAGATTCAGCATAATTCTTAAAGGCCCTAGGATTTTCAGAACGGTAAGTGAACACTGGCTTCCACTTAAGATCACCGGCAGCATTAGCCCCTACCAAGAGAGTCAGCCTGTACTTTTAAGCTTCAAAGTCAGGCATTGACTCCTCTCTATCTACAAAAGTCCTAGTTGGCATCTTCTTTCAATATAAAGCTGTTTTATCTATATTGAAAATCTGTTGTCTAGTGTAGTCACCTTCATCAATGATCTTAGCTAGATCTTCTGAGTAGTTTGCTACAGCTTCTACGTCAGCACTTGCTGCTTCTCCTTGCATTTTGATGTTATGGAGGCAGCTTCTTTCTTTAAAGTTCATGAACCAACTTCTGCTAGCTTCAAAATCTTTTTCTGCAGCTTCCTCCCCTCTCTCAGCCTTCAGTGATGAAGAGAGTTAGGGCCTTGCTCTGGATTAAGTTTTGGATTAAGGAAATATTGTGGTCAGTTTGATCTTCCATCCAGACCACTCAAATTTTCTCTTTATCAGCAATAAGGCTGTTTTGCTTTCTTATCAGTTGTGTGTTCACTGGAGTAGCACTTTTATTTATTATTTAGACACAATATCTCACTCACTCAGGCTGGAGTGCAGTGGCATGATCACAGCTCACTGCAGCCTCAACTTCCCGGGCTCAGGTGTTCCTCCCACCTCAGCCTCCTGAGCAATTGGGACTACAGGTGTGCACCATCACACTCAGCTAATTTTTCATATTTTTTGTAGAGACAGGGATTTGCCATGTTTCCCAGGCTGATCTTGAACTCCTGGCCTCAAGCGATGCATTAGCCTCAGCCTCCCAAAGTGCTGGGATTATTACAGGTTTGAGCCATTGTGCCTAGCCATGGAGTACCAATTTCAGTTTCCTTCAAGGACTTTTTCCTTTGCATTCACAACTTGATTGGCACAAGAAGCCTAGCTTTTGGCCTGTTTTGGCTTTCAATATGCCTTCCTCACTAAGTTTAATCATTTCTCGCTTTTGATTCAAAATGAGAGACATGTGTCTCCTCCTTTCACTTAAACATTTAGAGGCCATTATAGGGTTATTAACTGGACTAGTTTCAATCTTGTATCTCAGGAAATAGGGAGGCCCAAGGAGAAGGAGAAAGATGGGGGAACAGCCAGTTGGTGGAGCAGTCAGAACATACCCAATGTTTATTGACTAAGTTCACCTCTTACATGGGTACAGTTCATGGTGTCTCAAAACAATGACAATAGTAACATCAAAGATAACTGGTCACAAATCACCATAGCAGATATGATGATGAAAATGTTTGAAACATTGTGAGAATTACCAAAATGTGACACCGAGACATAAAGTGAGAACATGCTATTGGAAAAATGGCATTCATAGACTTGACAGGGTTGCCACAAACCTTCCATCTGTACAAAGGCAATATTTGTGAAGCACAATAAAGTGAAGCATGATAAAGTGAGATATGCCTGCAACTGAAAAACATTCCTTCTCCTTTCGAGTCTATAGCTTGTGGTAAGGAGAGGGTATGGGAGCCAAGGGTGAGTTTCATCTTAGCTCAGTGTTAGGCTCTGGTCTGAATTTCAGCTTCATCACCGTGATGCTACTCACCCTATGGCTCTGTGAAGCTAAGGTTCCTGAGTACTAAAATTAAAATTAACCAATTATAAGGCCTTGTTTTCTTTAATTTTTAAATAACTTTTTCCTTTAGCTATATCCCTTATTTTACTCGTTAATCAGTAAAAATTACAACCATATAAGACTCCCTGCTGGGATAACTCTATCTTTAAGTCTTTGTTTTACAAATGAAAATGTTGTTTTCCTTTGCTGGTTCTATGGGTTAGGAGACAGCGGTCTGTTTTTTCTTACAAGTGGTCATTGCTATTTCTTGCTGACCTCTAAAAGTTTCTGAGGGGCAAAAAACCTAGAACTACGGAGCCCCCTCTTGTTCATTCACTTAAGTGAGTCCTTATCTTCACCCTGGACAATGGATTCTCTTTAAGTTCTTTTGGAACCTGCAAGTTTAAGCAAACCAAATGACCCGGTCTCTGGCAGGCCCTCTTCCAAAACCATGGAGGGATTCATGACTAACAGTGTACTTTTCTTTTTTCTTTCTTTTTTTAACAAACACACTATAGCAGATGGCTCTGTTCACTTCCAAAAAAGAAAAATAGAATAAAGAAGAATTACATGATAGAGCTAATGTTCTACAGGAAATTTTGAACAGGAGCCTAGGTCCTATGCCCTGGCTTTCAGAACTAAGTACTTCCTATTGTGGTTTACGTCTTCAATGAAAGGAGTTTTCTTTTTTTCTTTCTTTTTTTTTTTTTTTTTTTTGAGACAGGGTCTTACTCTGTCACCCAGGTTGGAGTGCAGTGGTGCCATCATGGCTCACTGCAGCCTCAACCTCTTGGTCTCAAGCGATCTCAGCCTCCCAAGTAGCTGGGACCACAGGCATGCACCACCAAGTCTGGCTAAATTTTTCTAATTTTTTGTAGAAATGGGGTCTCCCTGTGTTGCCCAGACTGGTCTCAAATTCTTGGGCTCAAGTGATCCTCCCGCCTTGGCCTCTAGGCCTTGCAAAGTGCTGGGATTACAGGCATGAGTCATGGCTCCCGACTTTTTTTTTTTTTGGTAGCGGGGGCGGGGCAGGGTCTTGGTCTGTCACCCAGGCTGGAGGGCAGCTGCATGATCATAGCTCACTGCAGCCTCAAACTCCTAGGCCTCAGCCTCCTGAGTAGCTGGTTCTATAGGCATGCACCACAACGCCCAGCTAATTTTTAAATTTTTTGTAGAGATGTGTCTTGAACTCCTGGGCTCATGATCCTCCTACCTCAGTCTTCCAAAGTCCTGAGATTACAGGCATGAGCCACTGGGCTCAGGCTAGGAGTCAAATTTTATTGCACACCTAATTTATGTCAAATACAGCACCAGGCATTTTTACATACTTACTTCACTTGGAAGCAAACAGCAATGCTACTGAAATATTTATTACTATCTCCATTTTACAGATGAAGAACTTTGCCAGGAAGGGTTGCTAGAAATAGGAAAAGGTGGATGTAAGTCCGGCTTCTAGAACCCCAAAGTCCAGTCTCCCCCTCCCACTGGGAGTGCTGACCCCTAGTCTATGTTCCATCTCCCCACTTCTTTGCCCTGACAGTAGGGTGGAGGGGGGTAGTGTCACAATGTCAGAGCTGTGTGGTGCCTTAGAGACATACATGGCCTAACACCCTGCCTTTGCAAACAAGAACTCTGAAAAGTTATTTCGTAAGAAAAAAAAAGCACATTTTCATCAAGTCTCATCCAACACATGAACTAGCTGATGTCAGTTCATGGAACTAAGCAAGCTCCCGGCCCGCAGCTCTGCTCCCCTCTCCCCACTGTGACTACAGAAGCAGGTGTCACTGTGTCCCTGTTAAAGTGGGAGATGCTAAGTCCTAGATGAATTCGGAGACTCAGACTCATTCAAGGGGTCAGTGGAAAGGCCAGGGTCCTTGTCCTGTTCTGATTTCTACCACACTGACTCTCAAGGCTGCGGCCTTCCAAAAATTATGCCTGTGACAAAAAACCCAGATGTTTACTGTGTTAAGATTAAGTGTGTTAGTTCTCTACGTTATATGAACAGAGGCATTCTAGGTGAAAGAGAAAGAATACAGAGATAAAAGCAGCTTCATGTGGCAAGTAGCTTTGACCTGGGGGTCAACAGCAGGTTTTAGGATTTGGATGAGGTCTGGGAACGCAGTCTTCCCCACACTGGATTCATTCTTTACGAGCAGCCTATTAGCAGACAGGGAGGGAGAAAGCTTCATCTCAGTAGAAATGCCATTGCAAAACGGAAGTGCTAGAATACTGATTCTCCCCCAACAGCAAAAATGATGGAGAGTGTGGTTAATAACTGCTTTTCTGCAACCCTTTAACCCCTCAACCCTAGATGTTCAGGCACAACCTATTTTCTCTCTGGAATTGGCTTCCTGATGTGAGGAAGCCATGCCGTGGGTGGCAAAAATATGACTCTGGTGCTTGGCACAAGGCATGTAACTGAAGCAGCTGCGGTCGGATCCCATGTCCCACCGAGAGGAAAGGCAGATGAGGACTCGGGTTCTAATCCTGGCTGCGCCACCCTGTGACCTTGGGCACTCGCTCACTGTGTTGCAGTCTCGACTTGTAAAAGTGCAACCAGAGATTTTATGAGAATTTCTGGAATGGTTTCCCTAACCTCTGAGGTTGACAACGTGGAAGTGTTTCATTATTTTCCATTACACATCCAAGGGAAGAAGTTCTGGGCTGCAGGGGCTACCATGACAATTTTTGTAATAAGCGTCTACTATGAGCCAGGTAGCTCCCGGACATTTTAACTTGTTATTTACATTGGAGCTGATAACTGCACGAAGTACGGGTTATTATCTTCATTTTTTATACACAAGCCATGGACAGTGGTTTTGCATGGAAACTCTGGAACCAGGCTGCCAGTCATATCTCAGCAATCCTATTTACTGGCCACATGACTCTGGGTGGCATACTTAACCTCTCCATGTCTCAGTCTCTTCATCTGCAAAATGGGCTTAATAATGCTAAGTCTCATGCATTGTTGGTATGTAGCATTTAAAACACCGCCTACATGTAGAAAGTGCTCAATAAATATTAGCTATTATAATTATTTAATGAGAAAATGCAGGCCCAGAGAGGTTATAAAACTTGTCCAAGTCCTCACAGCTGGTAAGTGACACAGCCAGTTTTCAAACCCAGGCAGGTCTCACTCCAGTCCCAAGCTCTTTCCTTAGGCAATGAAACCTTTCTAACAGGATGGCAACTGCCATTTTAGGGCATCTGTGATGAGCCACCCTTTATACATGTCCTTACCTCTTACAGCAATCTTATGACTCATGACATAGAGACTGAGGCTCAGAGAGGTGAAGTCCCTTTCTCCCTCACCTGGTAAGTGTCTCTGCTGGGATATGAACCCAAGCTGGCCCAACCCCAGAGCAGATGTTCTTTTCCACTAAATCACACTGCCACCTTCCTTCACCACCAGGGGCCCACTGGCACCACATGTGGAAGCTTCTGAAGGTTTACGGCCTGGAAAGTCAAAAAAGAGAAGAAGACATCTCCAAAAGGTTATCAAACTTTCTTAAAAGTAGCCGCAGGCCATGGGAGGATCTGATTCTGATTCTGAGAAAATCTCCAGAGGTGTCTAAGGAATATAGAGCAAGCCTCCTGAGCCTTTCTACTGCCCTTCGGTCCAAGGACAGACAGCCTAGGCATCGCTGTGCAATCTCCACATTCCGCATCCGTGAAGTCCGCTGTTCCAAGAGCCAGGGCCTGCCTCTGTGCACGCATGAAACAGCAGCCCACATCTGCCCTTCCCTGCTGGCTTAAGGCTCAGAGCTGCTGGTTGGTCAGAAGGGTGGGGCCTCTGTTTCCATGGCCATCTGGAGCCCAGCCAGCTTCCTCTTTCTTTAGACCCTGGAATGGTCTGTTGATTGTGAGATTTCCTTCCACCGAGCACTGTGACATTTCCTTAGGCCCACTCAGCACAAAGAAAGTTCTTCTCACTGTCCAGAGACAATGGCTTTCCAAACTTAACCCATAGATCTGGCAGCACATGTCCCTCACACTCCAGCGATGACGTTCTGCAATGTTTAGAATCGACTGCTGGCAATTAGCCTGCCATCAGAATGCAACCATCAGCTTTAGCAATGCCAGTCTTTCAGACTATGAACAGCTGCTCAAGTAATTTTCCTCAAACACAGATTTCATCTTGTCATTCTTGTGCTTGAGGCCACAGTGACGTTGCCCAATGTATTGAGTATAAATTCCCCAACCTCCTATTCTACCACCTTCCCACTCTCCTCCAGGCTCATGCTACTCACTCTCTGTGGTCAAGTCCTTTGTTCCAGCCAAGTGAACCGGAAGGTCATCCCTAACACAGCTTGCTCTTTTCTGTGTCTGTGCCCTTTAACATGCTACTTCACCCCTCATTCCTCCACCCCTGATCGCCAGCCCACGTCCCTCTTCAGGTTCCGAATTCAGAATTCATCGACCTGAAGGCACTCCATCAAGGCAACTTCATTAGCTGTTCCTCTACGGAGACGCTTTCATTCACATGATCACTGAATACTTGTGTGCTCATTCCTCCCACCCCTGTGCAGGCACTTGGTTACAACAATGAGTGAACTGGACCTGTCCCTGCTCTTGCTGAAGTCTACTGTCTGCAGTGTCACATCAGTTTGCAGGTTCTGCATGTTGCTTGTAAAAGTGACCTTCGCTATCTTTTTTTTTTTGTCTCTCAGTAGGTTATTAGTTCTTCAAATCAAGTCAAAGACTCCTGCCACGCATCCTCCCCCACTTTTTTTCTTTTCTCTCTTTCCCTCTCTCTCTCTCCTTTTAATAACACAGACCTGAGCAAAGTCAGCAATAGCTACTGTTAGTGCAAAATGGCTATGTTTTACTCTCTAGGGAAATAAATGAAGACTATCTCTGAACTATGACTCAGCAAAAGAGGACTGCTTTCCTCTGTTTGGATATGATGAGGAGTTATTAAGTTTCGCAGATTGTAATATATGAATTAAGTATAAATTTAGGATTTATAAAATCCAAAATAGGATTTTAAAAGTTATTATTGCTATGCATAGGCCACACACACACACCCAGAGCTAAGACAAAGGACAAGTTGATCACCTGACCAGACAAGCTGTCAAAATCAGGATTAGAACCCTAAACCAGTGGCCCTCATCTTCATTTGCAAGGTTATAATGTTTTTCCACCAAAAATTTTTCATAGTCTTTCAATCAATATTTAAGGTTCATGTTGCCTAAACCTTGGGGGATCGTGAAAATAGACACTAAGTCCCATGTTTATGATGCCATCTTATTTAATGGGAGGACTGAAGAGACCTGCATGTATTTTTGGTTTGGCAAATCTTAGAACTATTTTTTCAACATTTGGGTTTGGATAAAACCAAAACTTATTTTGCCAAGCACTTTGGCCTTAATTTTTAAACCCATGTGTATTTTAAAAGAAATTTGATCTATATGTTTCTGACTCATTTACACTTAACTCATGAGAATGCTGTTTGGTAAGAGCTATTAGATGTCCAAGCAAGTTTATGAGCCTTTTAAAGCCTTCTTTTCCCCGTTCTTACCAGAAAGTTGTATTTTGCCAGCCATAAAAGAGTGTGAGCCCCAGGGGCCTGTGATCACTTTGAAATTTATATCCTCCAAAGCTTAAATGGATTCTGTGTTTGGAAAAAGGGATTCCCCCTCCTCTTTTTCATATTAAGTGCACAAACAGGCTACCTATGATAAAGACAGGATCCTATGTCTTAACTTCCAAGATGGCTGAAGGTAAATAGTAAAGAATTCGATCCAACCACCAATAAATTGTCCCTAAGACATTTCAGAGGAACAATATGACACTTTAAGTTCATGTGGACATGAGATCCAACGCTCTAATGGGAAGTTTTTTGTTTGTTTTTTGTTTTGAGATGGAGTCTCACTGTGTTGCCCAGGCTGGAGTGCAGTGGCACAAATTCGGCTCACTACAACCTCCGCCTCCCAGGTTCAAGCCGTTCTCATGCCTCAGCCTCCCGAGTAGCTGGGACTACAGTTACACCCATCATGTCCAGCTAATTTTTTGTATTTTTAGTAAAGACAGGGTTTCCCCATGTTGGCCAGGCTGGTCTTGAACTCCTGACCTAAGTTTGATCCACCCGCGTTGGCCTCTCAAAGTGCTGGGATTACAGGAGTGAACCACCATGCTCATGCATGGGACTCAATACAGTTCAAGTTAGAACACTTTAACTTTTGAGTGCTGGGGAATTTCTTTGTTTTAAATCACAGACAACCAATCTTGTTTATGACTTTGTAATACAATTTAAAAATAATAAAATAAGCTGATTCTACTAAAAATTACATTTGAATTAAAACCAGAAAAGCAAGAAGAATGTGAATGCATGCTGCAGCAACTTCATCTTGTATCTTCTATAATGATGCTCAGATACCACTCAATTATAGTATTCTAGTGAGAGAAAGCTTTTGGGTAAAGTACTTAAAAATTGCTTATATAGGCCGGGCATGGTGGCTTATACCTGTAATCCCAGCACTTTGGGAGGCCTAGACGGGCGGATCATGAGGTCAGGAGATGGAGACCATCCTGGCCAACATGGTGAAAAACCACCTCTACTAAAAATACAAAAAAATTAGCTGGACGTGGTGGCGCATGCCTGTTGTCCCAGTTACTTGGGAGGCTGAGGCAGGAGAATCGCTTGAACCCAGGAGGCAGAGGTTGCAGTGAGCCGAGATCACGCCACTGCACTCCAGCCTGGCAACAGAGTGAAACTCCGTCTCAAAAAAAAAAAAAAAAAAAAAAAAAAAAGCTTATAAATATTTAAACTATAAGCATCTAACACATTATAATGACAAAGTTTTACATTTAACCACATGTGCTCCAAATATCTTGAAATTACTCTAAATATGGGTTTAAAATATCAAAAGGGCTTGTTGATGGGATGCAGAGCTTTGCAGAGAAACTTAAACCTGATCATTCTTGCTCCCACAACACCCAATCTGCACAATTTTTAAAGTGTGCATGTGTAGATTTCTTTAGAAAAAGATCATGTTACAGTCTGAATTTCTAAAACAAGAGTTGAAGGATGAAATATAGGGTTTCCCCTTCTCTCACCAAATGCCGTTTAGCCACTTTGCTTCTAGATAATTTGTTATTGTAGGTTGGTTCAAATTTAAGACAGTAACATTTTAGAAACACTTGCAGAACTAAGCCAGCTGCAAGGAGGATATCATTACAAATTGAGACACATGTTGTATGGGAATACCATTCATTTTCAATACCAAAAACACGACTGGGGAAATAAGGCATGCAAACGAGGGAAAGATCTACTTTTTAGTTGTATTTTTTTTTTGGGGGGAGGGGATGTTAGGTCAATGTTCCATATCAAATGAATCCATGAAACATTTCTCCCTTTTGTTCTTTAAATACTATCAGTCGCATTCTTACTTCCCTTTCTACCCAAAACAAAACACAGCTTACTATACCAAAGACAGACAACAAACCAGAGGTTCAGAGGGGAAAATGATGAGACAACTAGTGCTGGTGCAGCCAAATATCTGGATGGGAGTGAGGCTGGGAACACTGGAATCTTTGATTTGCCCCAGCCCTGACCCCTTGGCTACCTGGAAAGCCAGGTCTGCTCTGCCCCCATCTCTCTACTCAGGGCTGTACATCTGGGCAACATAGTACAATTGCACAAGCATTTTTTGCTTATGATCATAATTCAGTCCAAGGAGTGGCAGAGTTAGGTAACTTGACTGTTTTCCAATTTAAAACTATGTAGTACACTCGGGACTATTTTAAAGCATTAGAGAATAATTCCAAGTTTTTGTTATTGTCATTTGCTTTTGCTCCAGTCATTTTCACTAGAATCTTTTCGATGACCCTTGAAATAAGTTTCGCGCATGTGTGTGTACTTCCCCTCCTTGTTGATGGTCTCATGTTCCCAATCCTGACCCCACCCTACTTTTTTTTTTCTGTGCTGTGGAAATCCACAAATCTGGAGAAGAGCTCTCTGCAGTTAGTATTTGGAGCTGGTGTCTGAAACGGCATTTACCCCATTTCCTTGAGAATGGGACCCTATTAAACGATGCCAGTGCTAAACTGTTTATTTTCTAAAGCTAATTTATTTCTTTCTCTGAATGAATTTCGTTTATGCCCTTTGAGGCACTAAGAAAAAGTTACACATGCAGAATGCATTGACTTAACATCCATCCACATAGAAAGTGCTATGTACTTAAAACGACTGAGGGATACAAAACAAGTTGTGCAGGACATGGTGAAAGAAAACAGCATGGCCACCCCCGTCCCTTTGGCACGATATCTTAGACAGGAAAGTCTGGAAAAGGCAGGGCGTTCGGGTGGGGGTAAGTGTTCCACAACATGAGGTAAGTGTTCCACGGTGCAGTGTATTTTGGTCCTCAGACATCTCTGCCCCTCTGCAGCACTTGTCTGCATGAAGGTAGGTGTAAATGATTGAACATGGTGCACAGGCAGCAGCTTAGGCCGGTGAGGGAGTGACTCATTGGAAACCAGTCAGGGAGCTGATTTCCAGTGCCCTCCTGGGCAACAGCTGGTTAATACCTGGCCGAACGCATCTCTCTTTCCAAGTGCGGTCTCTCCAAGTAAAGAGGCAAACTGGGGAGCTAGGGAGCATGGGCAGCACTCCCAGACACTGCCACATCAATGCCCTGGTGTTCACCGACCTGTCCACCTCTCTGACTCTGGCCATTCTGCTTTCTTGGCCTCAGTGGCAGGGTAGAAGATCTTTCCACAGAAGAACAGTGTCTCCCTATAACATATAAATTTTGAAAGTCCAAGTGCTGGGGAAGTATATAGCTTATTTCTTTTCTTGCTTCTCTTTTCTTCTTTCATCACAGGCCCTTGTGGGAAATGGTAACTTGAAGAAAGGTCTATAACCCCTTGCATTGTGTCACTAAGGCAATCTTATTGAGGCAAGTGCTACATGATGTAGCTCCAACTTTGATTCTGCAATATGAGGTCCACAGCAGAAATTGCCAAACAATGTATTCTAAGTTTTAAGAGAAACTTTCCATTAATTTGGCTTCCTCAGAGAAACAAGAAATATTTCAACTCAGATATTGCTCCATAATAAGGTAAGATAATCCTTCAGAGATATAGAGCATACTTTTTCTGGAGCCAAAATCTATGGACCTCTTCTTCCATGAAAATGCCTCTGTGCATAGGCACATAAAACTTTCCATGAAATTTCAAGGAGAGTTGCTGAAGGCCATTCATGGACGAGTCCAGGAGGCCAGGAGACCAGCTTTAGGGAGCTGCCATATGGATCTGGAGATAGAGCCAGGACCATTGCTGCACTAGCATGATCCTGAGTGGGTGCCTCCTCAAAGTCTCTGCCCTAAGCACTTCCTTTGCTTCACTCTAGTCCCAATCCTGCTGAAGATGGAAGGTTTATGGGTATGTCTGAAAGTAATAAATATCCAGTCACAGATGACATCTCATATTCCATCATAATCTGATTGACATCGTATCTAAAAGTTGGATGCCTGTACATTAAAACTTTCCCTCCAAGTCCCTGGTTATAAGGGTTAACATGGTCCCAGCAGCATTGGATGGGACATGTCTAAGGCCAATCTTGACACCATTTATTTCAGAAAACTTTCCTCTACAAGTCTGAAATGATCACAGGAAGCACACTCCTGGGTCCTCCCCACTCACATGTGTCCATGGCACAGACCTGGTGTCTTCTTTCTGGCTCTTTGAAGTACCTCTACCTAGAACTATATGTGCCAACTGCATCCTAACAGACAAGCTAACCCTTCCTTAACTTAGGGATTGTCACCAATTAACATTCCCAATAGTCAAGTGCTGGACCATTAGATAGTGCAAGTCTGACACAGAATCTGAGCACATCCCATTCATACTGATTTCCTCTTGTCACTCTCAGTTTTCCTTCTTTTCCTTGTTTTAAAAGTAGGCACCTATAGTATTGTTTTGAATGTATGGACTGACTTCCCAACATCCTCCCAGATAGCCTCCTCTCTTGAACTTCTCAGTTTGAGAAACTAAATTGGCAAAAAAGTTACTTGTGACCTCCACCCTTTTGGCTTCCCCAATGAAGCGAACTCCTTGCCTTGGAACAGTTGTTTTAGGACTGTCGCTCCATGACCAGACTAATAACTAAACTCCAAAAGCCAAACTACAGGTGCCTCCTCCAGCTTTCCCTGAGAAAATAAGAAGTCAAGTCCCCCCTGCTGAGCCTGCAGTAGTATCAGGAAATTGGGACTAGGAAAAAGGGTCTCATATTTTCTTTCTGGTTTTTGAAACTTAGAAATTTGGGAGCCACAAAGGTGGAAAGCTGTATGGACCTGTTGCTCCTTGAGAATGGAAAAAGTGATGATGAAAGGGTTACTCCTCGTACACATTTTTTCCATTGATTATTTTACTTAAAGAGTCTATGTCATTTCCCTGGAAAACTGAGGAGGGGGAATATTTTCTTTTGAGTATCTTCAAACATTTGCAAATGGTTACTCTGAACTCCCCAATGTACCATAAACAAGTGTAAACTGTAGAAATTCAGAAAATGTACAAATACAAACAGCTATCCCCCAAGCTCCTAGGCAAAGACAAAGAAGGGAGTATTCCATTTATAAATGGAATTCTTTGTGGATAGAATAGTTTGGAAAATGTTTGTACATTGTTTTCCTTATTATTTGGGGGGATATTTTTTCCAGCTTACAGAAGCTACAGAACTGGCATTTGGAGTCTCAAAAGTTGAAGATTAAAGGAAGTTTACAACCTTTTAAAATCTTCAACTAAACTTAATTAGTTCTGCATCTGGGGAAAATAGCTGCCCACTGAAATAATCTGTAATCATATCAACACACAAGAATGCATAAAGGCAGGTAACCAGGAAAAGAATAATTTCCAAATGGGGAAAAAACCCTGTAATTTAAAAAGAACTAGCAAATAAGACTTCCTTGAAGACAACTGTAGCTGCCTGGGTTGCTAATTTCTAGATACTTTGGTCTGCTTTTGATCTATTTTAAATGATTTTTTAAAACAGTACTACAGACCGAGCGCAGCAGCTCACGCCTGTAATCCCAGCACTTTGGGAGACCAAGGTGGGCAGATCACTTGAGGTCAGGAGTTTGAGACCAGCCTAGCTAACATAGTGAAACCCCATCTCTACCAAAAATACAAAAAATCAGCTGGGCATGGAGGCACATGCCTGTAATCCCAGCTACTCAGGAGGCTGAGGCAGGAGAATTGCTTCAACCCAGGAGGCAGAGGTTGCAGTGAGCCCAGATCACACCACTGCACTCCAGCCTGGGCAACAGAGCAAGACTCTGTCTCAAAAAATAATAAACTAAATAAAATAAAAATAATAAAATAGTACTACCGTATGAAAAAGGCAGACATAGGGAGAAGAACGAAGATGCTGACCGAAGTTGACAGATTATCCTATATAATAAATAATGAATATATATGAGAAATAATATATAATGAATTACCAACAAGCACATGGAGAAATCACTCACCTGCACCTCACCCACCATATCTCAGCCTGAGTTTCGCTTTTGGTTTGTAATGCTTTCCACTTCAGCTTTAACTTGTCACCAGTGTTCAGTATCAGGGCACAAAAGCCATACAGTCCTTTATTTAGTGGATACATTTCCAGTTTCCCCAACCATATGAATGGTCTGGGTTTCTGAAGGCATAGAAGAAAAACAGCACCACATGTGCACAAAAAAACAGGAAGGGGCCGGACGTGGTGGCTCACGCCTGTAATCCCAGCACTTTGGGAGGCCGAGGCGGGTGGATCACTTGAGGTCAGGATTTGGAGACCAACCTGGCCAACATGGTGAAACCCCATCTCTAATAAAAATACAAAGATTAGCTGGGCATCATGGCGCGTGGCTACAGTCCCAGCTACTCAGGAGGCTGAGGCAGGAGAATCACTTGAACCCAGGCAGCAGAGGTTGCAGTGAGCCAAGGTCGCACCATTGCACTCCAGCCTGGGTGACAGAGTGAGACTCTGTCTCAAAAAATAATAAATAAATAAATAAGCCAGGAAGGGCCAGAGAATGTGAGTAAATTATGGTAGGTTGAGACTGTGCTGTGAGGTGACACGGAACTTCCGAGGGCAAGAGGAAATGTGATTTAGTGGAGGAGAGGTGGTTTTTCCCCCATCTTAAATCACTTGCCTTGTCACTCTTTCATAGCTGACAAAGCCTGAGTATTTCTGATTTTAAAGAAAAGCTGTAATTTCTTGGGGGACCCATCATTGAAAGAATTCTTCAGTCTCAAGAGGTAGTGGGCAATTTCATCACTACATCTTCTGAAATTGGCTGGAGCCAGGTTAATATTTTTAATGATTCTGGTCCACATACAAGACTGATTCTTTATTCAGAAACATATATCATCCAAATAGCCATCGTATATTTTATGTTTTTATGTTCTTTTGGTCTCATGCTACTCATACGTTAGTGTCACTATTCTTGACCTGGTCCCTTCTCACTCCAGTGATGGTATAGTAGTAAAATCTCTCACCCTCCCATTCTTCTTTCAGCCTCACCTGAATGAGTGATATTAGAATGTGTTTAAACTGACAATTCCCAATGCTTTCTGACTTTCTGAAGGCCATCACTTTTTTGGTCACACATCTTCCCATTACTCACAGCTTTGTCAACCAGATTAAATTACTCTCATGAAGAAATCAGGGGCATTTTCAATTGAGGTGACTGTGAGAAGGCTGAGACCATCTGTCTTCAGGCAGCAGAACTTGTAGATGTAAAATCAAGAAGGAATGGTGAACTCATTTTTAGTATTCTTCCTCTACTGGCAAAGCCATCAGAGGAAAAGGAAACCTCAAACAATGGTAGCTGAGAAACCTTTCTTCCACAACCTACAAGTCTCCTTCTCTGGTCTGTGCTTCCCAAGCAATCTCCTGGCTATGCTGGAGGCCCAACTTAGAAATCATGGACTGGACACACCACAGCAAGTGCTGTGCTCCACGTTTGTATTTCCCACTGTGGAATAATGGGTTGGTAATGTAGGCTTGTTGGTGCTGCAGAAACAAGAATTCAACTGTTTGAACACTTAGAGAACTTAGGAGGTAGACTTAGTTTTTGTTTTTGTTTTTTTTAAGAAACTTTCGCCTACGACACCTGGGAGTTGTTTTACCCACTGAGGTGGGTAAAACAATTTTAGTATGTGGAGTAATAAAGAAACTAATTAGCCTATTCTCCTACAGTGGTTTTTTTAAAAATGCAGCTCTGGAGTCAGACAGCCTGGATTTGAATCTCAACTCTGCAAATTTGGTAAAATCTTGGGCAAGTTACTTTAATGTCTCTGTCTTGGTTTCCTCATCAATAAAATGAAGACGATAATTGTCCTAGGATCCAGATCCAAATAAATACTACTGAAAAACACTTAGAAGACAGCCTGCATACAAATGTGAGCAATTATTCATCTTATGAGATCCACTCTCCTGGCCCCGCTTCCTTCCTCCTGGAGTTTGCACTCCCACCAGATGGGGGCACGCCACCATATTTGCCTTTGTATCTCCCCAGTCCCTGGAAGGAGCAGTGTACAAGTTAGGTGCTTGATAAATGCTCATCTCTCCTCTTCCTCTCCATAAGAAGTTGATAAACTCAACTGAATTTCGGCCTGTTTGATACCCACTTGGATAGAGGGGAGAGCTTGGGCTGTGTCCAACAGGCCTGAGTTGAATACTGCGTCCCCATGTACCAGCTCTGCTTTGGGCACAGTCTCTAAGCTTCATCTACCTCCTTGGTGAGATACAGATGATGCCTACTCCACCAGGATTGGCAGGAGGAGCAAATGAGGCCACCTCTGCCTGTCACAGGCACACGTTAGTTCCCCTTTCCAATGCTGAAAATTTTAACTCACTCTCAGCAGCTCACTTGGCATTAAGCAGGAGTCTATGAGGTCAGAGATGTGCAGTGTCACTCACTTTAGCAATGCCACCCTCTTCCCTATCGAAGCCTCCCATTACCTACAAAGGTGAGCAACTCATCAGCTGAGCTACTGGGCCCCAAAACGGGGAGAGAGCAAAGCTGGTCAGTGACGCTTGAGGCCTACCCTGGAGGATGCTGCTTGGTGCCAAACTGCAGGAAGGAGACCCCATGAACAGGAAAGATACCCTGCCAGGCAAATAGGACTTAGTAGCCTGGGTTCAGTTGACATATGCATGTAAGAGTTAGGTTTCATTCTCACTTTACAAATGGAATTCCGTCCTTATCAAGAAAAGCTGGTGACATTCTGCCACTGAGGCAACCAACTCTATTTAGGAGGTGGCCCAGCTCATGGATTCACTGGACATTTCACTACTGCCCTGCAACCTCATGATCGCACATTTAGGTGTCCCCAGTTAATCTCTTCTTCCTCCCCCCATCCTTCTCTTCTCCAACAGGGTGATTTACGGAGATGAGCATGATAATAAACGTGTAATTAGAGACAGAGTATTTCACGACAGGTTCGAGACTGAGCTCTCCCCTCAAGTAAGTGACCTGGGGCTTGGCACTCACATGCTGTGACTCAGTTTCCTCGGCTGTAAAATGGGAATGATGCTACTGAACAACTCAGCATCAGAGTTGCTGGCTCAGAATGTTGATAGCGTGACCACACCGGGTGCAATATAAAACACACACGGTAAAATCATGACTATTATTACAACTCTCGCCTCTGCCTTGTCAGAAGTAAGGAGAGGTGCACTGGCTGGTGCGGAGGAGCGCCCGGCGGACATACAAACCTTTTACTTATTCTGATTTCTAATTCGGAGGCACCTCCTTTTGAGCGGCGGCTCCAGGTCCTCGGGCCCGGCGCTGAGCATGGGCGAGGAAATGATGCACGGCGCCATAGCAGCCTTCTCCGCGGGTTTTGGCACAGGCTGGATCACGCAGCCGGTCTTGGGCAGCATCCGCAGAGCATAGGCATGGTCCTCGTCCGCGGGGTTATTAAGGTTCGGGTCTGACTTGTCGCCCCCCGCCAGGGCCTCCTCGCCCATCAGCTTTTTGGCCGCCTCCCCGTCCAGGTGGCAGTTGGAAGCACAGTTGTTCTCCTTGACCGACTCTAGCTCGCTCACCGCCGGCTCCTCAGGCGACAGCAGCTTCTTGGGGGGCGCGGGCGGCGGTGGCGGGGGCGGCTGCTCGGGAGGCGGCTCCGCGCTCTTAGCGCCCTCGGCGGCGGCGGCGCCACGCGTGCCGTTCACGATGACGTTGCAGGCCGCAGCCGCCTCGGGGCCCGCCGGGGCGCCCGGGCCCGGGTCGCCGGCGGCTGGCGGGCTGCAGTGGCCGTCCCTGCAGCCGCCGCAGGTCCTGCGCTCCGCGGCGCCCGGCTCCCGCTCCGCCTTGACGTGCGCGTGCAGCGCGCGGTGGATCACGTTGTGCAGCCGGGCCCGGTGGCCCACGGTCAGGTCGATGACGCCGTCCTGCGGACCCTGCAGCACACCTGGGAAGCCGAGCTGGCCGCCCGCGCCCTGGGGGCCTGCGGGGCTGCCGGCTCGCCGCGTCAGGTCCACCACCTCGCTCCGGCCGTGCTCGGCGGGCGTGGGCGCCAGGCTCAGGGCCTGGCCCGAGCAGCCAGGGGGCGAGTCCGCGGACTTGGACGAGCCCTGCTTGGAGTCCCGCGGGGACAGGGAGTGTCCGCCTGGCTTGCCGCCCGCCGCCGCGGAGTCGCCAGGGGCGCTCGGAATGAAGTTCTCCCCGTTGCTGGAGAACCCGTTGGGGGGCTTGGAGTCGTTGACGTGAGGGATAGGGATGGGGATGGGGATGGGCACCGGTAGGGGCACGATCACAGGGTATGGCACGAGCAGGGTCGGGGGCGGCACCAGCGGGGCGAGCGACGGCAGCCCGAAATTCATCATCTGGGGCACCGGCATCGGACCATTTGGCATCATGCTCACGGGCGGGAAGGGAAGACTCGGCAGCGGGGCGCCCGGGGGCGGCGGGGGCAGCAGGCCTGGGGGGTTCCCGGGCATGGTGGGGGTGCTCGGGGGGTGGATGTGGGGCGATAGCATGGGCCGGTGCATGGGGCTGGAAGTGGGGCCCAGGTTCCTGGGGCCGCCGGGCGGGGGCCCGATACCGGGAAGCATCGGGTTGGACAGGGGACTGTTGGGGTTGGAGGCGTGGTGCGGAGGCCCGCGGATGAAGGGTGGGCGTATCTGCTGCATGATCTGCTGCTCCATGAAGATGGGCAGCGGCACCGGGCCGCGGTTGGTCATCACCATGGGAGGGCTTCGAGGCGGGACGCCAAGGGGAGGCCCGATGCTAGCAGGTGGCTGGACGGAGACAGGAGGGATATTTGGAGTCTCGCTGATGGGGATGGACTTGGGCACTGGCGTGGGGATTTTAGTGACAGAGCAGTTGGCAGTGTCAGATGGAGAGACGGTGGTGGACGCCGACGGGCCAGGGCCCTGGCTTTGGCCAGCTGTAGCCACCGGGGAGGGGGCCTTCCTCCGAGCATCTGTTAGCGGGATATTCCAAGAGTCTGGAGTGAGCAGCTGCACCCCGGTGCCTTCTGCTTTATTTTCCATGGGAGGGTGTAATGTGCTGCACAGCCCAGCTGGAAGATTGGCCTGGGTCTCTTTGTAGAAAATGTCCATTTTGTATTGATTGAGACATTTTGCACTGCAGAACTGAAGCCTTCTTTCCCCGTCCCCAAAATCCAGGTATTCTTTTGTGTGTCTTATGTGCTTACACCAGTCACATACCTACAACACAGTAATAAAAAACCACAACAGGTAAGACAAGCAATTTACCTGGGTAGATGACGTTTCGTGTTTCACATAAACGTTCTTTTAGACTTTACCAGCATTTCTCAAACAGGCAGAACTGTTTCCTTCTAAAAGGTAACATTCTGAAATGTTTGTAAAATGATGGGTTGGCTTTATAAATATGAGCCCTTCAGAATACCAATTATCACAACCTCCTATTCTTTCTTCTTAAAGAAATTGTGTTGTCCCCTTTAAGCATGACTTAAAGACGGTTCTGAGAAAAGGGAATATATATACCTGTCCAATGTACCTGCCCACACATTTTCACTTGTCAGAAAGGCTCATTGTAAATGCAAACCTAAAGAGTTTTGGAGGGAAATGTTCTCTAGAAAGTTCAATGGGCTTGAAATATTACCCCTTACAATTCTCCTCATGCGAAGTCACTTTACACTGTTGACTATGTTTGATAATGCAGTTGGAAAGGGTGTACTGTGTTAACCAATAACACAAAGCGCTGAACATCATTATGTCTGGCTTCCAAGGAGAAACTTGGAATTAATCATGAAGTCTGTGTGAGGTTTAGCTATTCCCAACCTGTGATGTTGCAGCAAGCTAGAATTATTTTTTGAGCTGTTTGCCCACTCTCTCTCAGTAGTCAGAATTTTTGGTGACATTTCTTGGCAGGCAGTCTTATTTAACAACTTTTCAAACACCAGAGAACATTTTCCAAAAGTTGTTATGGCTTTTTCCCCCCTTCAGATCTACTCCTGGCAAAAGAAAGACATCACCAAATTTATTTTAAAGTTGGGCTGCAGAACTAATTAAAGGCTGAGAGCTTCTCCCAATTGGAAATCACTAGACATCAAAGTTCAAAAAATACTCATTCTCAGCTTCAGAACCCATTACTTTGGAGAAATTATTGTGATTTCATTAACACATTAATTTTGCAACACCATCAGCTCTCACAGATGGTGAAGACATGATCTACAATTCAAATATGACTCTTGTTTGCACAAATGTCTTTCCTTCATATGGCATTTTAAACAAGAATTAATATGAGTAATCTTGCCATAGCTATAAACAGATAAACAGATGTCAAAATTTTCAATAGTTCTTTCAGTGCCTTACTTTTTTTTGACAGAGTTTTACACACACAATCTTTTTTCTTTTTTTCTTTTTTTTTTTTTTTTTGGCCATTTTCTCAGCACTCAAGCCATATATAGCAGCAAAGAAAGAATTGTGAAACAGTGCAATGGTGAGTCTATTGAATTTGAGTCTCTCCCCCAATAAAGCACTGGTTCCAATATTGTTCTAAATGAGACCCTGTTTTTGTTGAAGAGGCTGTCTGTTGTTCTGTTGTTGGTGCGTGTTGGTTTTTTTAAAAAACTATCTTAAACTGATATAATTAAAAGATGACAAATTTTAATAATGATTGGTCACATAAACAATGCAAAAACAACATATGCTGGGCATTTGATTACTCATCTCATTTAACTCTCAGCTTTCCTTGATTGTAAACAGTGGTGGCATGCTGGTATGTGATCATGGGCGAACACGCACGTGGCAGATGTGGGTCTGTATGTGTAAATCCACTCTTTTCCTTCTCACTTTTTCTCCACTGGTATTTGCAGGTAATAAACTTGATGGTGTGAGACTGAATAAGATACTTATTGGCACACATTCGTGTTTTGTTTAGTCTCATCAAATTGCCCTTTCAAACTACTTCTTGCAAAAAATGTTTGAGAATGAGGAAACTGCTGAGTTACCTTTGATGATTAATTAGAAAGGCATTCTTTCAATTTAGCTATCAAAACCGTTGCAATTATTAAAGTGGTAAAAAAAAATTCAATGCTAATATACTCCTGTGTTTCACTATAGTGTTTCATGTTACTCCTGAATTAAGGGAAGTTTTTATCATAATTGAGATGCCCAGTTTACAAAAAAGTGCAGAATTGCCTCTGATGAGAAGAGACCCACAGAATCCATCAGACCCTCAAATTTTTCATATAAAGGTTAAGTAAACAAGTATTAGAAACATGATGCATGTAAGTTATTGTTTTATAAACTTGATCATTTAAATAAAATTAATGTATAATGATGTGGCACTTAAATTCCACTATGAAATAAAACCACCTGCTTATGTTTCAATATTAGGCATCCATAGAAAGCCTGAAGTGCAAATTTACAAGCTTGAAGTGAAGGATCAAAAATAGCTTCTTTAATCATTGACTAAAAAAAATTATCAATGAATTAAACTAATTAAAATAAAATACCCATTTTCTGGCATATTTTTTTGGATCTTATTTTTTAGCCATAAGGGAGAAGAGTTTTCTGAAATCCTTAATTGGTTTTTAAATTGCCAGATTGAATTATTTGCCTCCAAAGGATTCCTGTTTCCTCAAGCCAAATAAATATTTTCAAATGGAGTAAAAAATAATAATAATCTAAATATAATTTATATGTTCTCCCTTCCCTTCCTTCACTTTTAGTAATCCACTGATGAATAAGGAATGCTCATAGATCAATCCCAGTTGTCAAATGAGAATTCTCCACCATATCTCATCTATTTTGACATAAAAAGAATTACAGACATCAACATTAGAAGCAAAATCCTATTTCATCAAACTTTCCCATTAAAGCAAAGGCCTACAGTTAGCTGCTTGATTTTCGGCAGCATCCCAAAGTGTGACAGTTCCTGACTATCTTGTTTTGGGTAACGTGAGAGAGAGAGAGAGAGAGAGAGAGACAGAGAAACAGAGAGAGAGAGAAAGAGAGAGAGAGAGTGTGTGTGTGTCCTTGCCTTATTAAATTTCAGTTCAGAATACTGATCTAAAATACTGATCTAAAAATACAGAAAAGCAATCTTTCTGATGAAGCAAAAAATTATTAGAGGAAAAAACTGTCACTTAGGAAATAATGAATCAAGTCTGTCTTACAGGACTCATCATTTAAGATGAGGTCAATGAATTTATGGCACAAATGGCTATATCATGTGAGGCAATAAAACACGGTACTATCATTCATTCTACATCTAACTAATGACACACTTCTAGTAATTAAAGATTTCATCATAAGAGCCTGAACTGATTACATAAGATGTGTATTTAGATGAAAATATATACTATATCCCTCTGTCTTTAATAAAACAACATTTGCATATCCAGGAAACACAGCATGTGTCTCAAACTCTGGTTTTCTGAATTGTGGGGTGGTGGGTTATTCTTCCCTTCTTTCACTGACAGCTTTACATTTTATTTCACTTGTTAACTTTTTGAGGAATCATTTTTTCCTCATTATGCCAAGAAGTACCAAAATTCCTTCAGATATTTTAAAAGATAAAGATTAAGAAGTGCAGGGATTTACGCACTGAGCTCTGGAATGATTTCCCCCTAATTTCACCCTGGCTTTGTTTCTGTTGGAATCTGGCCTCTTTGGTTCCACTTCTCTCACTAACAGGTCCCAGATTGGACAGAGGCTGAAGCTGTTTAACGATGCCAATCTGGGGACCCAACAATCAGCAAATGCAATGCCATTGAGCGAGGCAGCTGAAATGCTTCGTATCACAAATACATAATGTATCACCAGGAAGACAAAAAGATCACAAAGGAGATAAACAAATGCGTATTCCATTCAACCCTATAACAGCAGTCCTCAAAAAGATTAAATTTACCTTCCTGGGATGCATCCAATTCTAAACAACAGAATGAACATTTCCTTTAGTCCATTTAGAGTATTTATATTTGGGTGGCTGACTGCCAGGGTAGTACTTTTAAGCTCAGTGGCCTGATGGATTCACTCCTTTCCTGTGAAATAAATGTGTGGCAACCTACACCGCTCAACTGCTCCAAAGACACTGCCTCAGCAGATATATCACTTGCTCCTGATATAAGAAAGCCGAAAGGCAGGACTTGTGGACTTGTGGTTCTTACAACTCTTTCCATCTTGTATTTCCCCGGAAAGAGAGAAAGCTATTCATGTTGGCAACTGAGCCTTTATTTTTATATAAACGTCAAAGTCAAGGCCAAAGTATGCCATAAGGTTACCCACATGGGCACAATATACAGCTTCTTCTGGGCTTAAGAGAAAACTCAGGCAACTGGGGGAGGGGGACAGGGTTCGTAATTAACACATTAATCAGCTGTTAGCTGTGGGAGTAAAGTTCAGCCTTTAATGGAATCCACCACTGCCTTCTGAGTGGTAATCTGGCATCAGGCAATATTTAATTAAGAAACCCTTTTGCTGAAATCTTTAACTGGGCAAAGATGTTTGTAGCAACGGAACAGTAAAAAAAAAAAAGAAAAAGAAAAGAAAAAAAGATATTAGCACCTCTGTGGATGCCATCAACAATCTGAAAAATAAAACAAAAAAATCTTCATGTGCTTTCCACTTCATCTGACTGTCTACTAATATATCTCCTACGTAACAGCCCAGAAGTTATAGTTCCTTAAGCAAAACTGTAGCTTATCATAAGAGGGAGGTTCTCTGGGCCTTGGCATGTTGACTGTGGCACTGATCTTGTAGTCTAGGCCAGCTCAAAAATCATGAGCTCATTCAAGTGAAGCAAAGGAGGATGGAGGCTGGGCGCGGTAGCTCACACCTGTAATCCCAGCACTTTGGGAGGCCGAGGTAGGCAGATCATGAGGTCAGAAGATCAAGACCATCCTGGCTAACATGGTGAAACCCCGTCTCTACTAAAAATACAAAAAATTAGCCGGGCGTGGTGGCGGGCGCCTGTAGTCCCAGCTGCTCGGGAGGCTGAGGCAGGAGAATAGCCTAAACTTGGGAGGCGGAGCTTGCAGTGAGCCGAGATCGCACCACTGCACTCCAGCCTGGGCGACAGAGCGAGACTCCGTCTCAGAAAAAAAAAAAAAAAAAGAGGATGGAAGCACGTGGGCAGGGGTGCTCAGTGTTTTGAAGGCTTTGGGGTCTGCTCTGCCTATAGACAGTCACCTCACAGCATGAGCTGAGGGCCTCAGACTGACCCACCTGAGCACTTGCGCCCAGCCCTACCCTGGAGTGCCGTTGTTCCAGCATCAACTGTTCCTTTGGGTCTAGGCACTGCCACCAGCAGGGCCCTAGTTCAGTGTCCCTGAGTGGCAAAAGAGGCTATGGAAATCACATGGGATTTAGAATCAAAAGATGTTGGCATGAATCTGGGCTTCATTCCTTATTAGCAGTGCAACCTTATGAAAATCTCAGCCTCAGTTTCTTTATCTGTAAAATAGAGCTAATGATTGTTTGCTAGGCATATCACTAAGCTTGTTACAGAGTATATATTTTCAATCCTCAGCCTGTCTCACATGTTTTACATGTGTTTTATGGGAAGGATGCTTCTATGGCTGCATGAAGAGGGAAAGGGAGATTTTCATCCACTGCTTTCCTATGAGCCTGTGAGATAAAACGGCACGTTTCTCTCTGGGCAAACTCATGCTACACCTCACAGATACCAGCCCCTACCTTGCTCCCTAGGAGGCTCTGTCCCAGGGCTAACAGAGGAGCTGTCTGCAGGGACAAGGAACCAGCCCACAATTCTATGTGCATCCCAGCTGCCCACCATCCTGAAAAGCCTCTATTCAACTCCTGCTGAGTCCTCTTCTTTTTCCAAGGCCAGTCATTTTCTAATTCAGGCAAAAGCTTGATAAAGCGACATGGCTGCTTGGAAATGAGCGTTAGAACCATTAAAATGAATCATTCCTCTTCGGCTCAACTGCTGTTTGAATAGTGGAAGCCATAAACTGTGCTATGCATATTTTATTAAAAAACAGAGCTGATGGACGATCTGCTTGACTCATTACATGGCAGAACTATCTTCCAAAGGAAAGGCCAGAAGCCACAATATCAGGTGCCTTTTAAGATTGGATGACCCCACTCTGCCATGGCAGAATATTCACTTGAGGGAAGTGCCCTCACAAAGTGGGGAAGGGCACACCAACACTAAGCTCACCATTCCAAGTTTTTCTTGCAGAGCTGGATTTGAGTGAAGGAAGAAAAAAGATGACCTAGTCATAGACATGCAAAGCCATACGGAATTGAGAGAGGAATTTAAAGTAGAAACAGCAAGGGCTCTTATACAATAAAAACAAATGCACGAAGAAGTTCATTTTCAAAATAAGAAACTTTCTGCAGGTTTAGATTCCAACATGCTGGTGTTTGCTACATAGTTCTTTTTATTTGGGTTTATTTTTTGTTTGTTTGTTTCTTTTGCTTTGTGTTTTATTCATTCTCGTTCTCTAGCTTGCTCTAGCCCTCTCTCTCTTAAATAAGATTTGGAGCTCAAGGAGAGGCTAAAGCACATCTTTGTTAGAAGTGAAAAATCTCATTAGAAAACAGACCTGGGCTCATTATAAAACAGACACGGTGGCTCATGCCTGTAATCCCAGCACTTTGGGAGGCTGAGATGGGCGGATCACGAGGTCAGGAGATCGAGACCATCCTGGCTAACACGGCGAAACCCCGTCTCTACTAAAAAATGCAAAACAAACAAACAAACAAAAAAACTAGCCGGGCATGGTGGCGGGCACCTGTAGTCCCAGCTACTGGGGAGGCTGAGGCAGGAGAATGGCGTAAACCCGGGAGGCGGAGCTTGCAGTGAGCTGAGATCCGGCCACTGCACTCCAGCCTGGGCGACAGAGCAAGACTCCGTCTCAAAAAAAAAAAAAGAAAAGAAAAGAAAAGAAAACAGACCTGTAGGAACTTTATACCATGACTCAGGTTCTACTTATCTTATAAATGTTAAGCTGGGTTCTAGAAATCTTGACCCAGGTCACAGGAGCAGATCCTTCCTTCTCTTTTTCATGTGCCATGAGCTCTAGCAGAGATGGGCTTGGTTTTCAGGATCTCAATGAGCTTTACCAAGTGGCTTATTACGGACCCAAGTCTCTGATTCTACAGCCAGTGCAAGAGATGGAATCCTGGTCTGTATTCAGTGACTGCAGGCCCACCCTGACCGCCACACACATGATTCAGAAGATGATTTTTCTCTTTGCACTGATGTTTTAGGTTGCTTAAGAGTATTAATATACCCTGATAAAATTCTCTGCTTCATTTAAGCTGGATGAATGCAACTTACACCTTCACAATACAAGTCATCTAGATGGAAACTAAAAAATTCAATCATACATCAAAAAACCTGATCTGCCTGGTACCAAATGCCTGCCTCTTTGTTTTCCAGTTATTTGGTCCTGAGAGGGCACAGAAATCACCTAAGAAATCTCAAAGCAGTGAAATTAAGCCCTGAAAGGAACCTCGGTGATCATCTTGTCCTCTCCTCCAACCTCCAGCTCCTGGTGGAGCCAGGCATTTAATCCCTCTGAGCCTCAGGTGCTCAGCTGGAAAAGGAGATCATCCACAGTGATGATCCTGCCCAGGAAACATGTGAGAAAGAAAGGAAACTGGGAGGGGACTACAGACATGGAAAATGTGCCTCCTAAGAAGGAAGCAACGTCCTAGCCCATCTCCCATTGCCAGGCCGTCCCATGCCCATTTTATCAGCTCCAGGTATTATAACTACTCTCTGCCCTGAAAAATTTGCCATCACATAATCCACTTTACTCACTGAAAAGTGAACATTTATTCAGAACATCATTTATCATGGGTGAGGTACTGTGCTAGGAACCTCGGACATGAGTAAAATGCAGCTCCTGCCCTCATATGAGGTAGAATCTGCCACAAGAAACTGGAGGCGCAAGTTTTTGTTTTGTTTTCATTCAAGCATCTCTGCTTCAAACTGAAGCTTAAGAGAAAACTGATCTTCTATTTGTAACACTTTCATTCATTCTGAAATAAATACTGCACTGCACTCCAGGAGACAATGGACTGTGGAACAGGGCAGGAGAGACTTAGTACACCTGCCCTTGTGGAGTTCAAAATCTGTCTATTAACAATCAGTGGAAAAATTAGCACACACTCTATCAACAGATTTGTTCTAAAGGTTAAAATGCAACTAACAGTTTTTAGCAAAAAATTATCCTTAATATCTACTGTCTCAATGTCAAATTTCCCTTTGTTCTTCTAACCCAATACTGTGACTCCTCTTTTTTTAAAATGTATTATCTGAATCTTTTTTCAGATGTGTCTTTACCTTGTTTACTGTAACTTTTTGTTTTTCAAGTATATATTTGGCTCTCTTTTGTGTCATTTATTGTTTTTCTTCCTGTTTTCTAATGAATATTTGAATATTTGAAGTTTCATTATTTGTGACTACAAAAGTTTAAGAAAAGTTGCAGGGAAGGACTTTGGGTTGTACTTGTATATAAGAGAAACCCATCAAACTAATGTGTTAAAAAGTGAAGTGTGCTAGTTGCCCAGCTTCTGTCTGTGGTCACACACCTCATTTCTTCCTTCCTGCAAACCTTTTCAGAAAATGGCAAAAATCATATTCTAAAATATGTGGTTATAGTTCCACAACACAACTAATCAGACATCAGTAAGAGGACTTTTTGAAGGACTGCTGTTACTATCAGTGGTATCTGAAGCAGTCCCCCTGACCTCCACCCAGGGACTTTGACTCTGCCTTCCAGCCTCCTCATTCCCTGGGCTGTATCTCGCCCCGGTGATGGGTGGTACCCCTGAAACACCACAGGGTCAAGCTTACGTTGTGTGCAGGTGGCCCAGGTCAAGGGCACTGCTGGGCAGAACTAATGGCACCTCTGATAATCCCTCATTGTGTCCACTACCTTAGCCCACTCTCTGGCTGCTTTTCAAAAGTCCACAGCTGCTCCCAGTGACATCTCATCCACTCACCAACTACATACTGATTGCTTGGGCTCTGCCAGGCACCTGGCTATGGGCTTTACTTGCATTGCTTCATTCAGTTCTCTTCTGACAGTCTCTTGCACATTTTCTGCACCCTGGGCCATAGCCTGAACCTACCTGTGGGCACTCTAGGTTGCCCAACTCAGATCCTGGTGTCCATTTCTGCCCAGTCCTCAAATATCTCCAGGACACTCTAATGAAAGTCATGGCTTTTATTATTGTGACTACTGCAAGCCCCAATTTGATGTAATACTAATAAATTATACACTAGTAACAATAGGTAGCATTATTTAAGCTCTAGTACCCATGCTGAGAATGCTATATGAATTGCCTCACTGAATCTCCACAAATACCTTATCGTATAGATAACTGGGGGTTAGACAGGTTAAATAACTTGCTCAAGATTACCTATGCAGATAAGAAATGGCAGATCCAGATTCTAAGTTAAATCTGTCTGGCTTCAAAACTCATACTGCTCTACTATCTCAAAGGTTTTTTGCATTTTACTACAAATTATAGGATTAAGATAGGTGACTAATATTTGATAATAACTTTCTGTTTTGAAATTCCAGAATCACTGACATTTAGAACTCTGAGGAACTTCACAGGTCAAACCCAACCTATCTCCCACAGCAAGCTTGGGTTTCCTTCTACACATAGGTCATCTTCCAGGTGGCATCCATACTTCCTGTGACAGAGACAAACATTCATACCCATCTACACAGCCAAAAGAGTGATTCATACCACAGCGATCTTTCTCCTTTGCACCAATTTTCCTGGTGGCTTGCTAAAGAGGATTGCAACATAACTGCAGGTCTCTATGCAATATAATTGAGGCAGTCTATTTTGTTGTCAAGCAGCATTGATTATTAGAAAGTTTAACCACTCCACCTCCCTGTCACTTCTACCTACTGTTTACCAGGGTCTCCCAACACAGATCAACTCCTCTTCCAAATCTCAGTCTTTGAAAAAATTAAAAGGAGTCATCATATTTGCTCCAGATTGTTACTTTTAAACATCCCCAGTTCCAGCATCCAGTTCCCCGGGCACAAGTTCCCAGGGCCCTTCTATGCTATCTGTCCTCCTAGGGACATGATAGTGAGACCAGCTGCCACTGACCCAGGAATATACTTCACCTTGTTAATGCCCCTCTTAAAGGGTGGAACCCAGAATGGAATGCAGTAGCCTGACTAGCATAGAGTCCAGTGGAATGCTCCCTCCCTCATGTAAAACACTATACCTCTGCTAATGCCACCCAAGAATGCATGTGCTTTTCAGCAGTCATGTCCCACTGTTAGGTCTTTGCTTTTTATATATATATTTTTTATTCTTTACTCTGTGCATATGCTTACCCAAGGTCATTGCTTTTTAAAAACAAACATTTATTGACTATTCGTTATATTCCAAGCTTGAGCCTTTCACTTATCTCTCTTAATTCTGGCAACAAACTTGTAAAGGAGCTACTGTTTTCCCCATTTTACTTAAAAATGAGAAAGCAAAGATTCAGAGTTGATGTGGTTTCCCTAAACTGTCTCAGCCTACAAATAGTGGAGCCAGGATTCAGATCCAGAACTTTGAACCCATCCTCTTTTCACTCTACTATGCTGCCTACTTCACTCTGAGTTTCTGGTCAGCCGAAATCTTTTTCTTCTAAGTGCTCATCAACTATTTCTTTAATAATATATTCAAGGTCTTTTGAGGGTAAGCCATCAAACTACTCATCTAGAGCTTCAGAAATCAGAAACCCTTTCCCAATTTTAAAACTTTGGTCAACATTTGTCTGTTTCTATATTTTTTACAGAGCAAAAGATTAACCAAATGTAGATATGAAATCATCTACCAATTTCCTTTTGTGAGCTGGAAGATCTAATTTGCTTAGCATAGCAGGTGTTCTCTGCCTATCTCTCTCTCTCACCCTGACTTGGGATTGGTGCCCTTCTTTATGGTATTCCCTGCTCTTTGCAGTGTAGAGAACATTCTCTTTATGGAGACAACGGAAACCAAATCAAATTTGCCGACCCCTGCCTTCTCATCCTCTTTTGTTAAATATCACACGACTTGCTCTAAACACTGATCTATCCACTTCTACTTCTTTTTCCTTCTATGAACATAGTGTTACTAGCTCCTTTTTATTAACTTGGGCATTCCCCCAAGGGTTCAGCTCCTTTTGCAGCCCAGCCTTCCTGATATAACTTCATTTTCAGAACTTTACACAAAGCCCCAAATAACTCCCCAAACTAGACTGAGGCTCTGATTGTGGGACCAAATCCACTTTTCCTTGGCATTTCAAAAACACTCTGGTTTTCTAAACTCCAGGGAATGTGGCTGATCATATCCAGCATTCTTCCCCTCTGCTATCACATATTCCAAGATAGTGCCACTTCCCCACTCCAGCCACATTCCAAGTAGCTCTACCCTAGATTAATCAGATGGTGGTCAAAGCAGTATTCCCTTCACTGCTCCTCCACCTTCTCAGAACTCTCCACAAGGCATGGGGGGGATTATTAACTGCTCTGTTTTGAAAAGAATAATATTTTTAGTATATATCAAGATAAATT
This sequence comes from Macaca thibetana thibetana, assembly GCF_024542745.1. Classification (NCBI taxonomy): domain Eukaryota; kingdom Metazoa; phylum Chordata; class Mammalia; order Primates; family Cercopithecidae; genus Macaca; species Macaca thibetana. Next base: position 104,789,704 of record NC_065581.1, on the reverse strand, counting down.
ATCCCATATTCTGCTTCTTTGCTCATTAATGTAAATTTTAAATGTCTGCTCCATATTTTGTACTAAATATCCCCAAATTATTCTTTTGATGCTTCCTTTTATTTTCCTAAAATTCCTGTCTTGCATTTCCCCCTCAAGAGTGTCAACTGCTATACAAGGATATATTTTCAAGCATTTTACCCACCTATTAGATATATCTGTGGGGTGTGTCACTTTATATTTTAGTTCTCTGTATTAGCTCTAGTCTAGGCACAAGACACTGCCAAGTCTCAGTGGGATCTCTGAGACTGTTTTCACCTTTTTGTGCCCACAAGCCAGGGCAACTTGGTCCTTCCCATTCTCTGCATTGGCAGAGAGACTCTGGAAGTCAATTGTTTGTTCCTGCTAATGTCTTTGTTTACTCTTGAGAAGAAATGGCTCTTCTCCACAATCCCATCTCTCCTTGTATCATCCCAGCTGCCTTCATCATGTCCAGTTTTCAAGTTTATTGGGATAGCTGCTGCCTCTGCTCGCCATCTAGCATTTGAAAGTTTTCTTGATTAGACTCTTAAATCTGTAAATACATTCTCCCCAATTTTCAATCAGTGCCTCAGGTTTTGACTCCATTTGGCTCAGAAGATCCACATGCTGCCCACTCTGCAACTTTGGGTCCTGCCCCTGTGCCCTCTGGCACCCCGCCTACCTTCAAGAGCTGCTGGGAAGATCAAAACAAATAGTGCAAATGGAAGCATTCTAAAAAATAAAAAGTGCCGCATAAATACAGATGTTTTTATGTATTATTACAAATGTAAGGTAACACATTTTCCTATTTAGAAAAACAGGGCCAACTGTTTTACCTATACTCTACTCTTACTCTTTATTCTGTTAATCTGTTATTTTAAAAAAAGAGGAGAAAAATACCCTACTACAAATTTTCCTCCGATGTGTACTTCAAAGTAAAAAGCACACTGCAAAAATAAAACCCAGAAACCCAAACCAACAAAAAACTTGACCCCCGAATTCTTTACTATGCTTCTAATGGTTTGTGGAGTGTTTGACAGCAATATAATTGCAATAATGAGGAGGTTTTCGGGCCAGGCTGTGGTCTTAAAGCTCACTATGGATGTTTTAGCCCTAGGCTCAGCTTCAGGCCAGCACCAGTCACCCGGGCCAGAGTTACCAATGGAATCCCTTATGCTCCATCACACACAAATGTGACATTTATGGCATCTGGTATATAATGCTGCAAATTCAAAAGGCCCCGTGTGTTGGGCTCATGAACTTGGGGAGAAGGAATAATTTGGGTTGCCTATCGTCTTTTTTAGTTAATTAAAAACTGTGTGAGAGTGACTGCTTAGTGACAATTTCCTAGATACGTGGGAGGGATGTGCTGGACTGCTTCTGATTTCTTTGGATCTCCACAATGGTTCCTTTGTCTCTGAAAGGCTTATTTCCTGTTTGTGGACTGTCGGTTTGCCTAGTTCTCTTCTGTCTTTGTTCTGTGAATTTAGCCATCCTGCTGTGCTAACTACCTGGTTGAAAACCAATGCTCCACAAATGCTGGATTCTCCACTAAGGATCCCTCTTACAACTCCATCCTCATCAGCAAATCCTGGGTTAGCCCAACTGAATCTCCTCATCCAGGCCAGATGCCTGAACTGTTAAATGGTGTGAACCAAGACAATCCGGGACACAGATATGTATTCATATATATTTAAACACACCTGTTATTTATATAGCTCCTTTCTTCCAAAAATTCAAGTGGCTCCATAGTACTATCATATTATCACTCACCACAAATCTGTAAAGAGACAAGCAGCCACCAGACAAGCAGCTTATTTTACAGCTAAGTAAATTAAGACTAGCAACAATTACGTATCAGTTGTCAGTATTTGGGTAGAAATCCCCATTTCCTAACCTCTGTATGACTAATGACATCATTCTTTGGCCTACTCTGAAGGAGGAAATGAGATGCAGAAAAAGACTGTACTGCCATCTTACCCTTCGTACAACTGGACTCTTGGCTCCTGGGTAAGAGGGGAAATGAGCATAACAGAGTTGCCTAATTCAAACAGCCTGCATAACATGCCCTGGATCTGGTGAGACACAGAAAAAAGAAATATGGCAGATGCTCTAAATATGTGAGGGCAGGCCTTTCTTTCAGTGCTTAGTATCTAAGAGTGAAATAAAAGGTGTTACTGGGTATGTCCTGCTATAGGCATGCCTTTGATACAGACTGGCATGTTCCAAAAGTGGGCAGGGACAGGAGAGGGAAGAAAGAGGAGGACAAAAAGAACTGTGTGCTAACTACTTCTGTATCAGAACAGAGCCCATGAGATGCTGGTGCCTGCTGTGGTCATGGCCCTGCTGTCTCATTGGCTGTAGCTGCCTGGACCCAAAGACACCTCAAGATGTTGGTGTGGGCTCTGCCTAAAAGGGACAGAGTAACTCAATGAACCAATTAGATGTTCTCATTTGGGAAGTCTGGAATCGATATAATGCCAAGAGACTAAATAGTGGTGGAGAGAGTGGTCATGGGAATGAAGCCAGAGGACCACAGAGGAGAAAGGCAATGTGCAGAAACTCCAGGGAAGCATGGGTCACAAGTTAGAGAGTGGGGAGAAGGGAGCTGGAAGTGGTTGGAGTAGAAGTCAAGCTACAGGGAATGGCAAATCTTTAACGGCCACATGCTAAATCAGGAGCAAGGATGCCTGCTCCTTGGGAGCAGTAAGGCAGTCCAGTGGCCCAGTTATTAGCACTGCGGGACCATTCATTGCCAGAGCAATTGCCCAGGCACCACAAGGATGAGTGGCAACGGTTATTCCCATCTTCCTGATTTTCCTGGGCTTCTTTATGGCAAGCTTCCATAACTTTAGGAAGACCAAAAGTCTCACCCAGCTTGACAGACTCTCAGATTTAATCCTTACCATAACCTTCCAGGTATTACTCTCTGCTAAAAAAATGAGGAAAATCTGGAAGGGGCAGTGACTTCAAGGTCCTTAACTAATCCCGTAATCCTCCCTCCCGGTGGTTAATGACCCTGTATCTTGTTATGGGTGTGGGGTACCCAGGACAGCCTCCGTCTGGGTGGACCAACTCAAATCCAAGGGCTGGGAGGCCTTGCCTTCTACAGGTGCAAAAGCATAAAGTTTACACCAGGACAGCCTCTTATAGAAGCCTGCATACACCTGCACTACTATTTCTGAGGGTCTCCATAGAAAGGAAACATGAATACTCTCTCAGGTTCTTGTCTATTCCTAAACCCATTCCAACTGCCCCCCCGCCACTGACCCTACCACTGACCAGTATGCCCCAACTCTATTTCCTCAAGTGTATGCTGAGAAGCACTAGCTCCACCAATGAATGCTCTGCCCCTCAAAAAGGATCCCATGGCCCAATAAGCTTGGGAAATGTTGCATATTCTATGCTCTTCTTTGGAGCTTCTCAGTGCATGCTGCCATGCCTAAGCCTTTGAGGAGACCTGCAGAAAAGAAACATGCTTAACTTAATTCATCCAGAGTTTCCCCAGCTTTTCAAAAACAGAACTCTTACTTTTAAAGTAGGCTCCTATAGGAAAACACTTTGAAAAATGCTACCTTAATCACTTGGATGCCTAAGATGGGGCCAGGAAACCTGAGCCTTATCACATTTTCTTTCATTAAAGCTTTCTTTTGTGGTACTGGGCCTGGATCTTCTGGCACCTTTATACCCCAGAACCCTGTCCTGCACATGATAAGGGTTCAGGATGCAACTACCAGTTGTAACTGAACTGCAGGAGAAGGTGAAGGTGATTCCTACACATGGGCCCCTCTGCATGCTAACAGGCTCTGTCCAGAAATCAAGGTTACTTGTCCCCTTGTGGCACTTTTCTCGGCCTCAGTGCTCCCCCACCGACTCACCTCTAATCAGCTTCCTGTGCTCACCGAGGCCTAGACCCTATTACATTTCATCTTGTGGTTTCAGCTTCAGCAGTCACTACAAACTCAATTTCTGTCCTCTCAGTTCTAGTTACCCCCACGCAGCCCACAAGCCCAACAGGATATCATGAATACCAGTACCTATGGTGTGACCTTCCAAACCCTGAGGCTCCCCTCAAGAGCATGTTAGGTCACACAGCTGCATTTTCTGCATGACAGATGAATTCCTCAGCATTACATGAGAAAGGAGCCACAACTGAGCAGCCTCTTCACATGCACTTAAACCAAACAACAACAAATGGCATATCGCTATTTTTGTATTTATACACAAAGGGCTGTCCTTAACTGTCATGCTAAATAAAAACATAAAATCAAGAAAACTACTTCAGCCTTGCTGGCACACTGATTTTGAACTAAATCCCATTGGTCTATGGATGAGGGTTTACTCCAGTCATGTTGATCATTTTATCTCTTCCTTTGGCCATTCTCTGCCACAGGCCTCTGTGCAAATTCAGCCTTATCCAGAGTGAGTGACACATATGTCCTAAAGGGCCAAAGAACTATGGTCTCCAGAGGAGAATGGGAGATCAGCTACCCCTAGACTAAGTAAACTCTTCTAACCAGATACATACTTCACGGCCTAATAAACCCAAAGGAACTATGAATGCCCTTAATACTGTGATTTCTGGAAGGTCACCTAACTTTCCCGAGTTGTACCAGTTAGAAGTTACTCAAATTCTCCTCTATTGTCCTGTTCATACTGTACAGTCATTTACCCATTAATTCTACTAAAAAGGGCTGCAACAATTATCTAATAAGAAGGCATAAGGGCCGAGCATGGTGGCTCACACTTGTAATCCCAGCATTTTAGGAGGCCAAGGCAGGCACATCACCTGAGGTCAGGAGTTCAAGACCAGCCTGGCCAACATGGTGAAACCCCATTTCTACTATAAATACAAAAAATTAGCTGGGCATGGTGGCAGGCACCTGTAGTCCCAGCTACTTAGAAGGCTGAGGCAGGAGAACTGCTTGAACCCAGGAGGTAGATGTTGCAGTGAGCCGAGATTGAGCCACTGCACTCCAGCCTGTGCGACAGAGACAGACTGCGTCTCAAAAAAAAAAAAAAAAAAAAAAAAAAGGACGCATGCAAAAACCCAAGCTGCCCATATCGGTGTTGCCAGGCACCTTAACAGAGAGCATGGGCTTGGCCCTGGGATGGTCAAATCAAGCTGTGGGGTGGGCAGGCTCCCCAGCTAATTGAGCTTCTTTGCTGAACACTAGTGAGATGTGAGAGATGAGTTTGGATTGGAATTCCATTACGGGTTTTCAATAATTAAACATTACATGTTTGAAACCTCATTCTTCTGTATTACTTTTTAAATATTAATCTATTTACATCAGCTGGACTTCCTGCAGCTTGATACGCAGTAAACGGGAGTCACACTGAGATAGACAACTGTGTTCTTAGCTTAAGACATCTTTGATGATCACCAACAGTAAACGCGACACAAACCCTCTGTTCAACCCAACCCTGCACAATAATTACCCTGCCTTTTAGAAAGTGGCTTGTTCTATTTTTTTTTCCGCACACTCACACATTCCTCATGACTACACTGACTTTTCAAATTAGCAAGAATCCAAATTAATCTTATCTTGAGAGTTTTATAATGCCCCTTAAGATCACTGGGGCACGCTGCCCTCTTCAGAAGCAGGGTTAGAAAATGGATGTCGAAGGTATGTGAGGGTTTCCTTGGAGATTACCCCACACTGCGGTGACACTCCAGCATAAAATTCAAAAGCCAGAGCACACATCAAAACCTCATTAAGAGATCACCTGTTTTATACCATACCTGCACGCCGTTAGGACTTCAGGCGCATGGGTGAACCCTGCTGCTCTGGAGCCTTCCCTGCCTCCTCCCATTTCATCATCCCCGGCAGACGCTCAGAGCAGCAGCCCAGCAACTTCCCGGGAGCCCCTGTCTGCTGCTCCGAGGTTCTGCTGCCCCTTCATCCTCTCTGGCCACAAACACACGGCACCCTGAGGACACAGAGGCCCTCCCCACGCCTGGATGCAAATGGCACTGCCCAAGAAGACAGCCTGAGGCCAGACTTCAATGGAATAGGGATTCTAGGCCAGGCAAGACAGCCAAGGGCTGTCTAAATCAAAGGACTGGGGGAACCGTCGCTGCGAGTGTCCGCTGCTTCGGAGATTACAGCCCCCACTGTTTCCGCAGTCAAAGTAATCATCAGACCGGAATCCGCGCTCGGCCTCTCGCAGAGAGCGCCATAGAACCCTCTCTGATTTGGTTTCAATTTAAGAATTTTATTCCCTTTTAAGACAAAGCGAGCAGTGCAGACCAGCCATATTACAAGGTTATTTTAAAGAGCAAAACACCATTTAACTTAATACAAAAAGATGTAGGATTCAAAGTGGAAAATTACAAGGGAGCTACCCCAGTAATAGAAAAGAGTCCCCAGCTGCCTACCCCTGTGACCAGAAAGGAAGTTAGATGCACTGAAAGTCCCAAGAAAATCTTCCCAGATATTAGTATATTGTTCTACTGTTTTACTTTTCAGTGCTATCAATGGCATATGCAAAATACCTCAACGCAAATATCTGTTCTCAGTCTCAGAAGGAAGCCTGGGTCCGTGCATACCATCTAGGCAATGCATGGTGCAGTCAGGGCTGGTCCAGGAAAGCTTAAGTCCTAAAGCTGTGACTGGTGGTCCCAGGAAGCTGAGTGTCTCCTTCCCTATGGGAGAGTTGGCTGTACTAGACTTTGAAAAGCATAAGTAGATCCCAAGAGTGCACAGGAAAAGCTCCAAAAGGAAAGAAAAGCTCCCGATTTATTAGAGACTCCACAATGGCTGAAGCTCGCCCCCCCCCCCCACTTCCTCAATGAGCAGGCATCCTTTTTTTTTCTTTTCTTTCCTTTTTTTTTTTTTTTTTTTTTTCCCCAGAGACAGACTCTCACCCTGTCACCCCAGGCTGGAGTGCCGTGGTGTGATCCTAGCTCGCCGCAGCCTTGATCTCCTGGGCTCAAGTGATGCTCCAACCCCAGCCTCTTGAGTAGCTGGGACTCCAGGTGTGTACCACCATGCCTGGATAATTTTTAAATTTTTTGTAGAGACAAGGTCTCACTCTGTTGCCCAGGCTGGTCTCTAACTAGTCATCTTCTTTTAACCCACAGTTTCAAAATCCTTTCCCGTCCATAACTGGAATTGATTTAATTTTGCCTCCTCTTCCTGCCCTCCAGAGGCAGGAATAACAAGCAGAAATTAGCCTGCCCAACCCCAGGGCAGGTAGGAACTCTCCCCAGATTCTCATAATCAGATTTTTCCCTTGGGGAACACACCACCCTTTGAATAATTCCTGGTCTGAACAAAACACCAAGCACGTGCTATAGGTAGACAGAAGTAATTCAGAAGGGGATTGCCCACTGAGCTTTCCACATTTATAAGACAGACTAGGGGCAGGTGAGGGACAAAGTGAAGCCCTCTCACTTTGCCCCATACCCAAAGGTTGTCGTTTCCTCAAGATTATCTCAGCCTTTATCCCTCTGATTTCCAAGTGACTTGGAAAACAGAGTAATAATCCCTAGAAAATACCTAAAAGCTTAATAAATCTATTGCTTGGAAGTACCCCACTAATATTGAGTCTAAATCTTTCTTTCCTTAATTTTATTTCATTACTCCTACCCTAATTATACCCCTTGTTCCGAGCTAAATAAATTCCTTCCTTCCTCTGTGTTTATGTCCTTCAAATGTCTGAAGACCATGATCGTGCCGACCACCCAAATCCTCAAACCTCACTAATGTGGCTGCCTGAAATATAAAGAATAACACAAACAGTCCCCACGGGTGCCGCAGGCTCCAGCTGGATCTCTCCTGCTTTGCGAGAACCCAAGGTCCTTACTCAGGGAGTGGCTCCATTTTGAGTTCTCTAATTATCAGCATAAAAAGAGAGACGCCAGTAGGTCAGAGCAGTACACAGTTATCAGGAAACATTCAAAATGATGTTCCCACTGAATTTATAACCAGAAGGAAACAAATCCCCAAACAGTAATTAACTCTAAATATTTCAGAAATTTACATCAATGATGCTTAGTGATATTTTACAAGGAGGGGCATATTTTAAAACAGCTAACACAATAGATCAATATCAAATTCCCTTTTGATACCGGTTTTGCATTCAGCAAATAACAATCTAGTAATTTTTGAAACCTCAAGGTCATAACACCTTGGAGTTGATCACTGGCACCGGGGGTCATTTCATTGCACTTTCCAATCCATGCAGGCAGCCCTGCTGCCCTATACTTGGCTGTTCATCTGAGTCTACTGTGATGCTTCTGCCAATGGGGAACTCACTACTTTATAAAAGTGTTTATCCTACTCTTATTGGCAGACTCCGATACTGAGAAGAGAACTGCCTTCTTGCAAACCCTACCCATGGGCCTGGCCCTCTCTCTCTCAAAGCTACTTAGCACAACATCCTCCTCCACGTGGCAGCCCTTCATAAACCTGGCAACAGTGTCATGTGCTCCCTGGCCTTTTTGTCCCAGGGGTAATATCCTCAATTACTCCTACTGTCCTTTTGTATACATATTTTTTAAGAAATGGGGTCTCACTCTATCATTCAAGCTGCTTCAACCTACTGGGATCAAAGGATCCTCCTGCTGCAGCCTGGCAAGTAGCTGGGACCACAGGTGTGCACCACACCCAACTAATTTTTCATTCGTTTGTAGGGATGGGATCTCGCTACATTGCCCAGACTGGCCTCTACTTCTTGGCCTCAAGTGATCCTCTCGCCTCAGCCTCCCAAAGTGCTGGGATTATAGGCGTGAGTCACTGCACCTGCCCGACTCCTACTGTACTTAAGGCATCATAATATCCAGACCATCATGGGCCAGGCTGCTCTGCCTTACGCCTCCATTTCATTCTTAACATGTGACACAAGATGAAACACAACACGCTTCTGAACCTGCACTTCAGAGATTGCTAGAGCTGAGCTTGCAGATTACATGGATGATTTTGTGATTATTGAAAAGGCCTCCCCTTCCTCTGCCTTAGGTATGATATTCTACCTTTGAAGGCGGATTTCTTCAGGTTAAAATATTATATATCCAGGAGTCCTCTGTTAAAAATCCAAATATCTCCAAAAGGCATACTATTTTAAGCTTCTAGAAGCCAGTATAAATTGATTTATTCAGCAACTTTGGACTTAGACCTGGATTCTAATCCTGACTTTGTTATTTCCTAGCTGTAAAACTGCAAGAAAATCATTTAACCTTTCTGCACATGAAGGAATTAGTTAAGAAGGTCTTTGAACCTGGAAATTCTTATACAATCATAATCAAATGTAAACCAAGTATCTGTGAACTTATAACAATTTTTTCTTTCTCCTTTTCCTCTCACTCACTACTTCTATAATTCTCCGAAAACAGACCGGATTTCTCTACATAAAAGTAGAGTGAGTCATTCCTGTACCTAATATCAAGGTAATCAAGGAGTAACATAAAACATCTGAGTCCAGACAGTCTAGTCAAAAACAACTGAATGGCTATGTATTTTTAATAAATGTTTTTCTGCCATCCCTTTGAAATATTCTGAAACATCACCTTGAAACGAGGTCAAAGAGAACCCTTAATCCAGAAAGGCATTTTTCTCCTGAGTCTAGTCTTAGGACCTTCGAGAAGCTCTAAATGCTGATGTTGGCAGCAGAAATAAGGTGTAAGTGGCTATAGCCCTGACCCCTGGCTGGGATGCAGAAAGCTGCAGTAGGGTACACAGACTCCACCTAGCATTCTGAGTTCCTGCATAAAAACAGCACTTGGTCTCTGGAAACTTCAGGGCTTCTCAAACTTCAGTATGCATCAGAGTCACCTGGAGAGCTTGTTAAAAGACACACTGCTGGTATTTGTATGCCAGTGTTCATTTCAGCATTATTCACAATAGCCAAAGGGTGCAAACAACACAAGCATCATCAACAGATGAATGGATAAACAAAACATGGTATAGCCATACAATGGAATATTATTCAGCCATAAAAAGTAGTGAAGCATTGCTATATACTAAAACATGTATGAACATTGAAAACATTCTGCTAGGCAAAATAAACCAGACTACAAAGGCCACATAATTCCACTTGTATGAAACATCTAGAATAGACAAATTCATAGGGACAGAAGCAGATTAGAGGTTATCTGGGGCTGGGGATTGGAGGGAGTGAGGAATTATTGCTTAATAATTACAAAGGTTCTGTTTGGGGTGATGAAAAAGTTTTGGAAACAGATAATGGTGATGGCTGTAAAACACTGTGAATGTCACTGAATTGTACAGTTAAAATAGAAAATGCTATTTTATATATATATATATATATATATCTACAATGTTTAAAAAAATTAGCCCACAGATTCCTGGGGCCCCCTCCCCAGTTTCTGGTTCAGTAGGCCTGGGTGGGGCACAAGAATCTGCATTTCTAACATGTTCCCAGGTGACCTGATGCTGCTGGAACTGAATTTTGAAACTGCTGCTCTAAGTCTACAAAGAGGAGGCTAAACAAACCCTTCAAACTCTCTTCTCATCTTGCTTTGTTGTGCTGATTATCTAGAAAAGTTCAAACTTCTGTGCATACATAGCAAGGTCAACAAGCTGGAAATAATAAAAACAGCTGAGTTTGTCATTCTGCACTCAGGCTGACCTGAAGCTATCAGTTCTGCCCTTTGGTTTTCTTCTGCCTTTTCTTCTCACTCAGTGTTGAGCCACTGTTGACCATTTGGAATGCCAATAATTAACATCTACTCAAGCAGAGTGGGAACAGGTGCAAGTCAGAATGGGCAGTGGAGGTCAGCCTCCAGGCCTTGTCCTCAGAAATCTTGCCCCAAATTGTCCAATCTCACTATGCTAACAGTAAATTATTTTCTAATAGGACTTAGAAAAATGCTTGCTGCTTAAAATTTCAAAAGAACTTGTGTGCCAGCCCTCCTGATACTGATCTGGGCAAGATATTCATGAAAGGTATAGAGGATGTAATGCGTATGTCTCATTTGCGGTCTGGTAAACTGCTCCAGAGCTCATGTTTCTGGGATTCTCTTTTTTTCACGTTCTTGGGTTCACCTCAAGTTCACCAGTTTTCCTGATGGAATTAGTTAGTTCCTTCAAATTTAATCTATTTTTATTCCTGCTCATTTGATTGTTGTATTTCTACACGTACATGCTGAATTGAGCAAGTCTGCTGGACATTTTCTCTACAGAGGTAACACTGCACAGATTCTGGACCAGAAAGAACAGGAACCGTGTCACCACCGTTGCGTACCCTGACATCAGTGGCTGACATGTAAATAGTCATGGCAACAACACGGGTGAGTCCAATGCTGGCCTGGCCAGACAGCACATACAGCCGGTCCTCCTACTGGGATGAGGGGGAAAGTGATAGCTTCTACTCAGCAAGCAGATAGTGTTGGTTCTTTTCAATTTGCAGGGCTGTCATGTTTAAATATGAAAATGTTGCTTATAGTCAAATGTTAGTGACAGCAGCCTGTGGCGTCTATCATGGTTTGCACTCTTACTCCTGCTAAAAATAGGCTTGCTTTCTCTGGATTCCTTCAAATTCCACATCTGCAGGAAGTTTTTGTTGCTGTTGCTGGCCTTTTCCTTTCTTTCTGAAAGATTACTGTTCTTTGGCTCTGCCGGGCCCCCCCCTTTCTTCCCCTCTCTGGGAGAACGCCATTCAGAAGGATAATAAACACCCCAGGCTCAGACAGTCCCACAAAGACCTCATGTCGGTTCTCAGTTATTAGCACAGGCCTCCACCTCTGAAGCCTTTAGTGAAGAGGGAACTGGGGCAGCTACAAGGGGCAGAACCATACGACCTTCAGAAGTAAAGGAACGGAGGCTGATGGGGTTGGCTGGGCAGGGTGGAAAGCACAACTGGACAGCAAGTCTTCTGGGTTTGGGCCCCACTGGGAAGCACCTGCCGAGCAAACAGCCTGCTCTCTCCAGCCTGCCAGAATCATTTTGTTTTCCAGGTATTAAATTCATACTCTACAAACGGTAACTATGGTAATGATGCATTTATTTAAAAATTACCAGTGAAACAAATGTTCAACTCTTCTCAAGGCAAGTATTCAATTGCCTTCATTAATTCCATGGGGGGTGTGTGTGTGTGTGCGCGCACGCGCACGAGCATGCACACAAAAAGAGAAAGATAGGGAGGGGGTGGGCATGTGGTTGGAGCAAATGGTATTATTGCTTTAGGTATGTTCAGAACCAGCCAAACAATCATGTTTGGAACAAGACCTGAATGCTTTGAAATGCTCAAGAGCTTTATAACACATTCAAATCACTTGAAGAGCTTCTCCTCAGGCTCCCAGAATCCCTTGGGGATTTTGATTCAACTATTCTGCATGGGCTGAGCCTCCCAAGGGTTTGCATGGTAGCCATGTGGCACCTGCGAGGACTTTTCGAGCAAAGGCCATACATTAGCATGTGGATCCCTGGGCTGCTCAGACCTACTGTGTCTCTTCTTTCCCAGACCACTGCGTCTCACTCCCTGCTGCCTCTGTGGACCATTCCCCTCTGATACACCCTCCTCTTCAGGAGCTAGCAATGATTCTGGCCATGAAACATCTTACAGGAGACAGTCCAGAGAGATCCCCAGAAAGGAAGACAGCCAGCTCTGCAGCACTGGGTGGACTGTCTTGCTCAGGGAGACCCCAGCGAGCTCTGGACCAAATGGGCACTGTGGAAAGGGAAGAATCCATCTCATTTCCCTTCTACTCGCAGTTCCTCCCAGGTGCCTGACATCTGATGCATGCTTGATAGAAGTCTGTGGACGTGTCAAGTGTTTTCTCAGTTTTCCCCAGAGTTTACAACCTACGTGGCAGTACAGGTGGCCTTCAACTGGAGAAGATGTGACTAAGAAGAGGTGGTTGTAAATGAGTTCCTATGAAGTGGGCCCTATGTGGGTCCCAACTTGTCTTAAGGACACTGGATATGGGTATTTAGAGTGGGAAGAGAGGTCCTCGTAGAACTGGAAATCCTCAGTCAGGAATGGGTTAAAGAGCACCAGATGACTAGGAGCTGGCAACACTTGGGTAGCACTTTAAGATCATGACCCCATTGCCCAGTCCTGACTTAGTGTTTTGCTCCCACTTTAGCACTCCCCTAGGGCCAGTGATGGTCTGGTGGGAGTAGGGCTTCGTCAGCAGGCCTTCCTGGAACCTCTGCCCTCTTCCTAATATTTAGGACTCCTTATGCATAATGGAGCTAGGCAACAAGATTACCCTCTCACCAGGGCTGCCAACACCACTTACTACCTCAGCCCCTCAAGATCAAGCAGGAAGTCCTGGGAAATGTATCAGTTACTGACGTGTTAAGTACAAATTCTACACTATGAGTTGACTTAAGACAAAGAATCTCTGCACTGTGCTCCATGGCTGTTCTGTAATTTCTCTCTACTATCCATAGACACCAATTCATTCTTGGGATTTGCTCAGGAGCAGGAAGTGTAGCCTAAGAGTATACAACCTGGGGCTTTTCTTATCTATAAGAGCTATTATAAAATCCTATCTCCTTTGACAGCCTATACATACCTCTCTGAAGTGGTAGTCTTCAAGTTGGGGGTGGGGTATTCCAGGGGGTACAAAGATCATTCACTGAAGTAAGGGAAGAAAATATTAGAATGCCTATTTATAGTTACTGTTCATCATTTCTATTTGTGTGAGAATTTATAATTATATAAAGATACTATAACAGTACATCTATACAATTTACAAATAAGCAAACAGTGTGGGCATATGCTCAAAAATTATTTTTACTGATGAGGTGTGTGATCAAAAGCCTGCTGAGATCATGGATCTAAGTGATACAGTCTGGCCTCATTGTCATTTACTGAAAGTATCAAATAGGGTGTGAATAGCTGGGAACATATTTGCTGATACTCCTTAGATTTTCCTTTGGTAGTGGTGGGTTGGGGCGGGGGAGTAGTGTTAAAGAATAGATCAAAAGTGGTGGATGTCTCTTGTTTCTGTGTCAGGCTAAGGGGCTTTCTGATGCCAAATCGAACAGACTCACTTGATTCCCTCCCCCCAACAGGATGTGATCTGTTCCTCCTTGGGACCCCTCTTTGATACTCTTTCCCTTGCTCAAAGCACAAGTCACTATAATTTCTGTTGTCTCTTGAGTTCCTGTCGTATCTGCCCTTGAGGGCAGTATCTGTTTCTTAACTTATCTCCTGAGGACCTTGCATGCAGTATCAGATGGAGAATACTTGGAAACATAATTGAACCCTTCATTTTAAAAGAGATGTCGATTTCTATAGCCAGGTCACTGGGCATGATGCAGCATGCAGCATTTACCTGGCTTTAGATTCCATAATCAGCAAAAGCTAAAAAATAGCTTTTAAACTTACCATCCTATGTCAGTCCTCTAAATTACTGCTGCCTTATTTTTGAAATCTCAAAAATAGTAATTCATTTCATTTTTTTAAGGAAAAGAAAAAAGACATTCTAATACCATGCAACTATAAAAGACATCAAGTCAGAAAGAAAAGAGAATCCTCCCCAAGAAAGGACCAGGACCTCGCACCTCCACATAAAGTATACATCCAGCACTCCCCCCATCCCCCGCATTTTTCTCATCTCATTCCTCATTCCCCAGTCCATATATCACCATCGAGGAAACTCGGAGGTGAGGGGAAACAACAACACACAAATTCCAATCAAATCACTGGCAGCATTTTGCCCTACCAGTGGTCAAAGGAGAGACAAGCCCGGTTCTGAACGAAACCATAATGTATAAGATGTAAGATGTTTGTCCCACCTTCTTCATCTCTCTGTCTCCTTGTCGGTTATCTATCCTTCCTTCAGGACCCTAGTCCCAGGCAAATGAAACTCAAAGTGCCAGTCATCATAAGGCTCTTACCTTAGATGGCATTCACAACCCAAAGAAAATAACCTCTAATAGTGGAATTTTGTGTGAGTGGGTAGCCCATCCTTTCCACTTGAGTAGCCTCTCAAATCACAGCACATTCATGGCTACAAACCAACTCATGTCTCTCTAGAGCTGGCCCTGTAAAGAGGCCCATAGCTCCAGCAGCCATTAAGATCCTGGATTGACACAGTGTGTCTCATACCTGGTAAGGGGCAAAGTTCTCTATGGAACCCCATGAGATGCTGATACGGTTAATTCTATATTTGAACTGAAAACAATGTTATACCCCCAAAATATAATTATACTGATTATATTGCATGTGCATAATCAAGAAAACCCAACCTCAAGCCACATACTGCTCACATGCACACAAAAGGCTGCTGAACTACACATGATCAGCTCTTTCTGAGTTCACTAGTGCTCATTTTTTCCTATTGCTTATTCAGTTTGATAAGTGCTAGCATATGCTTGCTACAATAGGTACCAGGTGCCAAATGTGTAAGAAAAAGTAGGAGAGAAACTCTTAAATAGAAAAAAATTATATTCATTAACTTAATTTTTTTCTGCAACAATGCCAGCATTTGACATCAGCAGCAAAGCACGAGGGGCCAGCTGGAGGCGCACCAGTGTTCCTTGGGAGCTGAATGATAACAGACCAGAATATTTCATGTTGGGCCTGTCCCAGAAATTCCAGGTGGCTACAGACATGATCCTTTAAGTTACTGTCCACTTCCTGTTGTGCAACAAATTGTCACCAATTGCCTGAAAAGAATCAGGACACATTATCTGACCAATGTTTGTTCTGCTGTGGGTGGGGTATGTAAGGCAGACTGGGATGTGTAGCTGGAGCCCCAAGTCCTCTCCATGATTTATAGTGTGACAACAGGCAGAACATTTAAAACCAGGTGTCCTGGAAAATGTACATGAGCCATATCAATAACATCACCCAGAGCACGTCCCTGGGACTGGACTTAAGGTCAAATGCTCACCAGCCCCAGTGCTTTGCCACACACACCTTCTTCCCAGTTCCCTTTCTCAGGGCAGATTCTCTCCCAACAATAGGAGAAACCCAAGGCCAAGGAGTCTACCAGGCACAAAGCTCCCTGACCTGTTCAAGGGATGGAGGTGGTGTAAGCTCCAAGTTGGACATCACTATAGGCAGTTCCTTTGAAGTCGTGGGGCGGAGGCTGGGATTGCCCCTGGCTACCTCTCCTCACAGTGCACATTCATCTGCCTGAGCAGAGGGAGGCCAGCCAAGCCCAGCCTCTCCTGCTCCTGTAGGCAGAAAGCAAGGTGGGAGGAAGAGGGGATTCCATCCCCCACCCAGACCTTCAATGTAGGAACCCCCTCTTTTCCTTCCAGAGATTAAACAATAGAGCCCAGATTACAAGCACACAAAGGCAGTTTGGGATTTAGATAGTTATTAGCTGCCTCGCCTTTTCTCCCTCAGCTGGAGCCCTGAAGCTCAGACATCAAATATCTAGAAGCAGTGAAGAAGAGAGCTGAACTTCCTGGGGAGCTGCGTTCCCTTGAATGCTGTATCCCTGCTGCACCCCCACTGCCACCCACCCCAACCTGTTACTTGTTGTGATTCCAGCAAGACATTCTCTCAGCTGTGGATAAAATTCCATCTAGGGGCCAGGCGCAGTGGCTCACACATGTAATCCTAGCACTTTGGGAGGCCAAGGCGGGTGGATCACCTGAGGTCAGGAGTTCGAGAACAGCCTGGCCAACATGGTGAAACCCTGTCTCTACTAAAAATACAAAAATTAGCTGGGTGTGATGGTGCGTGCCTATAATCCCAGCTACTCGGAAGGCTGAGGCAGAATTGCCTGAATCCAGGAGGTAGAGGCTGTGGTGAGCTGAGATTGCACCACTACACTTCAGCCTGGGAGACAGAACGAGACTCCATTTCAGAAAAAAAAAAAAAAAGTAGCCTATCTGATGTACACAATATGTTTCTCAACGGCTATGAAAGAGTTTGGGGGGGTGTGAATGTGTAGTGGGTATGTGTCCTATATTGATAAGGAGTTCACTGAAGCTGTCCTAAATTTACAGGCTAAAAATCATCACCCCCAGCCTAGAGCATCTCCAACTTTAGTGTGCACAAGAATGCTGTAGCGATCTCATCAAAATGCAGCTCAGATGCAGGAGGTCTGGGTGGGACCTGGGATTCTGCATTCTTAACAGGGGCCCAGGCAATGTCCCCACTGCCGGTGGGTGGGCCACATCTTGAACAGTGAGAGGCTACAGACAACTTGGACATGAAAGGTCGGGCCACAGCCATGAGAGCTGTATTTTGTGAATTTTGAACCAGGGCACAGGGTCTGAGGAAAGGTGTGGGTTTTGTTCCTGGAGCCAGAGGCAGTCTGGGAGTCACACCAGGATGCTGAAGATTCATGCTTCCTGGGACATTCTCAGACAGCAGAGACAGTGGGTCCCAAACTCAGCTTCGGAGGACACACTGTGGGTAAACTGGATCAGCTGAAGCTGCTACTGCACTCAAATCTCTCTTCTCCCAGACCATTGGAAAGAAATGTTAACTCACTGATTTAGCAAATTTGTTTTTCGCCTACATATTTTCCTTCCTTTAATTAGAAGCCATAATCTCTTATTAGGATAATGGCAGTTAAGAGGCCGAGACCCCTGAACTGCAGCACCTCTTGGGTCCCCCACTTCAGCTTGCTGGCCCCACGGGGGCCTGGAAATGGGGTTGCCTGGTCTTTAATATTCTGGTACAAGTGTCAGCCTTCCTTTGACTTGCTCTATTCCCACTGGGACTTTGAAAAAGAGCTATTGTAGTATGTATATAAAATATGAGAACAAAAGGGAAATGTATCCAGAGAATACAGGAAGCACAAAGGCTGTCTGGTTGACGACTAATTTGTTCAGCATCAGAATTTGAGGCAAATTTGAGCATGGGGGATGAACATGCAGAGTGGAGGGGGGAAGAGGAAGAAGGCTCTGAGCAGACTGACAGGTGACAGGGACCTGAAGGGAAGTGAGGCCAGGGAGAAATTCCAGGGACCAGATGGCCAAAGAATTTTTATGAACTGAAATGTCATATTTAATTTTAAATTTTTCACAGTGCTGTGACATAAATGCCCTTCACTAACTTGAATCTTCAGCGAAACTTCCTGCATGTACATGCACGCACCCATGAAGACACACACATGCCACTGCCTGATGAGAGATTCACAGGCTCCAAGGTGCTGACACAATGTGCAGGTCTGGGTCCAGAAACCTCACCCCGCTTCAGGGCCAACTTGAAGGGTGTTATTATGCCATGTCACTGGGGGTGCCCTCCTAGGCATATTGCAGTAAAGGTTCAGGGAGCCCGCCTGTCCCCTGACCTCACCTTCTTAGCTTCCAAAGAGAAGGAGGTGGGGAGAGGAGACAGGTAATAAGGAGGGGGGTGGTGGGGATGGGATGTGGGTAGAGGTGGGGTAGGGGTAGAGGTGGGATAGAGGGTGTGGGGGATTAGGGGGTGGGGTCAGGAGCCACTCTTCATAAGAGGAGTGGCCAGGTCTCTAGAACAGGACGAGCAGTGAAACAAAATTACATCACAAGACAATAACCACAGCATGCATAAACAAGAATTGCCCAAATTCACTAGGCAAGGATTTATCTCACAGACCAAGGCTACTGTATCTGCTAACAAGCATTCACAGATGACAAAACCAACAAGCAAGTGGCAAAGGAATACTAATAGAACACCAGAAACAGTCCAGCCTGCTTAGACAGCTTGATTATAGATTTGTGAACCTGTTGGCTCTTGTTTATGACTTTCATTTCATAACCGTATTAAAGATGGCAAAAATGACTCTCAGTTCACACAATGGGAATTAAATATGTCAATAATTCACAGCATTCTCAAAAGACTGGCACATTTCCAAATGCTGGGCCACCTGAACTCATTTGAAGACCAATGATTTATGAAAACAGACACTATAGGTGAAACAGAAAAGGGTGTGCAAATCTTGGGACATATGGTCATCACATGATAGCCAAGGTGCCCATGTCTGCCTGTGAGTATAATGCCACCAACAAAGGATGCCCCCAATAGAGCCCTGAGTCCCAGCCAGAAAATAAGAAAACTTTCCCAAGGAGACCCAATTGCTCAATCCAAAGTTATTTCCTTCCCCTTCATTTTCTGAACATTATTGCAGGGGCTGGGGATTTGGGGAACTCTAGGTCCCCAAAGCATGAGAGCTACAGGCACCCTGAGTGTAGCCCTACTTTCTCAGAAACTCATGATGAGACCTCATGGTATCTCACATTTCAGGGAAAAGGGGCCTGCCGTGGATAGGCTAGCTTAGTGCATCTCTCTGAGCATAGAGGTTTCCTTCATGCCCCCAAAGTACTTTTTGGGGGTCTTCCATTACATGGTACTTAAGCTGCTTTGGAGACAGTTTTCCACTGTGTTTTAAAAGTCAGCCCTGGCATGTCTGTAAACATCAGTTCATATTCCTGGAATAAATCTTTTTTGTGTTCCATCCTACTACCCACAGGGGTACAGATGGCATGTTTTATGTGGTGGCCACTATTTACAATTCAACCCCATGGAGGCCCATGAGATGCCACAAACGTAGCCCACACAGGAAGACAGCCCCTTGGGCAGAGACATCTGTCCCGACAGGCCAGGA